>NW_028270176.1:13855472-14229222 GCF_037043375.1 Chiloscyllium plagiosum
ACTGCTGGAGTCATGACATGAGATAAATACCAACGCTGACTTACACTCAGAAACAGCAAAAAAATAGACAGAACATAAAAAAAAATCATTCCAGGAATTAAACACAGATATACCCGGTGAAACTTGGGAATACTTTGAGAATGTGTTGCAAAATGTCTGCATTCTCTTGCCTTTCACCTCAATTGACCAATGTTTCGAAGCCATTGAAACATCATTGTTCCAATTTCGCCAGATTTTATTGATTACAATGGACATAATTCTTTTGATTCTCCACAGTTGTTGGCATCCAGGTATGTGTTGCAAAATTTAGCTTTAAGTCGCAGTAATTGAACTCCTGCATTAAGTAACTTTTTTAATTCAGTTGGGTTCATTTCTTTTAAATAATCTTTGGAACAGACTTTTCACTTCTTCAGAGATATCATGAATGTTTTGTTATCAAGATTAGAAATTAGTTGGGCAGCTGTGTAATGTCTTGAAAAGGATAGTACAACGCGATTCAGTGCTCAATTGGTTTTCGTCAATCTTGCATTTCACACTTTATATCTTTAGTAAGACAGAATTGCTCAGCCTCGAGTGAATAGCTCTAGTATAACTGAGAAATTGAAAAATATTTATGACAACTGAGGAGATTCACGTCTGTAGTAGCAATGTTGGTTTTCTTTTTATTTTGCTATGTGTTTCATCACAGTAGAATTGAGAACTGTGCAACGAAATTATCCAAATTCTTACCTCTTTCTTTCTTGCTCAATTTTTGTTCTGTTGAATGTAGAGATTATATGATACATTACGAAAGTATGGTAAGAATATATTATGAAGTTACTACCACTTTATAATATTTATATTAATTATTAATTAGCAGATTGGCGGTTTTGACTGAGGATTGTTTTTTACAGGCACTTTTTTGTAATTGATTAAAATACAACATTCAGAGTAAATAATATTTTCATAGATTTAACAAACTGTTTATGTCATTTGAAAAGTCATACAAGAAGCTTAGTTACTGAAAACATAAATAGATAGTAGAATAAAAACACCAGATACATTTTGGCAGAGCTCGATAGACTAGTTAATGAATCTATTGGACTGAATGAAATTGTACGGGCAGCAATCATTTATTGGACAACAGGTGAAGTCGCTTTTAATTTGACAGACCGCATGTCCTTTTCTTGATCAATATATGATATTTCGCAAAATGATACAAAGCGATACACAACTCTGATGAGAAGAAATGTTCTCAGTGAAAGGTAATAAGACTTATATGCTTGTTAAAGCAAGAGATATGCGAACGTGTTTCAGATTGGTTCAAGACTGACAACATTAAAGTCATAGAGTGATAGAGATGTACAGCTTGGAAACACCCTTCGGTCCAACCCGTCCATGCCGACCAGATATCCCAACCCAATCTAGTCCCACCTGCCAGCACCCGGTCCATATCCCTCCAAACCCTTCCTATTCATATACCCATCCAAATGCCTCTTAAATGTTGCAATTGTACCATCCTCCACCACTTCCTCTGGCAGCTCATTCCATACACTTACCACCATCTGCGTGAAAAAGTTGCCCCTTAGGTCTCTTTTATATCTTTCCCCTCTCACCCTAAACCCATGCCCTCTAGTTCTGAACTCCCCGACCCCAGGGAAAATACTTTGCCTATTTATCCTATCCATGCCCCTCATAATTTTGTAAACATCTATAAGGTCACCCCTCAGTCTCCAACGCTCCAGGGAAAGCAGTCCCAGCCTGTTTAGCCTCTCCCGATAGCTCAAATCCTCCAATCCTGTCAAGATCCTTGTAAATCTTTTCTGAACCCTTTCAAGTTTCATAACATCTTTCCGATAGGAATGAGACCAGAATTGCACGCAATATTCCAACAGTGGCCTAAGCAATGTCCTGTACAGCCGCAACATGACCTCCCAACTCCTGTTCCACTCTACCCATTTTCCAATTTGTTACATCGGGGAAACATGTTTCTCTTCCCGTGTGTAATGTATAAAGTTACAACTCTCCAACAAAGATGTTTTCTTAGCTTTATTCTGTTCCACATCCTCTAACATTTAATCTCCAGTCTTGAAAAACAAAATCTAAGGTTGAAATGTATAGTGCTTGGACAGAGAATGAAATAAAATAACTAACATTACCACTGGAAGTGGTTAACTTCCTTATTGTCATTTATATAAATATTGTTCAACGTATATTAAATCTGAGTCTGTTAAGCTCGCACAGGCAATATTCATAAGGTTTCTACTTTTTTGATGCATTCAAGAGATGGCAGTGATGCCTGTTGGGCCAGCAATTCCTGCCTGGTTGGCAGATAAGGATCACAGTTCTCACTTTCTCCAAGCGAAGGAACAAACACTCGTGTCTGAAAGAAGATGTATTCCTTGTCTGATATTTGTATGTTTTCTGACAATGGATGCAAAGTCATCATTAAAGTTTTAACATTTATTTCAAGTTCCAAAACCTGCTGTGGCATTAGTGAACCAGGCTCCGCAGAGATATTATCTGATTCAACAAACTAACAGACCAGCAATAATGCTATTAGCCTCCCAACTCCACCACGTGTTTGAATGAATTTCGACAATCAGGTGAACTCCGCAAAGATGAGGACTGTTTGCAAAAACCGAGCTTGCAATCTCCTGATGATTAGAGCATAATTTTGATACGATAAACTTTCTGTTTAAGTTACATGCATTCATCAGCTTTTCTCCATTATTGCTTCTGGTGTGCTGTCAGAGCATCGACAGTTAGCTGGAAATATCTGTTCAATTACTCACAACTCAATGAGATACTGCTGGATGGAAAATAGAATTCTCAAAAATTACTCTTCTACAAGAACGTAATTCTCGATGTAAGTTGCCAAACAATGATGTACATTAAAAAAAAAAATCATCATGGCTGTTGAACGGCATTATGTTGATGAAGTTCAGTTGATAACAATTCTGATGAAATCGAAAGGAATATAAAACAGTGAACGTATTTTGTTTTCGCTCTGTGCTGTGTAGCAAAATGTAATAAGAAGTGTGGTGTAGTGTTGCCAGTCTTGGGCACCTTCTTGAAATACAGCAAAATCAACGAAAGCATAGAATATATTGGCATAAGAATGAACAGGCCAAGAAAATATCAAACTTAAAAATTCTTCCTGTTCAGTGCTCTGTGATGGCTACGGGACTGATATCTTCTTTGCCGGACTGATAGTCTTAGAATGCAAGGCACTGCAGTGCCATCTCGCCTCTACCGATGCCCTCCTTACTATGAGTCCTTAACAAACCTTGCCAATGCAGACACCGCCAAGGCTACCTGATATCACAGCGTTTTAAACTCTAGTCTCCACGATAATGCGTCTGCTTTAGGCTAATATCACCAATGCAGCTAATCCCAACGCCGTTGGGTCCGGTAGTGAGTCCAAACTTAACTGCACTGCTATCCTAATAATATTTGCTGGACTTACATTCCGCCAGGAACTGAAATTTGCCTCAGCTGCAGGCATGAATTGTTGTAGTTTCTACCTCGTCGACGACTGCCAGGAATCTAAATTCATCACTAACATCAACGTCAAATTGGTCCTCTAATGGTCCTTTTCAGTTCCACTGTTGTTATTGAAATGACAAGTCTCTTCAATAAGAGATGAGTAAAATAAAATAGAAGAGAGAAAGAAAAACGAGTGAAAAGAGAAAGACGTAAGAAAACAATGAGTCCCGGGTGAGAAGCCTTATTCACTGTCATCGTAGAGGCAGTAATGTGTCATTTCATGTCCTTTCTGAGGACATTAATCTCAAGGGCAACGTCATGGATAGATCAAATCATAGATCAAATCATCTTCAATGACGTAATATTTTAATGGATCAGGTCCTTATATTTTTTTCAGTATTCTTGTATTTTGTTTTGATTTAAAATTTTGATCTTTGCCTTCAAACCGTTCAGTGCTGTTCAGCGTTCTATACCCTTCGGAAATACAAGTGATAACAATATTTGTGTGAAGAAACTTGTCGCTTTCTATGACAAAGCAAACTTGACATGCATTTCAAGAGTTTTATTATTCATAATCCACCATGTAATAATTCACTGTTTCAAACCTTACTCTTGATGACAATATCTTATTTGTAATTAAGGATTACTTTCGATTGAAAATTTCACCACAAGATAACAATCTTAACTCTCTGAAATAGAGCAAAGATTAAGTTTAATGAAAATTCAAGATCATCACTCTTCGATCAGTATTATCAGAAAATCCGATGCGGCACACAGGAGTATGCCCTGAGTCAAACAAATACCCTAAGAATATTAGTTGTGATTCTTTACCTGTGAAAACTTCGGAATAAACGTTAAAGAAAACTCTCTGCCTGAATCGTACACGTTGTAAAAAATTTCGTTGGTATGGACTTGCATCTGCAATGCTTCTTTGACAATCCGTATTTCCAAATATCTGTTATTTGTATATTATTTCAATTCTCACTTTTGCTGTCAAAATTGCTAATTTCCCATTTCAGCACTTCATTTTCCATTCATCTGGAGGATTATAACGCAATCAATGTGTCGGTATATTTTTCTCACTACTTAATATCTTCATCAATTGGTGACAATGCTAAGTGTGAGTTTTGCCTTCAAAATGAATTGATATAGTATTGATGCATTTTGTTGTCAACTATTCTTCACAACATATGGGGTTCTGTCAGATGCCATCCACTTCATGGATTGAAAAGATAAGCATTTTTCTCTGTTGTGGTTACTAGATTGTACAAATTCATTTTGAACTTTTAGTCACAAAACGGGAAAATGAAACACATCAAAGAGTACCAGAAACAAATATAATTGCTAAGTATCCGTAATGACAATTTAAAGCACGATATTAATATTGCCACATTTATTGAACTGCTAACTTTGCATGATGTACTTTATTCCGTAAATAGGAATGGCCTACCTCTGAATGGTGAATGCTACGTCAGCTACTATTTTTGAACAGAAAAACATCAAATTGTTCCGATGAGCGTTTGCAATCTTACCTGTTTCTCCAAGAATTTCAATTTTCTCTTCCAATTCTGCAATTCAATTTAAGAAATAATTTTGCTGGTAAATTCGCCTGACGAATCCATAACTTTTTTCCAGTAAAATAAGAACAAAGTAAATATCATCAGCAAGTAGCAATGAATGACGGGATATTTTGAAAGCAATTTTGTTTCTTTTTGGAATGAAGAATGATAATGACTCTGAAATATTATTTGTGATGGTGAGGGTTTTTTGCTTCAACTGATATAGGCAAGGAAATAAATATTATGCATTAAATGTAAGTATAATCAGTTTTAAGATAAGTGGTGCTTGAAAAAAGGCAGATAGCTCAGTTGACACGCATACAGATTGAGATAGATAGATAGATAGACTGATAGATGGATAGATAGATATATAGATATATAGATAGACGGACAGAAAGAATGGATGTTGAATGAGCAGTGGACCATTGGTCCCTTTTAATACACATAGTTTGGGATTTTTTTTCTTTCATATTTTATTACTTCACACATGGGAGTATTGAAACTGTTTGAACCTGTGTGATGTTTACCTTTTCCTTTTTGGCGAAGCTTGTTGTCTGTGAATAAAAAAAAAGAAGACGATGATGATGATTATTATGATACTACTACTCATAGTATAATAATAGACGATAACACTTATAGATGATAATATTATTAATAAAATGTCAACATTTATTGCACAGGGCACTCGTTAGACAAGTAATCTTTGGTTCGAAGTTAACTTTAGAGACGTTTAGCATTGAAAGCAATAATAAGTTTAAAATGTAAATTTACGTATGTGAAGACAAAAAAAACAAAGTGTGGCATTACTACAAAGGTGTTGTGGATGCGGAGGTGAGTGAGTAAGGAGAGCAGAGTGTATGTGCCACAAATTGCTTGGGTATGCATTCACCCAGTAGTGATATAAGGAAAAAGAATTGCGAGCAGCTGTGTAAATAGCTTGGGTTCACATCGACATGCATTTAAATATGCTGTCCTTGAATCTATCTTTAATTCTGTATAAGTAAATAACACATGTCTTGAATGGCAGATGACTATTTCACTGGATGACGTTATGGATGATTTAATTTTAGATTAGTTACTTGGATGGATGGATTAAAGTGATTAGATGTTTATATTGGTTTATGAATTCATACAATCCCAACAGTGTGAAACCAGGCCATTCTGTCCAATTTGTGCACAATAAAGCTGCAAAAAATGATTCCTTCCAGACCCATTCCTTATCCACATTCTTTTTCAATACTAATCTACCGAGCATGCAGATTTTTGGACTGTTGATGGAAACCAGAGCACTGGGAGACAACGCATGCAAGAATGGGGTGAATGTGCAGATTCCACGCAGACAGTCAGCCAACATTGGATTCAAACTTCGGTCTGTGACGATGTGTGTCATTCGTAGTAGGGACTGAGCCACCGTACCACACATGCAGTGAACATTTTGATGTGCTTTGCTAGATAGGTGAGTGCTCAGAGATTGGGTTGCTTTGTGACAGTGTAGGCTGTCAGTTAACAAGTGACAGTCACTTGGGAACACCATGCATACATCAATGTTTTGAACAGTCCAGTAATCCTTTTTGAATTGCAAGTGAAATCGCCATCAGCAGTCTATAAATTCAGAATTTACCAGCAATATCGGAATTCGTCATTATAGGAATAGATATTCTCTCCAATTCCTGAATACATCTGCACAGACAGAGTTCTACCATTTCCAGACATACTTGACTTGTAATACATTTCGCTAGTTTTAATGCCGAGACAAGAAAGTTTCTGTCATTCTGTTTTAATAATGACATGGTTGCAGAAAAAATGCCAAATAATTAATAATTGTACAGAAAGACCATGTTAGAGGAAAGTGAAACTGAAACATTACGTTTATCACAGGTATTGAGAGTGCAGTTTTGCAGCAATGGTTAGAGCTGCAGGACCAGATTAATAATCTGTGCTGACCCGTTTTTTCCCGAACTAAACCAGTCTAACTTGGCTGAATTTGGCTCACATCTCTCTAAACTTTTCCTATCAAGTACATTTCCAAATGCCTTTTAAATGTTGTACCTGTTCCTGCACTTTCACTTGCTTTGGCAGTTCGTTATAGGTAAAAAAATCATCCTGTTTTTCTTTAAAAGAAAAGGCCATCAAGTCCCTTTTAAATCCTTCTCATTTCAAGATAAAAATATGGCCTCGAGTTTTTAATTCCACCAACTGACGGAAATAAAACCCTTTGCTATTCACTTTATCAACGTTGCTCATGATTTTATACACTTCTCAACTTCTTACACTCCAGTGGAACAATTCCCAACCTATCTAGCCTCTACTTATAACTGAATCTCTTCAGTCCTGGCAAGATTATAGTTAAAGAAAAGAAAGGACTGTGGATACTGGAAATTGGAAAAATAAAGAGAAATGTTTTAGTAATGTGATAACAATATGATAAGAGGTATGGCGTATGGGAATGGCCAAAATGTAGGTAAGATTCTCAAGCCCTAAAATTGTTGAAATCAATATTGAGTCAGAAGGCTGTAGCGTTCTTAAGTGAAAAAAGAGGTTATTCTTTTAATTTGCAATGAGCTGCGCTGTAGCACGGCAGAAAGCCTGAGACAGATAATTTGGCCAGTGCTCAAGGTAGTGTGTTGTAATGGCAGGCATCGGGAAGCTCAGGGTCTTTTTAATGGACAGACCATATGTGTATTGTGAAGCAGCAACCCAGACTGCGCCTCTATTCCACTGTCAACTATATCACCATTCTGTGGCCTTCTGAGAAGTTGTCTCTGAGCGTCTCATCCAAATCATTTACATAAATAACAAATAATTGGGGAAATCCACAGAATCTTTGAAGGACACTGCTGCTAACAGGCCTCAAAACAAATTCTTCCACCACCACACTGTGTCTCCATTCGTTAAGACATCTGCATTTAATTGGCTAGCTTAATCTAAATCCCAAGAAATCTAGAACTGATAACACAATTGACTGCTGGGTGGCAATTTTTTGTCTTTTTTTTTGCATCAAAATGAGACGCTACTTTACACTCACTTAATCTTATTTCCGGTTTTATTTGGATTGGGATTAGTTTTACTATCTACCTTGATTGCCTGATATTAAACATTGATGTAAATGCCAATACATAGAGTTATATTAAACTTATATTGCGCTTTCTCTATTAGAATGCATCCCTTTAAAACTGAAATAATCTGAAATGCTAGCTTATTTTATAAACACATTCAATCCATTTTTTGAACTAAGATTCAATTAGTCCTGTTGAAAAACCTCAAAATGAAATTTTAAACAACTTCTCACCTGAATCTGCAAGACTTTGTTCCAGCTCTTTTATTTCTGATGGAAAGAACAGAATGACAGGTAAATTATATAATTATAATGTGGTTTTCAAATAGGTGGACGCTAAAACTATGTGTTAGATAAAAGTAACAGAATCTAGTCTGCTGCGCTTCTTCTGCCAATTTGAATATGCGGCATATTCCTTTCTCGACAGCAGCACTACAGGAGGGTCATAACCAGTTTTGTAGTGATATACAAGAAAATTGCGTCACCACGAAAAAATTGCTATAATTTCTCAGAAGGAAAAATGAGACTGTCTTTGGCTGTACAGATCATTCCACCATTCTGCAGTGGCGTCTTTTCACTATCGCAGTTGTTGCAAACATCCTCTCTGATCTATACTGCTCATTTGCAAATACTGATAAATGCTTGAAAAACATGTTGCATTTTCACGATATGAAATATCCAATGAGTGAGAACCAACCGGCAGGCAGTGCCTTAAAATGAATATAGTTAAGTGAGAAGAGGACTATGTCGTAATCAGAGGAAAACTGTGTTGAATTTGATGCTAATATTTTCTGGAACATGTGGAACAAGTTTTAAAATAAATTGTAAGGTGGAAATTTATCGAAGAATGTGTGTGTGAGAAAGAGAGCGATTTGACAGTGACAGCGAGTGAGAGAGGGAGATGGAGAGAGACATAGAGATGACAGATATCTGTGAGTTTATACGTGCTGAGAAGAAGGCAACGGGCTCACGCAGAGGTGGCATGGTTTCTCAGTGCTTAGCACTGCTGCCTCACAGCGCCAGAGACCCGGGTTCGATTCCAGCCTCAAGGCGACTGTCTGTGTGGGTTTCATCTCACAATCCAAACATGTGCAGGTTAGGTGAATTGACCGTGCTCAATTGCCCATAGTGTTCAGGGATATGTAGATTAAGTGTATTAGTCAGGGGAAAATATAGGGTGGGGGAATGGGTCTTAGTGGGTTAATCTTCGGACGGTCGGTGTGGACTTGTTGGGCCGCAGTGCCTGTTTCCACACTGTAGTGATTCTGATTCTGATAATATGTAAATGTTGATAAAGCACTATGTTCATGGACAAATTTATTCCGAAACAGATACCATGCTCAGTTAAAGCTGATACCTGGAGAAATAAGCTTTTACGTTTATAGCTATTACCACAGAGAAAATATTCAAGGCTAGTAATTGAAGAATATCCTGAAATACCTTGCATTGCTCTTGCAACAGACCTCAATTCATGAAATTCAATCTTATGGTGGTAATTCTGTTTGCATTGGACGTTAATTATGAATGGATCAAAATCTTGAATTTGACGTGAACTGATGGTTTGTTTTTGCTCAGGAATATGACCAGATTTCTATTTTAGTGATTCGTTTCCTAGGTTTTGGCCTCCTGTATCATCTGAAATTACGTGGAAGTACACACACACACACACACACACACACACACACACACACACACACACACACACACACACACACACACACACACACACACACACACACACACACACACACACACACACACACACACACACACACACACACACACACACACACACACACACACCCTTTCTCTCTTTATACACCTGAGGAAGTGGGAGACTTCTTTGAATGGGAAGATTCAGACATTATTAGTAAAAGACTGGTTTCTTCTTCAAATCTGAAGGGCCAACATGACGTTATTAACTTTGTTGGTAATAACCAGTATGTCGATTCTAAAAATAAAGGTTACAGAATGGTGGAAGTATAGAAATAATACAGCACAAAAGAAGGGGAATGCAGGGCTGGAACCAACTTATCCACTGCGACATAAAGATAACCTAAATGCCTTTGTTAATCCCATCTTCCTGCATATGATTCCGTGCTCTTCAGCTTAGAACACAAAACGTTCAGATAGTGGATGTATAGAGGATAGCTGTTACCTGCAAGACAATACAGGTGGGTCAATTAGGGGGGTAGGGCAATGTCAAATGGAGAACAATTCTGATCACTGAGAACATTAATAGAGATTTTAACGTCTCCCTATTCATCACCAAGACAGGCAGCGAATTTCAAACGCCTGCCAATATGCTTTCCAATAACTTGTTTTTTTTCCCCCCTCACGTCCCTTAATGTATTTCTGCAGCTTAAACTTGAATCCATCATCACTGATTTGGAATTTTTTCCTAAGGGAAGCAATTTCTTTCTGTCTACGCTATCCTTACCACTGAGAATTTTGTATACCCCAATCATGTTGCCACTCAGATGTCTCTGTTCAATGGAAAACGACCCAAAACTCGAATTTTTCGTCCTGGTGAAATGATTCCAACTTCGTAGCGTTCTTAAAATGTTTCTCCGGGCTGTCGCCAAAGCAAGTGCATCATTCCTATAAAATGATAACCAGAACTGCAAACAATTTTCCAATCGTGGTCTCAACAATGTATTATCCAATTCATTTTGAAAACCCTAGTTTTACCTTTAATGCATCAGTCAATAAATGAAAGTATTCCACAAAAAGAATTCCACATACTTACCTTTCAACTTCATCTACAGTTACTGCTAACTTCAGGGACAAGTGCATCTGCACCACAAGATCTCAGCCTTAATTCATGCTTCTCAGTATAACCTTGAAAATTGTGTATTTACATTTTGACAACACTTTCTTTCCTAATTTCTTCTGAATCTTCACACACCTTACCGTCTTAATCTTTTACAAGTTCCACTTCTTCCTTATCGACCCCATTTGATCTTTATATACTGTTTTTATACGTTTGGTTTTGACCTTTCACTGTCAGTGATGAACTTCATTTGCTGCTTTCCTGATAACTCCACGAACACTTCTAATTTTCGTTGGAACTTACACATATCCTTCACATTTTCCACTGGAAGGCGAATTTGTGAGTGGTGTGAAAAATTCTAAATTGAGCCCCTCACTCTCAATTCCAAATCGTTAACGCATAAAACAAACAGCATTGGACTGAAGACAGAGCCCTGTGGAACACCAGCTGAAATAACTTACCTTCACACATGCAGACATTAACCATAGCATTTTGTTTCATTTAACTAATGCAATTCTGGATGCACATCGACACAGAACCTTGCATCCCTTGGATTTTACTTTCTTGAATCATCTGAATATGTAAGTTTGTGAAATGTTTAGCAGAATCCAAATAAACAACATATCCTGCTCTATGCACATCATTCCTCACTATCAATTTTCTAAAGGACTTAATCAAATTTGTCTGGCATGATCTGCTCTGATCAAAACCATGTTCACTATCTCTGAATATTCTATGCCTGTTTAGGATCTCAGGATTGATGGAAACAAATGGTGCACTACTGAAGTGAGACTGATTGGCCTTTAATGATTTTTCTTTCTCCTCTGTACATTTTTGAGTCAGTGGAGCAACATTTGCGTTTCGACAGTTAGATGGCATCTAATCTGTGTCTAGTAAATACTGAGAAAAAAAAGATAATCCTTAGAGCATTTGGATTTCCCTCCATGATCGTTTTCAACATCTCAGCAAACAGTCCATTCGACCATGGCAACTCATCTACGTTGAAGCTACTTAAACTCCTCTAACACCTACTGCCACGTTATGATTACTTTGTCGAATATTTCACACTGTGCCCGTTAGTTGACTATAGCCTTACCATTGTTTTCCTTTTATAATACGGACACAAAATAACTTTTTTTTCTAATTACTTCTGCATCTTCACACACCTTACTGTCTTCATTTGTGACAGGTCTCACTTCTTCATTATCTACCCCATTACCCTTGATATGCTGTTTGTATAGGTTTGATCTTCCTTTCCTTTTCTTACTAAAATATTTCGTGCCCTCGCTTTGATTTGCCTATGTCATCCTTCATATGATCCCTGTACTTTCAAAGCTTATAGTGTTTTGAAAAGTGTCATGACTTTACTTCAGTATAAACGTTAGGAAAAATTAAAACTTTCAATTTAAAGAAAAAAGGGGAAATTATTAATTTACTGAATAAACAAAAGTGTAGAAGACAAAACAAATAAAGAGAAAAAAGATTACATCACAATCTGGCGATGTTATTTTGGCCAGAAATGCTGACTATTTATGATATTTTCAGGATTCATTTTCGTTTAAACTTCTGCAATACTTTATGTTAGATATGTCACGTAAAACGTGTGCAAATTATCAGTTCACCTGCCAATGCCTTAGTTATGATCTTAATATGTACTAGTAATTGAATGAAAGTGAGTACGGTGGCTCAGTGGTGAGCACTGCTGCATTACATCGCCAGGGACCCGGGTTCAGTTTTATGCCTTGTTCCACTGTCTGTGTGGAGCTTGCCCATTCTCCCCGGGTGTGCGTCAGTTTCCACCTACATTCCAAAAATGTGCAGGCCTGGCAAATTGGCCATTCTAAATAGCCCATAGTTTAGGTCCATTAGTCAGTATAAATGTCGGAGATTGCATCTGGGCGGGTTATTCTTCAGAGGTTCAGTGTGGACTTGATGGGCCAAGGGGCCTGTTTCTTCAGGTAATCTAAAAAAAGTCGAAAGCAAAAGAACTCAGACAGATGTGAGGTATGTCGAATGGAAAATTTAATTATTGTTTTCGTTTTTTGTATCATGAATGGGGGGGGGGGGGGGTTGGTGGGAATGGTGGAGTTTGCACATTCTCCCCGTGCCGGCGTGGGCTTCCTCCAGGTGCTCCAGTTTCCTCCCACAGTCCAAAGATGTGCAGATTAGGTGAATTGGCCATGCTAAAGTGCCTGTCGTGTTAGGGGAAGGGTTAGATATAGGGGAATGGATCTGGATGGGTTGCTGTTCGAAGGGTCGGTGTGGACTCATTGGGTGGAAGGGTCTATTTCCACACTGTAAGTGATCTAATCTAATCTAGAGTGTAAACATCGTAAATTGTCTATGGTTTCAGTGCATGACAGCTGAAATTAAGCTTGATTTTTAATGTATGAAATGATGGCTTCTTGAAACATACTTGCAGAGCTATCAGAGCAAACTGAACAGCACATGTCTTAGAAATAATTCAGCTAATCGTTTCAATGTCTCTTTTGAAGGAGAACTGGAAGCATTACAACATTCCTCCTCATCTGTAATGAAATGTGATCTGTGATATATTTTGTTAATACTCGTATTTGTTGTTTTAGACGTCATAAACAAATCGGATGAAATGATATAAGGGAAACGCAATATGTGAGTAAACACATTTTATTTCACTTCCTCACCTTTTTCTCTCCTTTTCAATTTTTCCTCTACAATGAGGAAGCAGAATTTTAAGAGCTTGAAAGAGGTCATTTTAAATATGTACGAAAATCCCATTCAGAGATGTTGTATTCAAATACTTGTGGCATGCTCTCGACGAAGACGATTTTCAAATCAGAAACATTCCTATTTCTGAATCGTGAACAGTTGACGAAGGAACGATTTTGCCATCATTGTGGCCAGTTGAAAGAACATAAATCATTTTGCCATCATTGTGGCCAGTTGAAAGAACATAGATCATTTTGTTAAATTATTATACAGTCACCCTGCATCACTTTGTTTACAGCATACACAGACCTGAAATGCACGAAAAATAAATTCTCTTGTGTATTGATTGTTTGATTGCACCGACTGACGCATGCTTCGTTTTCTATTGAATGATTTGCATTTCCAATCACACATAATAGATATTGATACACTTCAAAATTGTCTTCAGTCAAAAGAAGGTTGGCAAAATGTTTGTGGTTGAATTAATGTCGAAAAATATCGCATTTTCTCTGAAGAATAATTCAATAATACTTCACACCAGTTTAGGTAGTTAGAAATTCACAATGATTTGTTTAAGGACTGAAAAAAAATCTTTTTTGAGGCCCAGATGTCACTTGAATAACACCCAACGTGCTCGTCAAATAAATGGCGACATGTTCACCTTAATATTTAAATTTCTTGCGTTCCGAATAATGGATTTACTCCTTGAAATTATAGAGTTGGATGCGGTTTTTGGCATGGGATGCACATAGCTGAAAATCACACAACATCAGTTTATAGTCCAACAGGACTGTTGGACTATCATCTTTGATTTGGAGACGTCGGTGTTGGACTGTGGTGTACAAAGTTAAAAATGACACAAGTCCAGGTTATAGGGTAAAAACAATGATTGCAGATGCTGGAAACCCGATTCTGGATTAGTGTTTCTGGAAGAGCACAGCAGTTCAGGCAGCATCCGAGGAGCAGTAAAATCGACGTTTCGGGCAAAAACCCTTCATCAGGAATAAATAGGTTTTTGCCCAAAACGTCGATTTTACTGTCCCTCGGATGCTGCCTGAACTGCTGTGCTCTTCCAGCACCGTTAATCCAGAAAAGCAGGTTATAGTCCAACAGGTTTATTTCGACGCATTTCAGAGAACTCTGAAAGATAATGCTTCCAAGTAAACATGTTTGACTATAATTAGGACTATAACCTGGTGGTGTGTGATTTTTAAATTTAAAATTACATAGACTTAGCAGTATCACCTTCAACAATGTTCCTATCAAAATTACAGAGTAATTCCGTTTTGAACTTCATGATTAACATGGATCAATCGTGATATCATGCAAGCCAATATAAAACTAAACAGTCGCAGTGGAATTTTATTTCTCAGCAATAAGTTTTCGTTTACTTTGCCCTCATTTTGCACCAATTATCTTTCCTTCGTCAAGTGTTCACGATTCAGAAAAATAAAACTCCATATTTCCTTGTCAAACCCTGAAAAAATGAATACTTTCTCCAAAACTCCACTTCCAAAATGAAAACGTTCTAATATGAATAACGTCTAATTCTAAAGTAAAGTTCCTGCTCACTGTTTTATATTTGTGCGAATCTTTGATGCCCTCTATCTTTCCAAAACTTGCACGTACATCCACACGAATACAAATTGTTAACTGAACATAACTTCCGTGTTCTTTTACTTTGTCATCATACGAGGAAAGCTTGGTATTTAGCATGCCTTACTGAAAAAAAACGTATCCAGCCTTCTGCAACTAACTGCACAGGCGTACACTAACGTTTAATTATTCTTGCACCTCCTCAAAGTTTATATATTTTTATATTGTATATATTTTATATTGTATATATTTTATATATTTCTATATTTATAAATTTTTGTATTGTGTTATGCTATAAAGGTGAAAGGGCTCATATTTGCACAAGAAAACCTCTTTTCCCAATTGTCCACGCATTACATTCATTTTTCTGCGTCATTTTAATGGTCTGCATGATGCAGTTCAGTTTGTAACGTCTCTAGGCTCACTCAAATAGTTTAACACTTGCCTCTGGACAACTGCACAATATGTCATCCTACAGATAATAAAAAATGAATAACTATTTCACGCCATTTTCTACCATACATTTGTCTCGTCTTAATGATGTCACAATAATGTCGATTTTATGTCATCTTCAATTGCTGAAAAATACTTTGTAGAGGACGATATAGCATGGTTTTCCAAGATCCGTGACACACCAGGAATAAAAAATACTGCCCTTGCCAATAATCTCAATTTCCTCTTAGAACCGTCAAAGATGATACCTTAAACTAATGTATAGTCACTACCGTATCTCATTTGAATGTTTTTCCCCAGATAACTGTTTCTCGAAGTTTCATATTCACCAAAATGACTTCGAATGTCAAATGGTGGTCCGTTCATCAAGCAAATTCCAATCTGAGTGTTTCATGCCACACCAGAAGAATATATGAAGGCCCACACACACCGACGGAAAGACAGACAGACAGATAGACAGACAGGCAGACACACACGCACATACACGAGAGCACACACACACATGATCGCACACACAGACACAACACACACACACAACACACGCACACATACATTCTGAAAGAAATCATACACTTTGACAAGAAAGTACTTACCCATTCCTGCTAGATCTAGTCCATTATGGTCTGTACCTGTAAAACATATGTAACTCATTAGCGACCATTTTTAAATCTCTGTGCTGGACCTATTTCAACGCACAACCTCGGCCAGACGTAGCCATGCACCCACAGTTAATTTCTCTCCAGAGATTTTCTCTATTGAAATGATCAAACAACATTCAAACTTATGGTTTTCAGACAGCTGATGAAACTAATAAATCAAATGAAACCGTGAGCATACTGAATTGGAAAATCATACGCCCGGCAGGCTGACGTGAAAATGACAGGGAGCATGAAGGAACCACTTATCATCAATGGCCAGCTTTAGGCGAACTTTAACGAATGGCAACTGCTTACTGGTAGCACATTGTCCTTCATGATGAATTTTGTTTTTTTTTAACCGATAATTACCTGTCACATTTTACAGAACACGAAAATGTATTTGAATTTAAGAGCAAGAAAAACTGTCATATAAAGCAGAATGACATATTATGTCACAGTGGACACATTATTCAGGAAAGTGTGGGAACCCATTTGGCAATAATGTCAGCATGACATGATGATTCGAAAGAGTTGTTTTATTTTGCATTGTTATGACTAAAGTCACTGTCACAACTGATTTCTGTCTCTCCCTAACTCCTCAAAACTCTTACCACTGCAAATTGATCAGCAAATTTTTCAAGTGCTTTGGAATAAGGTACTTAGCCTCATTTCTGAAAATACTGCCATTGTTTTGACTTGAAGTTAAACTGATTAAAATGCACTTCAATTTTCAAGGCATGTTTTCCTTCTCACATATCGGCACATTTTACTCCACATCTTGCTGACGTAGAGCATAATGAAATCGCGACATATAATCCAACATGGGGTATTGTCAATTAATTAAACTGTAACCTACTGTAGTACTGAAATTGCAAAAGTAAGAAGCACTACACAATATTCTGACAGTGGAGTATAAATTTATCATACATCCAAAGTGTGCCTGATAGATTACTGAGTAAACATAATTCTGTAGTCAACAACTTACTGCACTTTTGCCGAAGAGCTTCTAATTCTGAAGTAAAGATAACGTTACCAGTTTTAAGCTTCGATATTCAAAGACGATTGCCACACCAAATTAGCAACTGTTGACCCAGTTCTATTCAAGTAAAATGAGAAAAACTATGCATTGTGAAGTCATTAACACCTTCTTAACTCTATGTTCCAAACATTATATTCTACAGCTTCAACCTGGACCTAGCCACATGTTCACCTTAGAGTTCACTACAGCATTATTCTCCATTGAAAAAAAAAAGACTTGCAGCTGACAGTGAAGTGAATAAACTGATGTAATCAAATGATGACGTGAGCAAAGTAGATTTGGGAAACAAAATGTATGGCACATAATGTGTAAATAACAAGGTAAATTAAATAACTACATTTTACAAAGTGGCTATTTTGGACTCACTTGCAAGTAATGAGAACTGCTGACTGGTAGCACAATATGCGACATGAGGGAGTCTCCTTTGTCAATGACAGCTGTGTATCACATTTACCCAACAAGGATATGTAGTTTAACGTAAGGGGAGTATGTCTGTCATATAAAAGGAACTATTGTGTTACACTGCAAGAGTTAATAAGGAAAGGATAAATTGACTATAACGTTCTCAGACTGTAATTTTGGTGGTGAAATTTTGTTGTTTCGGTGGAAGTGATTTTCCAATCCCCAAAGATAACAGTGAAAAACAATGCACAGATCTGAAAATAGTGCAAACAGAACCCAGATATAACACAATACCTTGACTCATAATACGACAAACAAGCAATGGAATAACACGGTTTTGGACCTATTTGCTTTCTTTGATTTACATTAGTGAACATGCTAAATTCAATATTCAAAAAAAAAAAGTCCTCCCTGTGCAATTCTGCCAAAATAATTTAGGAAATCGTTGAGTATGCAGAAAGCATTTTCGTCATATTTGTGCGATGTAATATGTCACTTATGTGAGTTCAATGGATACTTATTTTTAAAATAACACGTTCACACCCTTCCACAATTTCTTATGCCATTTCCACAAGTTGACAGAAAGCATATAGCAATGTCATGTAATTAGCATTTTGATCAATTATTCCTATTCAATACAAGCAATTGCATTCCAATTAAATGTAACTGATTAGGAACATTTTTAAAAATCCTGTTACTCACACAAAGACAGATACAAAAGAATGGCTATCGTAGTCCTCTCCCATAGGATGCTCAGAGATGGTCCTTTCGGCCGTGTTAAGTCTTGCTGTTCCTTGATCATTGTTCACTTGTTTTCAGGAGGCATCCAGTACTGATCACATTCATAATATATCTGACATACTTTTAAAAAGGCATATCTAACAGCAACTTTTGAGGGAATAAGCTATCTCTCCGTGAGATTGCGACTGCTGCATTTTGTTTCTGCAGAAAAGAAATATAAAACCACCTTTTGTTTCCAGAGATCCAAGGGCTCTTGCTCAAGTATATAAACGCACAAACTATTCAGTTGCCTGGGAAGCAATGTCATAGTTGTTAACAACAGAAAGCGTATTGTCAGCGACAATGAATCACGGTTCTGCAGACTAATCAATTGTGTGCTAACAGCCAATTATCCACTTGGATAGATCTTTGCTGCAACTTCTATTCAACCAGATTTCCAGAACTGCTTAGATAAATAACCTTGATCAGAAGAAAGCAATGAATGTTTTATAAACAAATGCAGAAAATGCTCGTAAAACTCAGCAAGTTTGGCATCATCTGTGGACAGAAATCAGCATTAAATGTTCAGCTCCAGTGACCCGTCCTTAGACGTGCCCTGAAGACTGGTCACTGGATCTAAAATACAAACTCTGATTTCTGGCCACAGATACTTTCCGACCTGCTGAATTTTCCCAGAAATTTATGCTTCTGCTTCTAATTTTCACGATCTAACGTTCCTTCATTTAAAAAAAAAATCTTTTTACTATATAATATGATTTCACTACTTTGCTTCAAAATAACCAGTTTACGATTTCAGACTGTCGTGAAAAAAAAACAGAAAATAAAAAACGTTTATTTTGCACGAATTAAATGTTGAGGGTATATTCCAGAATTATTCTTTTCAATTGTGAAAGACCATGAAATATGAAGTGTCTACCTATCCTTTAAGTTACTGGCATGCTATTGAAACTACCCGCTTGTTTAAGTTGCCACAAATCAAATAAATATATACAATTACACTTTTGAAAACCTAATTCATACAGCGCCTGGAATTTCCATCTCTCCAGGATTGGAGACTTGATGTCAGTGTATTCAAACGCCAAACATTTTCAATGACTTCACATCTTTGTACCCCGTTAATATATTTTTCGTATTACACATTTGTTTTGACCAATCTTTCTGGGAACAGCAATTCTAATTGCTACTTATGAGTTTTGTTGCACTTAAATTTGCACTGATCAAATCCTGAGGTATGTCATTGGCATCATAGGTTTCACAAACATCATTGAAATTGACATAATAACCAGTACGAAATCAACTAATCCTATCTCTTCCAAGTGAAGTATATTTAAGTGTGGATGGCAAAACGGTCCGAATGTATTAAAAATAATTAAAATGTTAATCACCTTACCATTTTTTGTATCGCTTAACAGTTTTTCTGCAGTGTCAGAATATTTAAAATATAGAATATAAAATTGACAGCATAAGGAAATTTTACAGTTGCTAGTGTAAGACTTACTTACGAAATTCGGGAAAAATGGCTATCGAAATTGTTTTGTACGAACTTAGGTTTAACAAACTAAAGACAAAGTTTAACATCAATGAAGAGAGACTTTAGCTGTGAAACAATTTAAAATTTAGAGAATATTACTTAGCCAACATACTCATCGCCAAAGTTCAACAACTGAAAATGCTAAAGTAATAATCTTCAGTATTCATCAAGAAAATGTTTTGCATGTGCTAGATTATGGTGGTGAATTGAGCCTTAACACGTCCTTATTTCTGTTTCAATGTAATAATTTATTGAGCAGAATTGCAGCCATTGCTATACTTCGACTAAATTCAACGTCCATTGATTTAAATGTTTCACAGCGAAATGGAAAAACCGTAATTTTTTTGAGCATTTTTGATCTAAACTTGCATTTCAGAAACACAGTGATCCACACACGAATAGAAAAGCACATCGTGGAATTGAATATGTTTCTGAACAAAATATGAGCTGTGAAAAGTTTATGGAGAAGAATTATGGCAGTAAATCCTTGCAAGGATTGATTTGTACAATCGTGCAAACATACTGATTACCGTCAGTAATAACAAATATCATTAACATTGGTAACGTGGTAGAATAATCAATTTCACGCATGGTTAGGATATTATTTAAATAAAACCAATGTGAGGAAATATAACTTGCTTGTAACTTATACGAATTGGCTCAGTTTGCCACCTGATATTACACCTTATAAAAGGAGATGAGTGTGGCAAACCGAAGACCGCATGCTATTTCACCACAGACAAGGTTATCTAGCTCTTATAATCTCAATTTACAGCTTCTAACACAAAAGGCAGAACGAAAGAAACAAACTAAGAAACCTTGCATACTAACAGACATATGAAAACGCCAAACCACGAAGTGGATTGTCGAAACAGACAAACAAGAAACAAAACAAAAAAAATCCTGATGATACTGCTACTCAAAGAGACATGTGAACACCAAATCAAATTTATAAGAAATGTTATAGGTACAAATAGGATGAAACCAAGAGCATGTCCTCACTTGCAAATGTTCTGTATGTATTTGTTAAGTTGAGCACTTTATGCATTAATACGTGCTATGGACAAGACCAGAGGTTCTCAAAATACATTAACAAGTGAGCCTGGACCATAGATGTATCTAACATTAAAGGCAGATATGAAGTGTACATTCTGGATGTGATGCAGTTGGTCAAACCACTTGAGTTTAAGCAAAACTAAATTTGTTTAGAATGAACAGGTGAAACACAACCAAAATAATTCAGAAATTAAAAAAAATCTAACGAACGGAGACCTTAACCAACCCGATGCAATAAATACTACAAAGTAACCGTCCTAATAGAACCACACCACATAAAGTCACCCCTTTGCAAAAGGTTAAAATTCAGACACATTCTTACAGGCAGGAGGAAACAACTTTGAAAGAGAGATTTCAGAGAAAGGTTAGTGGAATCCTTTACTGTGGTTTGCATCTCCAGTGGATTCACACATATTTTGTCTGTCTCAGATAAACCAAGCTACAAAAAACTGAACTGGGAGAACTAGGCACTCCCTTTTTGATTCTTCAGACCCTCTGCCATTACGACCTCTCTTGAAAAAAAAAGAAGGAAAAAATAATCTTTTAGAAGTGAAACCATTGTCACACACACTGGGAAGGTAACATACTTCGTATATACCTAACAATCAGTTATCTGTAAAAATACCAAGGTGGTTATGATAGAGGATTTAACTTCCCAAACATAGACTTGGAATGCCTTTGTGCGAAGGCTTTACATTGAGAGGAATTTGTTATGTGTGCACAAGATTTTTTTTATGATTTAGTCTGTGGATGCATTTACTAGAGAAAGTGCAAAACGTGAACTAATAAGGCAGAGCGAGTGACGGAGGTGTCAGTGGGACAGTACTTTCAGGGTCGCGACCATTATTATATCAGTTTTAAAATAGTGATAGAAAAGGATAGACTGGATCTAAAACTTCCTGATTCGCAGAAAGAACAAATTTGAAAGTAATATGCAAGGGACTTCAAAAGTTGATTTGGTGTGGATGTTCGCAGGTAAAGGGACGTTTTGAAAATCAAAATTCATCAAAAATGAAATAGACCAGAGACAGTATGTTCCTATTAGATTGAAAGACAAGTTTGCATTGTGCAGGGGATGTTGGATCACGAGAGAAATTGTGGATTGATCAAGAAAACGAGGTATGAATATGTCATGTATAGACAGCAGAGATTGGGAGAATCCTTCGAAGAGTATAAGGCAATGGTAGTAAACTTAAGAGGGAAATCAGGAGGGCAAGAATGGAACATGACATAACTGTGGAAAATAGGAATAAAGAGAATGAAAAAGGAATTTGATAAATACATGAACAGCAAAAGGGTAACTAGGGAGGGAATAAGCCCCCCTCAAATGCCAGCAAGGCAATAGTTGTGTAGAACTGCAAGAGATGGAGGAGATACTAAACAAGTATTTTTCATCAGTGTTTACAGTGAAGAGTGACATGGAAGACGTATAATGTGGGAAAACAAATAGTGATAGCTTGAAAATGTCCATTTACAGAGGAGGAAGTGCTGGTTGCCTTAAAACGCACAAAGGTAGATAAATACCCTGGACCTGATCAGGTGAAACATAGAACTCTGTGGGAAGCGAGTGAAGAGAGTTTTGGGCTAGTTGTTGAGATGATTGGATCATCGACAGTCACAGGTAAAATCTGGAAGTTTGGAGGTTGACACCACTAGTTACGAAGAGTGGCAATCAAAACCAAGGGACCTATAGCTCATTGAACCTTACGTTGGTGCTTGAGAGGTTGTTGGAGAGAATCGCAAGAGACAGGATTTCCAAGTATTTGGAATGGCAAGGCCGAATTAGGTATAGTCAACATAACGACGTTCGTGGGAAATCATGTCTAACTAATTTGAGTCGGTTAAGAAGAAGTAACTAAGAACATTCAATGAAGGCAGAACGTTGATGGGATCCATATGGATTTCCAAGGCATTCCAAAATGTTCCTCATGGTAGAGTCGTTTGCGAGGTTAGATCACTTGGAATACAGGGAAAACTGGCATTTGGATACAGAACGAGCTCAAGGGTGGAAGACAGAGAGTGGTGTTAGAGGTTTCCTTTTCAGACTGGAGCCCTCTAAACATTTGTATGCCACAAGGATGGTTGCTGGGTCCACTGTATTTCGTCATTGATATAAATGATTTTAATGTGAACATGCGAGGTATAGTCAGTAAGTTTGCAGTCGACTGCAAAACTGGAGGTACAGTCTGTAGTTTAATTTCGATAAATGTTAGGTGTTTCATTTTGTAAAGGCGAATCAGGGCAGAACTTAATGAATTGGGGAATATTGCTGAACAAAGAGACGTTCGAATGCGGGCCTATAGTCCCTTGAAAGTGGAGTTGCAGATAAATAGAATAGCAAAGAAGACGTTTAGTATGCAATCCTTTGTTGGTCAGAACATCGAGAATAAAAGTGGGGATGTCATTGTTGCTGCTGTACAGGTTGGTCAGTTTAGGTCACTTTTTGAAATATTGTGTACAATTCTGATCTCCCCCTATCGGAAGTATGTTGTGAAACTTGAAATGGTTCAGGTAAGGTTTGCAATGATTTTGCCAGGGTTAGCGGGTTTAAGCTATAACGAGAGGCTGAATAGGCTAAGGATGTTTTTTTTCTTGCTGGAGCGTTAGAGACTGTGGTGTATAAATTCATGTGAGACATGGATAGGGTAAATAGACAATGCATTTTCCTTGGATGCGGGAGTCCAAACTAGACAGCACAGAGTCATAGACACGTGCAGCATGGCAACAGACCCTTCGGTCCACGCTGACCAGATATCCGAATCCAATCCAATCTCACCTGCCAGCACCCAGCCCATATCCCTCCAAACCGTTCCTATTCAGATACCCATCCAACTGCCTTTTAAATGTTGCAATTGTACCAGCCTCCACAACATACTCTGGCAGCTCATTCCATAAACGTACCACCCTCTGCGTGAAAAAGTTGCCCCTTAGGTCTCTTTTATATCTTTCCCCTCTCAACCTAAACCTATGCCAGCTAGTTCTGAACTCCCCGACCCCAGGGAAAAGTCTTTGTCTATTTATCCTATCAATGTCCCTCATAATTTTGTAAACCTCTATAAGGTCACCCCGCAGCCTCCGACGCTCCAGGGAAAACAACCCCAGTCTGTTCAACCTCTCCCTGTAGCTCAAATCCTCCAACCCTGGCAACATCCTTGTAAATCTTTTCTGAACCCTTTCAAGTTTCACAAAATCTTTCTGATAGGAATGAGACCAGAGTTGCACGCAATATTCCAACAGTGGTCTAAGCAATGTCCTGTACAGCCGCAAAATGACCCCCCAACTCCTGTACTCGGAGAGGGGAAAAATTTAAAAGGAACCTAAAGGGCAACTTTTTCATGTAAAGATGTTGATCGCATGGAATGAACTGTCAAAGGGTGTGGTGGAGACTGGGAATATTACACATCTAGAAGGTATCTAGATTGACACATGAACAGGAACTGTTTTGAGGGATATGGGTCAAGTGTTAGAAAATATCACTAGATTAGTTCAGAATATTTGAAAGGCACGAACGAATTGGACTGAACGGCGTGTTTCCATGCTGTACATCCCTATGCCTCTACAAATCACGAACTCAAAACTGACTATCCGACTGACTATGGCAAGAAACGAAAACAGCAGAACACTCACTCTACCATCATCAGTTTTAGGTTTGTTGCTGATAGTTTTCAAGGACTATATTCTGTCGACAGAGTAGACCAGTGTATAAGGGTCTTCAAATAATTATTAATTGATGTTAATCATTATCCAAAAAAAAGTAGACAGGTAATTCATTACAGGAGGACTCGAACCCGAGAAGTGCTCCTCATGCTGTATGTGAGAAATGAAAACATTTCCAGAATCAACGGCAGCATTTGTGCGGGAAATATCTTCGACTGCAGCGCCTGAAACGCAGGCTTTCGAGCTGTATCAGCGGGTGGAGAAACCTGGGAGCACAGTGAGGCCATACAGTGTCATTGACAGCAGACAGAGAAAGGTTAACACCGGGCATACTCGGAATCTACACGCAGAAATGATAATTGTCACAGTAAGAAGATTAATTATGCACACCAGACATCGTGTACTGCAATTCGTCTGCAGAATAGACACACTGATATGATATTTTGAGTGGAATGATCTCTCAGGGGAATACAGCATCACAATTGTTAGCACCACAATTAGCTGTACTGCAGACGGCGAAGAGCTTCAAGGCAGACGAGATGACCCGGGGGTTGAAGTGAGAGAGAGAATTATTTTGATCCTTGTAGAGAGAGGAGGATAACATCTTCAAGGTAGGAGTCCTTGGAAGTGGATTCGCAGCCAGGAGGAGTAAACCATGTAGGAATGTAATAGACATCGGGTTTTAATTGTTCGGCGAATATACATTCATCTCTGTGACGATAAATGAGATTCCAGGATAGTAAGTTGTTGCCTGATTCAGGACAGAATAATGTCTCGGGAAGCTATTGCAAATGTTGAAGGAATAGGGTGAATGCCCAATAATTATAGTACACAATCGAATGAAATACAGACAGTATTGGTATAAATGAAGATAGGAAGCAAATTATAAGGTAGAACATCAAGATGGCGACAAGATAATTGAAAACAAGCTGACGTGCTCCACAGAGCAGTCAGAGCAGGACAAAATGATATTGTGTTTATAGTGATGGTGCAAATGAGGAGAGTATCAAATTTCAATGGCATTGTCAATGACTCTGGGGCAGTTGGGATCTTTCCAGTATTAAATTGGAAAGACTGCAGAAGAAATTGATAAGTATTTTGTTGTGACTCAAGAGACTGCTGCTTCGGGAGAGTTTGGATAAACTAGAATATTTTTGGTCCAAGCATAGGAGAACGTGGGAGCGGGGGAGGGGGTGGGTGGGTGAGTGGAGGTATCAAAGAGAAGTATGTGAGATCATGACAAATATTGAAAGGATGAATGCACACAATCTTTTTCCAAGGGTTGGGGAATCAAGAAGTAGAGAACATCAATTTAAGATAATAAAGGAAAGTATAAATCAGAATGTGACGGTCTTTTTTCAAACAGAGGGTGATGTGACTATGGAATGAGTTGACAATGGATGTTGATGAGGCTGCCACATTATCAACACTTAAAAATGTACTTTTAAACATCCATGGAAACGAATGTTTTCGAAGGATATGGGCCAAGTGCAGCGAAATAGGTTCCGTGTTAATGGTTATTTTGTTCGGCATGGATGAGTTTTGCCTCCATTCTGTAAGACCTCGTGCATAAAAATTAAAAGGTTTCACTAGGCAGGACAAGAAGTCAGATACCAGCTGGGAAATTTGCGACACAATTGGGTGAGTCTTTACAAGAAAAAGGCAGGGGAATGGGGAACCTTATCATGGAGTGTGAGGGAAAATAATCAAGTACTTGGAGAAAATAAAATAAAAAGAATTGACAAATTCATGAAGGTTCATGACTAAATATAGAGAGTGTGAAATTCATGTCAGCATTTCAAGTAGCTTAAAAAATTTAGGGATGTATACCTTAATGCTCAGAACATTCACAATATTATAAGAAAACCAAAAGAATATATGTTTGGAATTATGGAGAACATCGTACACAATGATGAGGGATGAGAAATTAACATCCGGATTTATTTAGCTGTGATGAAGAATGGACGAAAACCTTTTTTAAAAAAGCAGTTTTTAGGCAGCTTTGGTAAATTGATGACTTGTAAGCAGATTAAAACTTTAGGGAAGAAGGATGTTAGCTCGGAATATATGGGAATCGTACTGCTAAATGAGAGAAAAAAAATTAAGAGTCAACAAAAGTGTTATTCATGCATAGAATTCCAACTGTATGGAAACAGGCTATTTGGCCCAAAATTCCACACCGACCCTGCAACGAATAACTCACTGAGAACTATTCCTCTACATTTACTCCTGATGAGCACACTCAGACTACAGATCCCTGGACATTATGGGCAAATCAACATAATCAGTTCACCTAACATGCACAGCTTTGGACTATAGGTGGAAACACACACAGACACGGCTCGACTGTGCAAACTCCACATAGACAATTATTCTCGGTTGGAATCCAGCTCTGATCCCTCGAACTGTGAAGCAGCAGTGGCTAGTCACTGCGTCACCTACCATGGACAGCATACTGCCGAAGTGATATTAAGAACGACAGTAATCAGGAATTTAGAAGTTAGAATTTCAAAAAATGGATATATTTAATTATGGGTGACGTTGATCTGCATAGATGGGGAAAACAAAATTGCTGATACTTGAAGAACACAGAGCAATTCTGTGGGAGACTGCATTATGTTAGAGAACGGACGATTCAGCATTGATACTGGGGTCACAGAGTCAATTGGGATTAGTGTAATGAGAAATTATTTATAATCTAACTGCGTCAGGTCATTTCTGAATAAGTAAACATTGTATGCGAGAAGTCTCATCAAGATGGAGAATAACTGATGGATAGAGTCCTAAATCCAAACAAAAGAATTTGCAATGTTAGGAGGTACAATTTCCAATGATATATTAGTGATCATTACTGAAACTAAGAGCAGAGAAAATGCAATGGCAATTGTTTGAAAGAGTCTCAGTGAATTGCAACATCAGTTATTCCACTCTGGTACAAAAGTAAAACAGGAGAGATGCCACACAATCGCTTACATCAGAAATTAAAGTCATTTTTAGATCCAAGGCAGAGGCTTACAACTTGTAAAACGAATAGATAAATAAAGATGCAACTATTGAGAGCAGTATAGAATGTAGAAAAAAAGAACAGAGATTGATTAAGAAGGGGAATAAAGCACACGAAAATGTTTGCAGAGATGATAAAAACAGATCATAAAACTTTCTACAGTTATGCGGAAAGAAAAAGGAAAGATTATTTATGACAAATATAGTGCACTCGCATTCAGATAGAGAATGATCTTTAAAAGAATAAAAGATACACAAGTAAATGCATTCTCATCACATTTTTTTATCGGGCTCATTGACAATGCCCTAAGCTGCTGCATCATTACCTGGTTCGAGAATTGCGCCATCTCGGATTGTAAGACCATACAACGGATAGTGAAGATAGCTGAGAATATCATCGTAGTCTTTCTTTCAGCATTACATATATTTACACCACACACTGCATCCGAAAGACTAACAGCATTGTGAAATACGGCACCCATCTCTTACACAAGCTCTTTTCCCTCCTACCATCTGGCAGAATATATTGAAGCATTGGGTCTCTGACGGGCAAACTGTGCAACAATGTCTTCACCCAAGTCATAAGGCTCCTTAACACAGTATGATCGAACTCTTTCCAATTGAATTTAATTGCAGGACATTGAATTACTGCGAAAATATGTGTCTTATTTTACATTCTTCTGTTACAATATTTTGCCCTTCTTATGCCCTTCATAGCATAGAGATGTGTATAGTTTATACAGTCTAAGTAGCATCGTAGGTCTTGGAGGAGTGCTGTCTCGTTTTTCCTGCATCAGTTGCATATGGTAGAAATGACAAATTAAAAAAAAACACTCTAGTCTACTCTTGTCGTTTGGTGTTCACAAGGGACGAGACAAATAACGTATCAGAAATGTTGAAAAACACACAGATTGTGAGAGGGATAAACTGAGGGAAATCAATATTAAACAGGACAATGACTTAGTGGAAAGTGAATTAATGGCTGATAAATCCTTAGAGAAGCTTTATCACACTGTATTTCAAAAAGTGATTCTCTAAATATTGAATGGATTGGTGATCACCTTCCAAGATTCGATAGATTCCGGAACAATTCCTGCAGAAGTGAACCGAGCTACAAAGAAAACTTGCAATTACAGACCAGAGAGTCTCATGCCATTCCTGATGAAGGGCTTATGCCCGAAACGTCAATTCTCCTGCACCTCAGATGCTGTCTGACCTTCCCAGCAACACACTCTCGACTCTGATTTCCAGCATGCGCAGTCATCACTTTCTTCCAGTCTGACGTCAGAGGTAGGAAAAGTGCAAGAGCCTATATAAATCTGACTGTATTCCAGCATTTACAAAACATTGGCAGAATTGAACAGTCAGCATGGACTTATGAAATGAAAGCCATGCATGAAAAATCTTTTGGAATCCTTGGAAGATCTCACTGGTAGAGGTACAAAAAAAAATGACTGTCAATGTAGCTTGTTTGGAATTATAGACGTCCTTTTTCAATGTTCTGTTTAAGAGATTCGTGTGTAAAGTAAAAGTACGACGAATTGTGGGTGGTCTGCTGTTTCGGAAACTGGAAAACAAAATAGTGTTGCGGTTGCTGTAAGAGGGATCATCGAATGCCAAATGTTAACTGTGCTTTCTCTCTATGAATGTTGAGTTTCTCCAGCAATTTCTGTTTTTGTTTTGGATAGAAAACTCTTTGAAAGACAGAAAACAAAAAGTTGGGAAAACAGCTCTGCATCAAATTGCAGACACGTGCTATTTGAGTAACACAGAATAAATGAAATGTGGGTAAGTGCGTCAACTATGTGGAAGGTGTACGGCTTTTTTAGCCTGATTTACTAAGCTGAATGACTGAGTAAATTTCTGCAGATGCAGCATATTGTAGATAATTGTTTCGTTTTGTACTTTGGGAGCCAAATCAATAAGGCATATTCGAGCGTTAATAGATGTAAGTTAAGAAATTTAATGTGCAACGATACCTGGGAGTCCTCATAAAACTTTGCTGGAAATAAGCAGGCAGACTTACGAGGTGATTAAGAAAAAGGGAATGGTGCTCATAGCAGGAAGATTCAACATAATGAGCAGGCATATTTTGCTACAATGTAAGTCTAAGAATAAATTGAATTAAACACTTTTAGCTAAAGTTAATATAATTTATCTGAAACAAAGAGAAAGAAATGATTGGGTTGGATGATCAGCCATGATCATGTTGAATTTTGGAATAGATGGAGGGGCCCACATAATAAAATTATGTGAATAAGTTCTATATATATCTTTGTAGGAATGGACATCACATCCGTCATTCTCGTTCACTGATATGACAAGAATATGATGTAAACTTTTTTTCATCTGGCAAAAATCTATGACCGATTGTGGAACAGTGTTTAGCTGTCTCAGCTCTAAGTGAAATGATTACACTTTTGATGTTGCTTAGACAATCTTCGGAGATGTATGAAACAAAACGTGCAGTGCAGTAATCAATGAGTGCAGCTGACACATATTGTGTTACTGGCAGCCCTCATATTTTTATTATATTTGCTTCTCGGCAAAGACAGCAAGGAAGTTGCAGCATTGAGCAGATTGCAATTATGCCAGTTTCCTCATATATAATTATTTGCTCTTGTCAATATTATGATAGTGTGCTACTCTGGACAGTTCTGTGATGCCACATGTTTGTCAAAGTCTATATGCATTAATGGAACAAATCAAATTATGCTTAATAAACTGCAAATGAATTACCATTTGCGAGAAAACAGATTTCTGAAGAAGATGCAATGAAAAAATATGTGAAATTTAATTGATACGGAAAATGTCTACGAAGTGGAATGAAGGTGCAAAAATTTCATATTTTGACCTTACTGTCCTGATGAAAGAATAAATCAAGAAATTAAAGTATTTTCATTTAAATTATTAGAAATTGAAAGAAAAAGCTCAGAATGCCATCGGATCTCGTTAGTTAGTTAATTAAGTTACTCAGGTTCAAATGCAGGCAGAGCAGATAATTAGAAAAGCAAGTCATATTCTTATTGCTATTACGAGGTAATTAAATATGAAACTGAGGTAGTAATTCAGGTACAAGGAGGCCATTTCTTTCATCATGTCTGAAATTCCCATATGATATTAATATCTTAGGAAATGGCAGTTTTGTTTAGATTATGTAACCTACAGCGTTGAAACAGGCCATTCCTCCCAAGAAGCTCAAATGGGCCTCCAACGAAGAAGCAACACAGACCCATTTCCGTCTGACTAATTCAGCTAACGGTCTGGGCAATTTAGCATGGACAATTCACCTAACCTGCACGTCTTTGGATTGAGGAAGAAGAACCAAGCAGATACAGGGAGAATGTGCAAACTCCACGCAGACAGGAATGGAACCGGGGATTCGGATGGTGCGAGGCAGTAACTACTGAGCCAGTGTAACATCTCATGAGGCTGCCTAGAAAACGGTTCAGTGAAACCTCAGCGTGCAAACACGTGAAAGAGCCATATTGCATTATTAGAAGTGTCCTGGCCTTACCTTGCCACCTTAATAGTTGAAAAAGTGCATTTTTGCGGAAATTTGTGATGATCTGATGATATTTCATAGAAATAAGAAAGTATGTTTTCTCACGTTTAATATTTTGGAACAATAGATCACTGTTCATGGCAAATACATGTTACACCTGAACAGTATGGACGGGAGATTTCCCTCTTTCAGAATCTCCATGCGTACACACAAGTGTGTGTGTGTGTGAATTTCCTATAAGAGGGCCCACTAAATCTTCCTGTATATGATGAAAATATGTTTAGACAGGAATTTTGTATTCATTGAATTGGAAGGGTAGCCTGAGGTTTAGTGTGATCAGCTATGAACTTGTTACATGCATGAACATCCTCAAAGTTTCAAATAGCCTTCCATTGAAGATAACTGGCAATGTGATATGTAGTTTCAAGCAGGTTGTATTCTTAAGGTGTTCCGTTGTCAGCGAATAAACAAAGCCCATAATATGCTACTTCTGAGTTACCAGCTATTTTGATATATAGGGGCTAGCAGATATTCTCAGAAATCAGAATTTGGCACCTTTTCTTTCAAATGTTTTTCCTACCAACTGCAAACTTTAGGACTTAAATCTGCGCTGCATTTAAAAGCAAATACATGGCTAATTACGGCAATTAATGCTACTATTTGCTTTTCAACTCACGTGTATCCTCAAGAGCCTTTTTCACATTGTTCAATTCTTGACAAAAGGAAGAGAAGTTTTGATAATCGTGACACGTTCTCTAAAATAATTTTGAAAATGACTATCATAGTTGCTGCAATGACTTAGATTGCCCACAACACAGCCATTTTATTTTCACCATTACTGATAGCTCTTCTTGCTTCAATTTTTCTTTCATTGTTTTCAAACAGATGACGCATACCGACAGACAAATGTAAAGATCTGATAGTTAAAGGAATGAATTTCTACCCAATGAAACATAGACAAATTGAAACACAGAATGATTACAGAACAGAAGCATGACATCTGAGCTATTCAGTCCACACCATCCTTCTGAAGAAAATCCCAACCAGAACCCCAATTTATCGCCTTGACCTTGCATCTGAAATGGCCAATCCACATAGGCTGCAAATACCTGGACACTGTGGGCAATTTATCAATGCCAATCAACCTAACGTGCACATCACTGGATTGTGGGAGAAAACCGGAGCATCCCAGAATAAATTCCACACTGACAGTCGCGTGAGGCTGGAATCCACCCGTTTAACATACCTATGCTAAACATTGATCTGCCCAAATTCAATTTAAAATTAATCAGAAATTATGATTGAAATAATTCAGTCGACAGTAATACATGATAAATAATTCAGCCTACTTCATATTGTCTGAACACCAGAATTGACTAAACTTCCTGCGGATTAAAAGATTAAATCTGACTAACCTAACTTTGAATTGCTTTGTTTCTCGTGAAGTTGCCCATTACCATTCAAAAAAAAAAGTTGTGATCATTTTAATGGTTACCGTAATTCAGAAACAGATAATCAATATTACCCACAATACACAAAATTCTGTTGTTTTGAAACATTCATGTTACATATTATAGTTGGGGGATCACATTTAAGACTTCTGACCAAGCAAAGACAATGCGATAAAATGTAATCAGTTTGTGTCACCTACCTTTTCCATTTCCACTTGATTTTTCTTCTACAATAAGAATCAGGATTCAGCACATGACAACCATACTTCGTTTTAAACTTGCATTTTTCATGACAACATCAAAAGTACATCGCAACTTTAGTCCCAAAATCAAGGGCCCATCTCCCTGCTGGCCAATGGTTGATTTTAGTCATAACAAAACATTGGTAGTCAATCAAGGATGTTTTCCAAGAGAAAGTAGGCGAAAAGTATTTGTTTCTTGGGGTAATCCAATAACTATTGTTCACAGTCTTGATGAACCCACTTTGCCAGGTTGGCACTGTCGTAATTTCCTTTTCTCGTTGAATCATTACAAGGTTCAAAGTTTGGGAGAAGATTTGTAGCTAGGGTGCTCGTTGTTGTGGTTCTGTTCGCCGAGCTGGGAATTTGTGTTGCAACACAAATTCCCAGCTCGGCAAACAGAACCACAACAGTCATTACAAGGCTTGTTGGTCTCAATGTTTCCCTACATTGCTCAAATTAACATTTTTTTTAATCACATAATATTATGTGAATTAGAACAACTGTTATCTGACGGCGATTAATAATTTCACCAATACCTTATTGACTCGTGCCCTTATTAAGGTGAAAGTGAAATTGCAAAGCCTACGCCCACATCTCTCCCCTCATTTCCGTCCAATGCCCCACAGTAGTCTTCCACATCCATCAAAGTTTCACCTGCAGTCCCACATATGTCATTTACTTATCCATTGTCCCAGATGCAGTCTCCTCTAGATTGGGGAGACAGGACATCTCGTACCAGAGCGCTTCAGGGAACATCTCTGGGACGCCAGCACCAACTACCCCCACCGTCCGATGGCCGAACACTTCAACTCCCCCTCCCATGCTATCCCATCATACATGTGCTTATTCAAGGATTGTTTAAAACTCCCTACTGTGGCTGAGTTAACTACATTAGCAGGCAGGGCATTCAACTCCCTTACCACTCTGAGTAAATAACCTGCTTTTGATATCCATCTTAACTCTATCATCCCTCAATTTATAACTGTGTCCCCTCGTACAAGCTGACATAATCATCCTAGGAAAAAAAGACTTTCACTGTCTACCCTATTGAATCCTCTGGTCATCTTGTGCGTCTCTATCTAATTCCCTCAGTCTTCTCCTTTCCAATGAGAACAGACCCAAGTCTCTCAGCCTTTCCTGGTAAGATCTTCCTCCCAGACCAGGCAACATCCTGGTAAATATCCTCTGCACTTTTTCCAAAGCTTCCACATTCTACCTGTAATGAGGCCACCGCCCATCTCTAAATTTATAACGTTATATATTTAACACAGCTTTCTTCATGAGTCGAGAATTGCAGATGTAATACATTCCGGAATGCAACAAAAAAAAACACGAGTTAGCACACAAATGTAAAAGAATAGTGACATCACGGAAGTGCTTATGAAATACACTACATGTACAGTAAGTTTGGGATGCTATGTCGCAATTATACAGGACAAGTCATTTTTAGACTACTACGGAAAATTCTGGTTGGCCATCGTTGGGAAATAGTTTGTTAGACTTAAGAGGGTGCAGAAACGATTTTCAAGAATGTTGTAGGACTGGAGCTTTTGAGTTATGCAGAGATGCTGTCTAGGCTGGAGCCTTTACTTCCCTTGATGTTCGAGGATGAGGGGTTATTTTACAAACTTTGTAATATCATTCGGGACACAAATAGGGTACATAGGCAAGGAATTTGTCTTAGGTTGGGCAGTCAAAAATTTCCCAACTTATTTTATGGTGACAGAGGAATATTTTTAAACGATCTGAGAGTTGCTCTTTTCACTCAGAGGGCGGTGCATTTACAGAACGAGTTGTCTGAGGAACTGATGTAGCAGGGCATATTTACGGCATTTGAAAGACATCGAGAAGTGTGTATGAACAGGAGGGGTTTAGGGTGTTTGGAACAAACAGTGGCAAATTGGACTTCATCAGTTTGAAATGTATGGTATTCACAGTTTTTTTGATTAAAGAATCAGTTTCTACACAGTATGACTACGACACAGTCTACATTAAAGTACCTCAGCGATGTCACAAACATTTTGGGTTAGATTAGATTAGATTAATGCTTCGCAATTTTCCTTAATGTATAGAAGTGGAATTCTTAGGATAACATAATTATGTGCGGAACTTTTCGGAACAAAGATGATGGAGTTGTGAAGCTTATCTACCAGAAGCATCAAGTTGACAAAACGATAAGGTATTTGATCAGAATCGCAGATGACTTGATCCGAACAATTAAAAACAGATCATAAGGCCATAACACAAAGGATTGGAAATTACGCCATTTGACCCATCGAGTATCTTCCGCTATTCAGTCATGGTTGATCGGTTTCTGGCCCAATTTTCCCGTTTTCGCTCCATAGCATTTAATCACCTTAACAATCTAGAACTTATTTGTCTCTGCTTTAAATGTACTGTTTTACCAGTCCTCTACAGCCTCTTGCAGCAATGAACTCCACAGATTCACCACACTCTCCCTAAAGTAGTGCCTCTTAATGTCTGATCTAAAAGGTCTTCCCTTTCTTCTAGAGGTATGTCATCGTTCCTCATCTGTCCAGCCAATTGAAACATCTCCAAACATTCATTACGTCCAGGCCGTTCAGTATTCTGAAAGTTTTAATGAGATCCGACCTCGTCCTTCTGAAATGCATCGAGTACAGTCCCAGAGTCCTCAAACTTTCCTTATACGTTAAGTTGTTCATTCCTGGGATCATCGTCACGAACCTCCTCAGGACACATTCCAGACCTCTATGCTTCCTACCAAAATGCATGACCTCACAATTTCCCACGTTGCATTTCATCTGCAACAGTTTATCCAGTCTGCTCGAATGTCTAAATTTTTCTGCAGCCTCCCCGCCTCTTTGCTATTACCAACCCTGTTGTCTATCTTTGTACCATCTTTATGTCTAACTTCATTCAAAGTTAGACACAAAGAGCTGAATGACTCCATAGGATATAGCAAAAGCTAATATATGTGAAATTATCTCGGCTGCTTTTTTTGGAACATATGTGTTTGCCCACGACAATTGCAGGAAGCGATTCATCTGTCAACCTGGAGCAGTTTCCAGCTTTTCCCGTCTTAATTAAGTAAAGCAGAACTAATACAATCCAGCCACGTGGAACAATATAGTTAACTTATAGTCCCAAAAATAAAATTATGCAAAATATAATGTTAGTGCATGCCATTTTCTGACAATTAACACGTGCAGCTAGATGTTGTTATGGAGTCTGAGGTGTGATTCATTCGAATTCTCACAATAACGTTTCTCAATCATGGCACATACAACAGATGTCATGACTGCACATAAGAGTGGATATAACTGACGTGAAACATTTTGTTATTGTCTGTAACTTCTGTATAGCCTAGAAAAAGAGAAGGTTGAACGGATAAAATAATAAACTTCAAAAACTGTTGTTAACCCCAGTGAAAATAAACAAAAAAATTCTCTCTTACTTTATGCTAATATTTCCACGAACAAGAATTGCGTGATTGCTTTTCTCCAATCCAAATTTCTTTAATTATTTCGATGTTCTATGCACCTCAGCTCCATTAAAAGAAAAATGTGTTATACACATGTAATTGCATAGTTTTCTCTATCATTCAGATTTGAAGGGCGGCAAATGAGAAAGACAAGACAATTAATCAGAGAAATTTTTCTTTGGTTTTCCTTTTTCCATTGCTGGCAATTTGCAGTATTTGCATGATAGAAGGACATGCAGTTTGATAACTTAGCAAGATTAATGTCATTTTTGTTGGCACTATCACCAAGATGCACCATTAAACTCTTGATGTTTTAAATCAGAAGGAACTGAGCCAGACGAGTAAAACATAATCAAATGTCTCATTAACAAGAACGGTGGGTATTGGAGGCAGTTTTTGTCTAAAACTTCCCCGTTTGATTCTGCAGTCATACATTTGCTGGGAAGTCTCTGCCACATTTGGATCAGTAAAAAAGGTAGTCGTCTAAATAGGTGCACGGATTTCCCGATGTTTCCTTTCTTCTGACTCTCCTCTGGCAGGGTGAGCTTTTCGATTCTTCAAAGCCTTTACAAACAATGAGTGCCCAAAGTTATGCTTTTCAGTGATTGTCTCTCAACTGTCATTGTAAATGTAAAGTAAGTCATAACTTGGAATCACTTGCCCAGATTGTGAGGAATGGATATGAGACAGGAATTGGTCTTGTAAAACTTTCACTATGTGGATATATGTTTGCGCACATGTGTCATCAATCCTATTAAAACGAATGAAACTATCCATTTTCATGGCAAGGATTGTGCAGCAATGGATCACCGACATTGAGACTTGCTGAGTTCAGATGTTCTTTTATCAGGACATGACTTTTATTTTATTCAAATAAGCAAATATGGAAATATTCTTTGCAATTTCCCAACATTGTTTATGTTGTAAGATTTCACTTAGCTGCAAGGATAGTTAACCTTGCAATCTGGTTTTCACAGTCTGGTTGTTTTAATTTCACACTTTCCTTTTATTCAACATGGACATAAAACCGCAGATGTTACAATGTGGCTTTTTCCGGAACAAAACATGATTAATTCAATTGTTGATGCATAGAAAGAAAAGCATTATTCTCAAATCACCACTAACACTAGCCATGATGCTGCCAAAATGCAGGACAATGAATTAAATAACGCCAGGAGCTTAACTTGAACAATTGAGCCATGTTATCCAACTGTCAAGGTGAAACCGTTGAAACAATAGACTCTGTCCTCTTTTGTTCATGGAAATCTGAATGCAGCTAGAGAACTGATAACATAATGTGATTTGTATATATTGTAATCCTGAAAGAAGAAGTGGAATTGCCTTTGGTGTGTTTAGAAACCACCTACCCATATATAAAGCAAAAGTGAGGTTTTGTTTTCAATACCTTAAAAATGCTTATCTAATTGTTTGCATTGTAACTATCGGCTTTGTTTTCCTACAAAATTAGACTGTTTCATCACACATGCAATGGCTCCCACTGGCAAAACAATAAACTCTGTGTAAATGTTTCACGTGCACAGAGTATCCACTTCAGATGGATTTCACCAAAATGGGATCACCATCTGAACATTGCACATAACAAGTAGGTGCATGACTTGCACTCACTTCCTGGTTGGAATTATTCTGGCAGCTTTTCCGTAGTGTTATATGTTGTTAGATACTCCTTGTTCCAGCATTTTTCTTCGGGCATGTCTCAAGGCAATATTTTAACTTATGCCCTCAACAGTTTACTGTAGTCAGCAATAAATCAGCCGTGAGCTGATTGTTTAAGGTTGGAAAATTTCACAATCATGACAAATGATTGTCATACTTTCCTAAGTGCCTGAGCATTCCCTTAAATAATATCTTAATCTTGATTTAATGTCGCAGAGTAAAATAATTGGTAAATAGCCGTTAAGACGTTTAAATCTCTAATCACCTGCTGCATTCATTTTTGTCATCATCACTTCTTTCCTTTTGGTATTGATAATTGGCAAGTTGCTTCAATGACAAAACGCATCTTAACAGCGTTAGATCTTCTCATTGTCTATCTTATATTTAAACAGGACAAATGTGCAGTAGAGTAAACACTTATGCTCAATTTTATCTATTCACTTTGAGAATTCAACTGATATTTCGTTCAGATGGTAGAGTTGTCAATCTTTTCGGAATAGGCAGCACAGCTGACATTGATAATTGTCGAGAATTTCTTATTCACAAGATGAAAACATTTTTGGGTGTTACTGACTGTATATCAGGAGTACTCTGGCACTGCCAGCATACTTGAGTCTGTATTTATAAAATGATCATTGAAATATCAAGCCTTTGGAGTGTAAGATGCAGTTCTTACTAATGTCCTCATCTTGGCTGTCTCTAAGTTACATGATTGCATGACAGAGTGTGAGAGAATGTTTTAGGTCCACCACCACTTGTTCAGAAATATTCAAAATGCTGCTTCCATTTTATTCTCAGTTCCAAAGCCAGTAAAGACTGATGCATAAAGGGCATGATCACTGTTATATCCTTTGTAGGTATATCGACTTCGAAGTTATACTGAGCGTAATTTAATATTTCTCAAAGAAGGATGTTTTTCCTTCTGTGATAAACATAAAATTGGACTATTCGTATTACTAATTATAAATATCACACTTTTGAAACACTTATTGAAAATTTCAAATTTTTAGCTGTGTAAACTCTAGCCTGCATGCATGCTGTATGTCTCTGCCAGGAAAACTCCCATCCACAACCAACAAAATATTATTTTTCTTTGCTTTCAGAGATCATATCTCCGCCAACCTTACTGCTTGCAGAGTTGCTACGTAATCCGCGGATTTAAAATTACTGTTTTGAAAACAGCATGTGTGATTTCGGCAGTTTGTAGGTCATCTGTGATGTTCAGTATGCGTTCTTCAAAAGCATGCTTAATAATTGAATAAGTCCTATTCTTTTCTGTCAGTTAGATTTTTTTTTCCTTTTTGGGTAGAGACCCGAAACATGATACGTAAATGGGTTGCTTTAGAAACATTTATTTCATGCAAGGTTACCCAGTATGAGGTTACCAGTTCCTGATCTGTCGAATGACATTATTTGTTGCTATTATAATATGCCCACAACAGTTCATCTCTATACATACCAAATTTGAGTATTTTTTTCCCAACGTGACTGGTATTTTCTGTGTTCATTTAACGCACTGCATCAAAATTGAAGTTTCATTAGCACGTAGGAATATGGGGTGGCAGATGCACGTTAGATTATGCAGACTCAGTTATATTCGTTCCCAATTTTGACCAGGAATGCACACCCAATTTGAACTTTTCTTTGCATCAGGGAGTCATAGAGAAGTATAGCACAGGCCGTTCAGTTTAACTCTTCCATGCAGACAAGATATCCTAAACAAATCTAGTCCTATTTTCCAGCACGCAGCTCAAATCCATTTAAACCCTTCCAATTGATATAACCATCCAGATTTCTTTCAATGTCTGTAATTGTACCAGCCTCTACCATTTCCTCTGCCAGCTGATTCCATACTCGCAACATCCTCTGTGTGAAAACATTGTCCATGACATCTCTTTTATATATTTCCACAATTAACATAAATCTTCTTCCTCTAGTCCTGGACTCCCCCAAACCAGGGAAAAGACCCTGTCTCTTTATCCTACCCATGTACCTCATGATTTTATAAAACTCCAATAGATTTCCAGTCAGCTTCCGACGATCCAGAAAAACAAAATAGCCCCAGCCTATGCTGCATCTCCCTATAGCTAAAATCCTCCAACCCTGGCAACATACATGTATATCTTTTCTGAACCTTTTAAATTTCACAGCATTCTTCAGTTGGTAGAATAACGACGTATGTGCATGGTTTTGAGTACTACTTTTTATTGTGTCACCACATTTTACAACTGTAGACTGTAGTCTTCTGAAGTACAATGTGGGAACAGAAAAATTCTACCCTGGGTAAGTGTTTGGTTTAAGAATTGCCGGAGCTGTCACATCTGGTCGAAGTGAAAGCTACCTGTCTAGATTACCAAGTCTACTCGAGTTCGTCTGAAATTGTAGGGAAATGTCTCTGATTGTTGCTACATATAAACAGATTGAGACCTCGTCAACGTAAGGGCGAGTACATAGACCATTGAAACCATTTATTCAGACTTTATTTAGTAAGTGACGTGGGCAAAATTGAATCACAATCCAATCTATTCTAATAGCCTGCTCCTCAATGTTCTCCTCGACAACATTGTCTTTTTTATGTAACTTTGACGAAAAATATTCATTTGCGCCCCTTCTATCTCCTCAGGCTCCACTGAAAACCTCCCACTACTGTCCTTGACTGGTGCTAAGCTTACTCTAGTCATTTACTTTTACTTCTGACATATCTGTAGAAAGATTTATGGTTTTCCTTGTTCCTTCCTGCCAAAGGTTTCTCATGTTCCATCCTGGTTGTTAGCTCTCTCCTTCAGTCCTTCCTGGCTAACTTGTGTAGATCAAGTGCCCCAACTGAGCCTTCACATCTCAAATTGATATACGTCTCCTTCATCCTCTTGACAAGAGATTTAACTTCTTTAGTAAACCACGATTGTCTCGTTCGAACACATTATCTCTGCCTGACAGGTACATACGCATCAAGGGCATGCGGTAGCTCATCCACAAAAAAGGTCCGCACTTCAACTGTGCCTATACTCTGCAGTTTTTTTCCATATCATTTGCATTCTAAAGTTTTCCTATTCATGTCATAATTGCGTTTACTCCAGGTACAACTCTTGCACTGCAGTATATGCCTATCCCGTTCCTTGGCTAAAGTTAATGTAACTTAATTCTGGTCACTATCACAAAAGAGCTGTCCGCCCTCCAATCTGACACCTGAACTGATTCATTACCCAGAATCAAATCCAATGTGGCCTCGCCTCTTTTTGGCCTATCTACATACTTTGTCAGGAAACCCTCCTGCGCACATTTGACAAAAACTGACCAATATAATGTACTCAAACTATAGCATTTCCAGTCAATGTTTGGAAGGTTAAAATTCCTCATGCAACTAACTTGCTACTTTCACTCCTACCGAGAATCATCTTTGCAATCGGTTCCTCTATATCTCTGGAACCTGTGGAGACCTATAGAAAACTCCGAACAAGGTTACCTCTCCTTTCCTGTTTCTAGCCTCAGGACATACTACCTAAGTAAACAAATGCTCATCAAACGTCATTTATTGCCACCGTACTACTGCACTTGACTAACAATGCCGCACGTTCCCCTTTTAAAAATCATTTTCCAAGTTTTTACTGAAACATCTGAATCTGGAAACTCAACAACCATTCCTTTCCCTGCTCTGAAATGACCGCAACATCGAAATTCCAGTGCTGGGACAATCCTGGTTGTTACCTGTATCAACCGTTTGGATGAGAATCTATATGACATGACTTGGAAGATTGCAGATAATGTTAAAATATGCTCTGTCGTGGACAGTGAGGAAGGTTATCAGAAATTGCAGCAGTACCTTGAGCAGCTGGGAAGTGAGACGAGAAATGGCAAACGGACTTTAATATTGGTAATTGTGGGGTCTTCCATTTTGTGCAATCCAATCAAGGTAAGAGTTCTGCAGTGAATGATAGGGCCTTAAGCAGTGTAGAGGATTGAAGATTTCTGCAGTTCAGGTGTACGGTTCATTGGAAGTGGTGTCCCTGTTAGACAGGTTAGTGAAGCAAGTTTTTGACACACTGGCCTTTCTCAGTGAAGGCATTGAATATAGAAGTCAGGAAGTTATGTCACATTTGTGTAGGAAGTTAGTGATCCGGCACTTGGAGAATTGTGTGCAGTTTTTGTCATCTTGCTACAGGGTGCACGTTATTAAACTGGAAATAGTGCAGCAGAATCTTCCGAGGATGTTGACAAGACTGCACAGTCTGAGTGAAAGAGAGAGATTGGACAGATTAGATGTTTTACTTTCAAGCACCATAGACTGAGGGGAATCTTACATAATTGTATATGATCATGAGGTGCATGGATAGGTTGAATGTACTCAGTCTTTTTCCCAGTTCTGTGGATCGAAAACTAGAGGTCGTCAGTTTAACCTTACAGGACAAAGAATGAAACAGGACTTGAGGGGCAATTTGTTTACACAGACAGTGGTATGCAGATGAAATGAGCTGCCAGCCGAAGTGATTCACGTGGGTATATTCACATTATTTGAAACGTATTTGGACTAATACATGGATAGGAAAGGTTGGGAACGATTTGACCAAGTGTCAGTAAGTGGGGTTATTGTGGATGGACATCTTGTTTGGGGTGGACCAGTTGGACCAAATGACCTGTCTCCATGCTGCATGTTTGTATGATTTCATTCTCTAATGGTAAGATGATGCTATTTGACAAATTAAGAAATAGAGGATAAATCCGGTAAGTAGGAAAAAAATGTAAAACAAACATCATTGTTGCTATGACCAATGAACTGCAGATCCAGGAGCATTGTATTATATATCAATGGATAATAGACGTTGATTTCTCTCTGTTTTCTTGTGATAAGTCATTCGCGATTTGTCTCTGGCATGGTTTCAGCACATGGGATGGCGTGATGAATATTGATGCTTTGAAGAGAAAATGTTGAAATGCGATATAATTTCGAGCAAATATTATCCCTCATTCTTTTACTCTCTACAGCAGGAATCGTCCAGAATTCTGGTTGAAATGATGCTGATTTCTGTCGAGAACTAGGATCTTTGGAAGTTTGATTGTTCAATGTTAATCTATCATAATGAATTATGCCGAATTGCGTTAAACATATCACAAAGTTTCACATTCTGGCACTGTAGTAAGGAGACGTTTTCTGTATTTTAACGATTCTTAGAAATAGCACATTTCGTTTTCTGCAGTCTATTATTGCCATGGAATTGCAGTCAGTTTAGTAACTGACTTTTTAGTTAAAAAGTTATTTTTTTTTGTTCAGTTGTTTTCTACGGTCTTCTGAAAGTGAGATCTATACATCTGTGTTTTCTCAACAGTATGGTCAAGATGTGAAGAGTAACGTTTTGTTTTAGACTTTGTTTTTCTAAGCAACGATATTCCTAAGGAGTAATATACTATAGCCATTTTAATGGTCCACGATATGAATTCATGAAAGAGAAAGCAAATTCATTTTTTCCTTTCAAAAACTCGATCAACAATAATTGAAATAATTTCATTTTATCTGACATTGAAACAAATGTATCGTATTATTACACCATTACTATGTATATATAGAGGACACAGAAGAGGCTGAATTAGATTCACCTGAATGGTCTTTTCCATCAAGTTCTGCAAGAAAGTTGGACAATGATTTGAATCCTTATTCTGAAATCAAAGTAAGTTTCCTTCTTTAAAAAAATGAACATATTGCGAGAAAGTATCAATAAATTACTTAATACCAGGTTTATCATTGGGGTATTTGTCTTTGCAATGTGTGAAGGACTTTAATGAAAATAATCATTCGTGCATGTTTATTCGTCTATATACATCACGGGTTATTATTTCATTTTTAAAATGCGGCCTCCGTGGGATAAACGACTCTTATTTCCACATAACAATATGTAATGTTTTGATGAAATATGAAGATTGTGAGTTGCACTCACTGAGTCCTTTTTCACTAGTATACATGCCTGATTTACTTAAAAGCATAATGCATTTCAGAGTGATTGTTGCTGCATCTTTGAACTGAAGTGAAGTTATTAATGTCTCTGCTAGTGTCAGTTTAGATTGTCAACAATTGCTCAGTCGAAAACATATTCCCTAGATATGCTACCATGCACAGAGGGACTTCAGACATGTACATCTAATACTCATTCATCCATTCTGTCCAACCATGTTTTCCATGGGCCTCAGCTATTTCTGAGTCAATTTCATCACGTGAACCTACATAAATCCATATATTTTCCAGCAAACAATACAGTACGACATATTCTCTCATTCCAATACATCAGTATATAATAAACGTATGTAATGAGTAAATCATCCTCCTCCCTTTTCACCAATTTCAGCAGGGCAGCGCCACTAAATTAAACGACCCCTCTCCTCCACAGTCATTATTGTGCAGCAGTTGTCTCTGTGACGAAATACAGTTTCACTGCATCGTGATTCTAAAAATTTCCTCGTCCAAGCATCCCTGATGGATTCCAATGCAATTACAGAATGTTGACATTTTAATGTATCTATTCTAACTGTCCAAAATACACAACCACAAGTTTCAGGTGAAGCTGTGCTTCACTTTTTCTTTCCTTATAGTTCAGCGAATTTTCAGCTAACTATACGATCTGTGTTGTAAGATTGAGGTCATATGCAGACTAGGTGATTACCGATGATTTTGGGATGCACATAAGAACACCAAGACATCAAGTGAATTGGAAAATTAGATCCAAAATTCCTGGATTGCAGGATGGAATGGGTAAATATGGGAACATGCTTGTCAGACTAAAGGCTTCTAATTAGAGGAGTACCTTTGAATTCAGTGCTGGGCCCATTCCTGTTTTTCACCTATATCAATGAGTTGGTTGAGAATAAACAAAGCATGAATAGAATTGGATGACAGTAAAATAAATGGTATCGTGAACAGTGAAAAAGTTTATCAGAAATTGCAGAAGCACCTTGATCAGCTGCGGAAATAGACCGAGAAATGGTAAACAGTGTTTAATATAGATTAGTGGGAGGTTTTGCAATTTGCCAAGGGAAAAAATTCATGGTGAATGGTAAAGCCTTAAGAAGTTTAGTGGAGCAGAAGCAGCTTGGAGTTCAGCTTCTCTGGAATTGGAGTTACAGTTAGACAGGGCATTGAAGAAAGCTTTTGGCACACTGACCTTCTTTGGTCATGGCAGAAGTTAGCCAGGATGTTGGTGAAGTCCCAATTGGATTATTGTCTTCAGTTTAGGTCACCATGTTATAATGAAGAATGCTATTAAACTAGAAAGAGTGCAGAAGAAATTTTCAAGAATGTTTCCTGGATTCACTGGTCTGAGTGAAATTGAGAGATTGGACAAGCATTTTTTTTTCTTTAGAGCGCAGGAGAGTGAGGGGGGGGGGGGGGGTCCTTGGAGAATTGCATAAGATTATGACAGTTTTGAATACAGTGAATGCACGCTATCTTTTCCCCAGGTTTGGAGAGTTTGCGGTGGGGGGTGGGGGTGGGGGGGGGGGGCGGGAATCAGAATAATTTAGAGAGAATGAAGAAAAGGGAACCTGTGAGTCAATTTTATTTCAGAGAAGGTAGAACGCATATAGAATGTACTGCCAGTGGAAGTGGGGTTAGGTACTTTTTGAATACTTAAAATGCATTTGGATAAATGTTTGGATTCCAAAGGATTAGAAGGATATGGGCCATGTGCATGGAAATGGGGTTAGGATGGACAGATATTTTCCTCTGCAAGACCATGCTGAGCGAAAGGTCCGTTTTTCCGTGCTGTAGGAAACTATGACTTCATGACTCTACATTTGTCGACATTCCAGGAAGCCATCGGCTTCCCATTCAAATATGTCCATTTTGGAGCTGCTACATTATTACAACAAATCTCATCGCAAGCTGTACTTGTTTACACTAACTTGTTTTTGTTGCCACGTTTCAGCTTAGCGAACTCGGTGTTGAAATGAAAACTGTACAACTAGATCTCTAACTTGCATCTTGATTGCAACACCCGTTCCCACAATACTTTTTTTTGTGAACGTTGATCCTAGGTGAGCGGATTTGCTTTGTGCTTTTAATGCTTGTCTTTTTTTGTAATTTGCATATCTACAACCAATTTACAATGCTTAACATAACGTTTTTATCATTCACTTCAAGCAAAATCATCATTTATTCCACTTTCAATCCTCTTCCACTCGTGACAGCACAAAATAAAAGAAAGCAAAACTGCTTGTTTTAGAACTGAAAAAGAGTTATATCGTATTCCAAATCTTAGCTGAACTTGTTTGCACAGTTGCTGTTAAATATGATTATTGACCAGAATTTTGTTGTTTAACTTCAGATCTAATATCCACAGTATTATTGTTTTTATTTCTCACTCATCTTGTGAGGCAAAGAGTTCACATGAACCCTTCAAATGTTGGGGCATTTCCAGGTGGAATGTTCAGATATGGTGCGTTTCTTGTGCAAGCCATATGGAAGCTATACCTTTTTGTCGGACAATTGCAAACTTTATCTACTGAGAAGTAAGAACAAGCCTTCTTCTTTTGTTTAGCACCTATCCAAACACGACTGCATTGCACATCTGTCATTACTATTGCATTGATTTCATTTTTTTTGTGGGGGTGAAGGTTGAAGTCTAACTGATGCAGACCATGGTAAATACCAGCACGATCACCTATTTCACCAGATGACAGATATCTCTTGTGATTCTATTTGTTATACATTAATCAACGTGAGATAGAGCTACCTTGCTTATTCCCTTTCAGATAATTGTGTTTACTCTGCAATAACAGCAGCAATCCAAAATCTTAACGAACGATAACATCTGGAACTCTTGTGGTGAAACTTGCTTTCAGAAACATGGCTTCACGTTTGTAATAGCATATAGAGGACGTAAACCGAGATTTTTTAAAAAAATCACATTCACATATACTGAAATTATTGATATAATTGAAGACAGAAAATTATGAACAAAGTGTTCATTCATCCTTCTAGGCAGAAGCAAAAAATGATCACGATGTGAATATGCTTTTTTACTCACTGCACTTCAGCTTAAGATCCTCAAGTTCTGGAAAACAATTTACACACAATAACAAAATGTATAATTGTTTATATGCGTTTTGTCAACTTTAAATTTAAAACTAAATTCACTTCGGCAGTAAATGCGTAATACCCCAATGTTGGGTATTAAAAATCATCCCCATTTCCATCATACTAAATTCCTACAACAGTTCCTGAATTAAGTAGCACCCTTCTTCAATTCGTCCTGCCATCGCTGACAGTGAGAATCATGTATATATTTTGTAAAAGCAAGTGTTCGCCACAATGTTGCAAACGATCGATATTTTCTTCAAATCACGATTAAAAATCTTTTGAATGACATTCTAGAAATGTTTGGATTTGCATTACCATTCCTTTGAAATGTTCATTTTGTGCGTGTAGGTGTCGCTGGTTGACCAGAATTTATTGCCCGTCCCTTGCTGTCTTTGAGAAGGTAGCAATAATCTGTGTTCCTGAACCGTCCACCTACTGTCAGTTGACCCAGTATCCTATTAAGGAGGGATTTCCAGGATTTTGACAAAGCGACACTGAAGAAAGGCCGATATATTTTCATGTCAGGATGGTGAGATACTTGAAGGAGAACTTGAAGCTGGTACTATTAAAGCTTGAAAGGACCAAAATCATTGGTGCATCAGATTATAATTGAGATAAAATCAAAATTCATATTCTTTGAGGTTATGAAGGATGTAAGTGAAGGTTTTATTTTCCTTGTAAGATACGTGAATTGACTTACTTAAGAATTTTTCAAAGAAGCACAATAAAACACAAGGCATTAAGTTCGAGGATAGAATTAAAAAGTTATGATAAGATGCATTAAGTTCTACTGGATATGTGAAACCATGCTCTACATTTCCTAGTTAAAACTGAAGTGAGAAAACACCGTATAGGAGATGATGACTCAATTCATTGCATATTATAATAAGAAAAAAAAGTATTTGAAGGAGGTTAGTCAGAACACATACTTAAACATAAAAAAAAATTGAGCAGGCGATGAGAGGCCCCCTTTAATTCGTCAGAATTCAAATAGCACTATTTACTAATGAATAACTGTGGTTGTCAGCTTTATGAAAGTCAAAATAGAGATTAATGACGTTGTGAAATTTTGAGTGAGATCAGATTTTAAAAATTCAGTGAAGAATGAACTTGATCGTTAAATCTATCCATTTCGATTACAATGTTGGTTTGTTCTTGGAGAAGATATGGCGAGGGACATTTTCTTTAGTTTGAAAGTACTATGCTTTCTTTCTTTCTCTATCTTAACGATGCTCACGTTAAGAACGAATATTATGTAGTGTTCAGTCTTCTTGCCTTCAAAGTTTCGATCTTCAGAGAACAGTTATAAGGAATGCTTCCCTTGCAAGTAGTCAGCAATTATGATTATGCAAAACTGTTCTTAAAATTGAAATTGGCCTCGATTTTTTTAAGGCATTGAACAAGGGATAATTTACAATGAATTAATCAGAAACAGTGGAAGCAAACTGTTGGATCCGAAAATGGAATTAATGCCTGAATAAATTTTTAAAAATGAATCAATGGACGAAAGAATTAATGCATCAGTTATTTAACGATCATTAATAGAAGAAAGAATTCATCAACAAACAGGAGCCAAGTGATTCATCAGTAAATTGTGCAAATGCAAAGGTGTCGGCTTTCAACTTCTATATGTCCCTGTCATCACTTATCCACTGAGTAGTTGCAGGTTACTTGGACTGAAGTAATAAACACAATAATAGGTCTCAGAATTCAACATTTTAGTGATTATTCATTCCTGGGAATGCAAGCTTCCTACGTTAAACCATAATTTACTGTGGAGGGAAGTGAAGAGTCAACTAACTTGCTTGGTTACTGGAATCATCTGTCCCCAAAGAAGACCAAACGAAGTAATGATAGCAGCTTCTTGCCGTAGCACATGAATGAACCATATTTTTCTTTTAAAAATCCGTTAGTACTCACAATTATGTTGTATTTATCTGAAAATTGTTAGTTCCAGATTGATTGATTTTAAATGAGAACATCTGCCTAAGACAGATTTTATCCCAGATCCTGACATCATCACTTGGGTCTTGGAATTGATAACCTAGAGATAACATCACTAGATAATTGCTTCAAGGTAATGGTAAGCCATCATATCCAATTGAGAGGAAATGAAATTATCTATATCGCTCAATTAAGAACGGTAAAATAAAGTTAATATTCAATGTGAAGAGGATTGTTTGCAATCGGACAGAGATCATTGATTCATACAGCACAGAAACAAACCATCATTTCAAACAGTCTATGCTGAGACAAATGACAAACCTACGCACTCCCACCAGCATGCTCCTGTCAAAGACCCCTCAAAACCTTTTTCCTATTGCTGTACTTACCCAAGCGTCTTTTAAACGTCGAACTGTACCCAAATTTACCACTTTCTCAGGAAATTCTTAGGACAAAAGGACCGATGTCTGTTTTTAAAAATGTCCTATGTCCTTTATAAAATATTTCTCCCCTCACCTTAAATATAACCCCACTAGTGCTGACGTCTCCTACACTAAGCAGAGAGCAACGAGAATTAGCACTATTTGTAAACAACCTCACTCCTACTCCAGATTTTAACAAGCTCTACAAGATTCCGTGTCAATCTTCTATGCCCCAGTGAAATAAAATGCAAGTGTATCCAACTTTTTTTGATAACTCAAACATTCCATAACTGGCGACATTTTGTGGAAACTTTTCTAAACCTTCTATAGCTTAATGATATCCTTCCTAATAATATCCTTAATGACACCCTTCCGTGGGGCGGCATGTTGGCTCACTGGTCAGCACTGCTGCCTCACAGTACCACGCAAGTGGTATCGATCCCAGCTTCTGGTAACCATCTATCTGCTCTGATTTCCTCCCACAAACCAAAAATGTGCAAGTTTTGTGGATTGGCCAAGCTAAATTGCCCATAGTGTTAGGTGCAATGGTCGGGGTAAATAAAGGTAAAGGGTCTGGTTGGGTTAATCTTCGGAGCATCGATGTGGACTTCTTGGGCCAAAAGGCCTAATTCCATACTGTAGGTAATCTATTCTATTACAGTGCGACTAGAACTGAGCAGCGTACTCCGATAGATTTTCAAAGTTTGTGAGATGATTTGTAACTCAGGTGCTCGTTGTTATGGTTCTGTTTGCCGAGCTGGGAATTTGTGTTGCAGACGTTTCGTTCCCTGTGTAGGTGGCATCCTCAGTGCTTGGGAGCCTCCTGTTGAAGCGCTTCTTTTCTGTTTCCTCCGGCATTTATAGTGGTTTTTCTCTGCCACTTCTGGTTGTCAGTTCCAGCTGTCCGCTGCAGTGGCCGGTATATTGGGTCCAGGTCGATGTGTTTGTTGATAGAATCTGTGGATGAGTGCCATGCCACTAGGAATTCCCAGGCTGTTCTCTGTTTGGCTTGTCCTATAATAGTAGTGTTGTCTCAGTCGAACTCATGTTGCTTGTCATCCGCGTGCGTGGCGACTAATGATAGCTGGTTGTGTCGTTTCGTGGCTGGTTATCCTGCCCAAACTGAGCAGGACTTCCCAATTCGTATACTCAAAAGACTGAACAATGAATGCAAGCACACTAAATGCCTTTTTAACTATCCTGTCTATATGAGCAACAATGAATTGTGTTGCTGAACCCCGAGGACCTACTGTTCTACAATTTTATCTAAAACCCTATTAATTATTACATATATCCTGCCCCTGTCTGTTGTATGAAAATACAAAATCTCATTTTCATTAAGACTGAACTCCACCTGACACTTTTCAGGCCAATGACCCGTTTGATTAAGATCACTTTGTAATCTTAAAAAAAAATCTTCAATGTCTACTATGCGATCAATTTTGGCATTTAAGCAAATTTACGAGACATGCCTTCTATATACTGATCCAAATCATTTGTACAAATGATAAATAAATCGTTCATTTATGCAATTCCCTGGTGTAATGCCAACTGGAATGTTATCTCAAGCATTGGTTTCCTTATAATGGAAAGCATGTAACTGCATTGTGGCTATTCATAGATGATTCACAAGACAAATAGCAGAAATTATTACATTTTGTCATCTGAAAAACGTTGGCCGCACGAAGTGTGCATCCAGTTTTTGGAAGAATAAGTGGCGATACAATTCAGGAAATTTCAAAATTAAGTAAAAAAAAAACATCATGAGCACTTGGTACCAATGTCTGATCCTTGATTTTTTTCCACTTCCGATTTTCCAAAATTTGCATGGTCATTCTGACGATTCTAAATTCTAAAACCATATCCATAATTTAACAATTGACATGCAAACTGCCGCTCAACCGGTCCTTGACGGGTACAATAAAAGTTTATCTTGCACAATTCAACGTAGGATTTCCTGACCCTCGAGAAATATCAAACGGTTGTTAAACAATTAAATTCCCACCACCTATTCAATTTAGATTAATCGAGGCTAAGAAAATGAACGTTTAAGTGCAATGATTATATCGATATCTGCTTGTGAAATCTCACCCACCGTATGTTACACGTCCAGTAGAATCATCCATAAGTGCCACAAATCTCCGGGATATAAAACTAAATAAAAGTAATCCTTCAGTTATATGAGTTATGTTTTCTTTAACTTTCACTCATACGTCGTTAAGTGGCAACATTATGCAAAAAAATAATAAAAATTACAAAGGAGAACTCAGTTAGATTGTTTGTACCTTTTTCCCTGTTACTCAGTCTTTGTTCTGTAGTAATATAACAAAATGTAAGTGTGGGTTAGAAATATGAGGCAGAAACACATTAGTGATGCCTCATATGTACAATGTTCATGCAGTGATAAGATGATAGCAGACCATAAAAGAAGTGAAAAGAACGCAGTTTCTAAGTATTAACCATCTATTTCAGTCGTTCTCTGTTTAGTTCAATTGCCATCAAACGTATTGAAACCGATCGATCCCGTTCAGCAGGCAAGATTGCGATACTTTACGTGCATTCAGGAACATAGTGTAAACAGAAATCAACTACTGAGTTGAATGACAATTATTTAATACTCACCTGACCGGTCTAGAGCGCCAATCGCATTTTCCAGTTCTAAACAAAACGTAGAAAATCAAAACACAAATGTAGCGGGCCATTGTACCTCCTAGTTTATAAGTAAAATACTAACATAATGTCACTTGCGTGATCTCAGAAAACATAAGACCACTTGAAAATGAATCATCACATCCGGAAGTGTAGTGATCATGCGGTAATCGAAGGAACTTTCCGATTGTGTATACAAATCAATTTACAAAAAAAAACAACAAAGAAATGTGCCATGCCAGAACTAGGAATTAAAGTGAGGTGCTTTGTGGATTCGTTTTGAGATACTGCAATATGTTGCCTCGTTTTGTTTTCATAATACCGCTGTTTTCAATCCGCTGAGTACGTCGAGCTGAACATAAAGTGAAACAGTTCCAATAGCATAAATCGGCCTTCAAATTGCATCGCCGTGTGAGATTTTATTCTTGTACTGCAATGTTTTGCGCATTCTTTCACAAGAACAATAGTCATACAGTATTGAAGCAGACCCTTGAGCCCATACAGTCTATGCTAAGCATAATCACAATGTAAACTAGTTCCACGTGCCTGTGTTGACCCATATACTTTTAAATATTGCTTTCTGAATTCTTGGATCATTAGTAAGAAAGCTGCTTGTTGTTCGATGAGGTGTGACTTTCTGCAGATTGCCTATGTATTGATGATACGCTCATTATTTTTCCAGACAAAAATCATTGATCTGGCACCTATCTCTCTTTCACATTATTTAATATTTTTTCGTTCCTGTATTATGACTGATGTTTCTGCCCCGCCTTGCTTGATTGATGATTTAAAAACGATATGCTTCAAGCACAATTCCTGCTGGTATACTGTGAGGGGACATTATGTTGACAGAGGTGATGTCTTTCCTATCAAAGCGTTTATTTCATCTACATACCTTTCTCCTTCCTGATCAGCTTCTGATCTATTGAGATAACAGATGAAAACGTTGGGCTAAAAATAAAGCTGCAATAACGCACATGCACAAAAAAAAATCCATTGACACAGAGCCATGCTTTGATATGAACATCGTTTCTCTGATGGTATTGATGGTCAATGTAATCTTGACAAACTAAACTTAAAAATTAATGGAAAACACAAAAAATGCCATTAACTTAAATAATAGTGTGATATGTAATTAACTTCATTTATGCAAATTTGCTGACAACGTGATGCATTTAAGACAATATTGAAGTTCTCTCAGAGAACCACGATTATGTGAACGTTTTAAATCATTTTTTGCGAGAACCGTTGGGACAAATTACAAAGAAAAAAGGCAAATCTATTCTCTAAGTGTTAGAAAGGCATAATAACGTTGCCTAGAATTTATAAAGATAGAATGTTATATACAGGTAGCTGAGTATTATTCCCTTGAAAGTCCAATTAGATTAAGTTTAATGATAAATGATTCACAATTAATCCCACAATCGTACCCTTTTGGCTGGCTAAATTAACGGCATGCACAAAGAGACACAAAAATCGTGACCTGTCAAATGATATAGAGAGAGTAAGAGAAAGATAGATTTTAACAAATACTACATGCAAATGCAGATCAGAATCTGCTGTACTTCTGCCTTGAGTTAATGATTTATGAAAAATACAACTGGAATTCTCAGAGACACATTTCGTCTAAGTTTGTTTGACTAATTGAATCCTTTTATCCATATTGCTTGCTTGGTAAAAGTAGCAGCCGTGACTATTTCACATTAAATTACTTTGTCAAATATCGATGGGAGTTTCTTCAGAACCTATATACATTTTCGAGGTATCAAGATCATGAACTCTATCCCACAAGTTAGAAATGATTGAACCCTTGACCAGCAACGCCGGACACAACTAACTTGCATGAGTTGCATTTTGCTTTAAAAGCTCATTCATATATTAAGACGTATATAAGCCATCAAGGCAGAGAACAGTTTCAGTCCTGCGATATCAGAAGGCAACCATTCTCACCTGCACGCTTGAGTGCTTCTTTTAAGTACTCCAATTCTGCAAAATACGTGTATAAGTGAATATGTAAATATTTTGCAAACGAATTAATGCACATGCATAAATGAGGAATTAACCAAACGAAAGAATCGCAGAAGTGACATGATATATAAATGAGATAGAGAGAGTAATATAATATAGACCGAAAAGAGTTTTTGTAGTCGGGTTAATACTTCTGTGAGAGTTTCCGCCTTCTGGTATTTTGCTTGCTGTGACTGGAAACAAAAAGCTACTTTCCCTGGCATCTGCTGCAGCATTACTTTTTCGAATAAGACCCCCTCTTGCTGTAATCAGGTGTAATCACACGTTGGATGCAGAATACCTAAATATTGATATTTTTTTTTCTTTCCAAGCACAACTCACATTGAATTTTTTTTCTCATATATTCATTCGATAGGTAACAGCATTGATTAATTCATTCATGTCGATTCGTATAAAAGATGGACAATTGTAAACCATGGGATCAAGATTTGCCCATTCAAACTGTTCAGTCTGCAAATCGTTCAGCACAGTCATCGACAATGGACCACTTCAATGCCTTCTACCCAAATCAATGCCATGACGTTGTTACAGCATTAGTGATCAGAAAGTTACCAATTTTAGCATTAGACTGCTCAATGACTAAATGATGAATCACACCTTATTAGCCGCCTTCTAAATCTATATTGTGTCACTGATTTCGAGATTTCCCATGAATAGAGATTTGTTACAAATAGAGATCTAGGCAGTGTATTCCTTTAAGTATTTTGCAGATATATAGAGATTTCTCTGTCTTCATTTGAAGCAATTATTTATTCTTCTTGAAATCAGTGTTCAAATCCTCTTGAAATAACATATATTGTGAAATTGACAGTGTGCTATCTTCCAGTGATTAATGACATGTACGACTCTATCTTTCCCTCCGCAGTTATGATTTCAAAAGTCTTAAAACATAGTAAGAACTGTGGAAGCGGAAATCGAATGCAAAAAGTAGAAAATGCTGTAAAATAAACTCAGAAGACTTCAATGTTTCCATCTCAATGATCTTTTTTTTTCAGAACAGTTATTCAGAGGTGAAAAGAAAAGTTCAATGGACCCGAATTGTTAACTCTGATTCTCTCCAAAGGTTATACCAGTCTATTTTTCCAGCAATTTCTGTTTTTACTTTAAAAATGTTATGAGAAATGACGTGCTACACATGTCAAAGTGGAAATCTTCAGACGTTTCCAAACAACATGTTATCTGCTTATTTACTTAACAACTCAATTTCCTCGTGTGTATGCGTTACGTCTTCATTACAATGCATCTTCCAATTAGATTTATATTATTATTAATATTTTGGAAACGTTCCATTTGGTATCAACTTCCATCTCAGTGGCTCCATTGTTGGCGCTGCTGCTTCAAAGCGCCAGCGTCTCAGATTCGATTCCAGTCTCGCTTGACTGTCTGTGTGGAGTTTATACATCCTCCCCGTGTCTGCGTGGGGTTCCTAACACAATCGAAAGATGTGCAGGTCACGTGCATGGACCATGCTATCTAATGTGTTTTCGTTCATTTTGTTAGGCCTTCAGTACAGGTCATAATCAAAAGACTTCTGGAAGTCTGAGTTTCTAGACATTTTGGCACTTATTTATCAATTATATTGACAACAAGTCCATGAAAACTAAAAATCTGCCAAAGTGTGCAAAAAAAAAATCGCTTATAGAAGTTCGTTCTTCTTTTTCTTTTGTCCAATAGACTGCATTCCCACTTTTAAAGTGTTTCCTTTTTGTTCTTGTTCTTGTACAAATTATTTAAAAGAAGACTGCTAGCTGCTTTCCGGGATGAAAAACAGAGAAAAACTTGTCTGTGCTTGCATGAGGTCTACGTTTAATGCATGATCTAAACTAATACCTAATATTTCTGCATTCTGTGCCAAACAATGGTATGCATCATCAGATTCAAAATAGCTCTGTTCATGAGGGTGTGCAAAGTGATCGTCTTGGGATGTAATGGGGACTAATAGGATATACAGTAAAATCAAACTTTTGTTGCAGATGTTTTGTTTTGGTCTGTGAACAAAGCATATTGAATATTTCATGTTATTCATAATGCAAGTTTAATGTTCAACATGGCTTTTGTCATCGTATGGGTGATCCATCTCAAAGGGGAATCAATTATCATCCATTTTCAGAGTGAGTTCATAAATGGCTATCCAGAGTGCTACTGCGACAGTACACTCTGTGAAACTTGGGACTGATGCCGGTTATGGGAAGCAATTGTTGGGGCACTGGTGTGGCATAATGTTCTTTTTTTTTCCACCTAGCTTTTTTTTTTCCCAATGCTAATTCTGCAAATCCTCAATGCCTTCCTGGTTGCTCCTCGTCCACTTTGGGCTGCATTGGTCTGGTGATTCGCAGGTGTCTGTGGGAATGCAATAATTCACTAGCAAGGCCTTCACTGATGCAAATCGTCTGTCCACAATTTGATGCTCTTTCTTTAACGAATAACAGGACAATAAGTGTTGATGCTTTGTTCCTAAATAGAAACATTGGCATAACTAACACCATGCTGAACAGAAATTATAGCCATATTTCTAGGATCTGTTAAGTACCATCATTTGTATGGTTTAAAAAAACTGGAAGGGACAGAACATATTCAACTTTAACAAGTTTATAATGACTAAAAAGAAGACGGAGGTGAACTCAGAAAGCATCAGACAAATTGTTCTCGTTATTATTCGGACATTGTTCCATACCATTATAAGTGAGCGCCAAATACATTAACAAATTCAAATGAAACAGATATTTCTATTCATAGATATCTTGTACTGCTTTCCATTCTGTTTGTTCTTATTAATTTGAAGACAGAAGGGAGATTTGTGCTATTGAGAGGCTTTTCGGCCAGGGTTATTCCAGAAATATAGTGCCTATTTCAATCCTTACCGCTCATTTGCAGTCCAAATCAAATGCAGTAAATGAATCTGTAGTCACGTTTTCACAAGTGTATAAAGTGTGCACAACTATTCCAATCAAAATCTGCAACTGAAATTAAATATTAGGGTACCTGGTAGAACAGATAATAATGTGCCAATAAATTAACAGTGCAGCAAACTAAAAATAATTGCAAAAGTTTTGCTCTACGTCGAGTGGGAAAGTACGTATTCTTCCTTACTTTGGATTTTTGTGACTGCTTTCACTTTAAGAGGTTATTTTGTTGTGTTTTGAACATATTTGAAGAGCAGTTCTAAGGCAGAGATTCGGAGATGTTTCGGAGAAGGTAACATATTGTGAGGCTTTGCTTTTTTCAAAAGTTGGAACAAGGGAAACAGTCTGGGTGTGACCAGCTCTCATTGACTTGGTATTCTAGTTTTTTTTTGTTTAGTTATAGGTTTAGTTTTAAACGGGAGCATTTGGGTTCTCAATTCAGTTGTAACTTCAGTGAATGTCTCATTGTGACTATTCTATCTGAGTATTCACTTGATGTTTTCTTTTCCTCCGGAATAGGAGAACTGCCAGTGAGTCTGTACCTGAATTTGCTTTTTTTGCTAAGGGATGTATTTATTGGAACTTACTGCACTTGGACAGTTAATTGGTAACAGTTACTATTAAAATAATAATACATATTATTTGGTTAAGTTTTCCAATAGTTAAGGTATTCTAAAATCATTTATCTTTTGTTTGTATTTTAACTGTAGCTTTTAAATAAATTGTGTTTTGCCTAGCATCGTGTAGGTTGGCCAATCACACCGCATCAGTTCCAACACTTTACATCTATCTTCAAAATAAGAATCAATTAGGGTATAAGTTACTTTCTTGAGGGGCTCTGGCCTGCTTCATAATAGTATTCAATTTTGATAACGAACAGCGTCTTGCTACACTTTTGTATAATATTTGTAAATATTTTGAACGATTAGTAGGTAATACCGTTCGAGTGACTGTCTTTTTCGTCGAGTTCTGCAAAAGCACAACAGAATAATCAGACATGTCATAAAAAAATGAATGATAGTGAAGGCAATAATAGAAACGATTGCATGTACCTAACAATGAGATACTTGCAATGGACCTTCGCCATCGGAGTAATTGTTTATTAATAATTTTAAGGATCGTCGATTTTTTTTCATTCGACTCAGAAGATGAAACAATTCATGTACTGTCAAATCAGTTCATAATTGCAGCTTTTAAAGCCAATACGTAGCATGTTAGAGGGATATCGGAGCAGAACTATGAGCCCAATATACACCAGTATGATTCAGTTTGTTTATATCATCTTTCTTTTTTATACTGCAAAGTTAAAATCTCATTACGACTAAAGTATTGATTTCTAGATGAACGTGTGCGATAGTGTTAAATTATCAATATTGATAAACTCTCATAAGTGACTCATTTACTGATTAAAACACGCAGGGGAATAAACTCATCAGAAGGTTTTCAGCACAGCATTGTATCAGCATTAGGGCAAAGTTTAGATGAATTCTACTTTCCAAATATCGGAATACTTCTTATGTACTTGTTGATGAAAACGAAAACAATGCATTAATGTTACATGGCATAAAATGCCTATACGAAAGCATGTTATTAGGAAAAACACTGTATAATAGCGATGCAATATGAGAGAGGCACACGGACTGGAATTGGTAGAAATCGGCCTTGCAGAGATGAACGGTGATTGAATCGTAAATGGCGCAATTGTCAGAGGTGCATGACGAGAATTTCAACTTACTGCACTTCTGCTGAAGGTCTTCCAGTTCTATAGAATAACAGTGAAATGGTAGCAGGTTAGGGATGCAAATGTGGCACCATATCGAAGGAACAGGGAACATTCTGAACTCTGCCTTTAACTGGCGATCTCTTGTGTTAAATGGAACAAAATAATCTGTGATTCATGGCTCTAGACTCTCCCAAGAAGTGAGAGACCCTAGCTACACTCAATCAAATCTCGTACGAACTGCACATTGTAGAATTAAGTTATCTTTATTCTTCCAAAGTTCAAAGAGCACATGCCAGCCTGTGGAACCATTCTTGATAAGTCAACCTGTGCATTCCATATGTGAGTGTGTTAAACGTTCTCTGAATTATTCAAAACTCATCACCGTGCATCATTTATTTCCTGTCCAAGGCTGTATACAGTATTCTAGTGCAATGTGGTCTCACCAACGTCCAGTGTAACTGAAGCATAACCTCTCAACTCTTGCATTCAACTCACTTCACAGTGACATTAGAGCTCAGACTCTTTAAGTGTAAAAGTAGACTTTTCACTCCAAAGAGTCCACTCCAAACATAAACACAAACTAAATTAATGTTGTTAGCCTGCTTTTGGCCTATATGCATTCAAACATTTCTTCTTCACATACTTAGTGAAATATATGCTAAACTTTTTTAAAGCATTAACATCCACCATTTACTCTCAAAGTTCATTACACATGCAAACCACTCCATCGTAATAAATAACGGCCCTCGTGTTTTTTGTTTTACATGATTATCCTTATGCATTAAAATGTACCCCGAGTCTTGTAAAAAGGCACCCGTGTGAAAATATACAGAAATACACATTATCCGTACACCTCATGATTTATACACCTCTATTAGGTCACCCCTTGCCATCCTCCACTCCAGTGGAAATAAAAAGACTATTCAGTCTCTCCTTATAACTGAAACCCTCAATTCTCAGCAACATCTTGGTAATTCGTTTCTGAACCTTCTTAGGTTTAAAATATGCTTCATATAACAGAGCGACCAGAACTAGAGAAGTCCAGAATAAGCCTCACCTAAACATGACCTAAATATGAAGTCCCAATTCATGTACACAAATGTCTGAACAATGAAGGCAAGTATGCTAAACGTCTTCTTCAACACCCTATCTAGTTGTGATGCAAGATTCAGAGTCATGTACCTAATCTCCTGTGTTTCTCTGTTCTACAATACTACACACGGATCTACTTTAATTGCATAAGTCCTGCCTTTGTATGAGTTATGAAAATGCAATACCTTGCAATTATCCCAATTAAACGTTATCTCCGACCCCTCAGACAAATGATCGAATTGATTAAAAAATTTTCATAATCTTAGATGACCTTTCTTTTCACTGTCCACTATGCCACCACTTTTGTGTCATCTGAAAACATAATAAACATGACTTCTAACCCCATTAGCTTTCCAGATTATTTATAACTGTTTGCTAACATTCTGTGATTACTGCATGAGGACATTCTGATACTTTTCTTCTTGTACCTTGTAACATTTATACAATTGGGCAACATGTGTTATGTTATTCTTTGAGTAAAAATTGACAATTTCGCACTTAAATGCATATATGCAGAACTCATGAAGGTTTACATCTGAAACGCCAATTCTCCTGCTCCTCAGATGTTGGGATGTTTCCAAAGTCACATTTTTCGATTCTGACGCTCCAGCATCTGCAATCCCCCCATCTCCAAATACTCCAGTTACCCACCTTATTACTCCTCTCCTAACTTATGCCCATCGCGTTGAATATTCCTTCAGTCCTTTTCACAACTTACAATCTTAAATACCTTTGTTCAAGCAGCGTAATTAGTAACCATGACTTCAACACTGATTTTGATATGCAACATGAAATGGTAAAATCATACGAACGATCCAAATACAACCTTTGAAGATCAGTTAAACGGATATTATCAGGCAACTTTTTATATGGTGAGTGACGATCTGGCATCAACGTACTTAGACCAAGGTATTTGGTGTGGAAAAATAGAAACCTTTCTTTTGTGCGTGCCCAGACTAGCAATGGCATGGTGGCTCAGTGGTTAGCACATAGCGCCAATGTTCTGTGTTCGATTCGAACTTTGAGTGACTGTTGTCTGAACTTTGTGCATTGGCCCCGTGTTTGTGTGGGTTTCCACTGGGTGCTCCAGTTTTGTCCCACTGTCCAAAAATTTGAATTGGCCATGCTAAATTGGCCACAGTGTCCAGGGATTCGTATGTTAGACGCATTAGTCAGCACTGAATATAGAATAATAGGGTTGGGGAATGAGTCTGGATGGGTAACTTTTTGGAGGATCAGCGTGGCCTTGTAGAGCCGAATGGCCTGTTCATTGTAGGGATTTTATGAAAACAGTAGCATATGCAATCATCATTCTGTGAACATCAGTGTTTCTCAAGCAGACATGACTTTATCAAGAATACTAAATTATTCTTTGTTATTCAAATCATTAAAGGGGCAGCAGATGTTGAGTGGGATCTTGAATAAGCCATAGCCTCATTGCATATCAGAATATGCAGAAGGGGGCATGTGATCTATTCTCATACTCTCGTATGAACTGTCCCTGGTGAGTATAATTTTAGAACGATTAGCCAAAGTAAAATGAAATTTGATGGCAATAATAAAAGTCAAATTAAGTTAGATCTTTATCACAGCCGTTATATTTTCTCAAGGTTAAACTAACTATCGTCCAAAAACGTTAAAACGGTGGATTTGAAGCAGAACAGAACTCAAGAACAAGCCTCTCCTATTTGTGTGCATGCCTACAATTCCACAGTTCTGTAAAGGAGTACAATTGTTTGCGACTTCGTTTGGAACTGACAATGTCAAAATAAGCAACTATATTTTTCACGTGTGTTCTCTTTTACTTTTCACGCATTCTGTCCATTTAACAGCCTAGAACGTCGTTCCTTGCCATAAAAAAAAAGCCTGCATTCTTCTGAACGATATGGTGATAATTGAAAAGTTGTGATTTAGGATATTATATCAAAGAAATTCATTCAAGGTGCCAGATCGGTTTGCATTTTAATTCAATAGGAATCGGTACTACTGCTGTATCTACCACGATTACAACTGTTCCAACTATAACTGCTACTATCACGGCCAGTTCTTATAAAATAATAATAATAATAATAATAACAATAATTCACTGAATTCCACCTTGTACACGCATTTTATAATGAGGAGCAAACAATTATCCACGTCAACTGGATATCAGCCATTGCTGTAGAACACAATTCTTTTGGGAATCTTTTTTTTAGATTTGCTTAATTAAGTCAGGAATGCACTTATCACTTTGCAAATCGGAAGGTCTATGACATTATGTGACTCAACGAATCTTCATTTTTCAGACAGAACTGTCGTATTTGGAAATATTTTTCGGAATGTAGCTCCTTGGAATGTTGATAAGCATATGCAATTTTTTCTTCCATTTGTGTTCTTGCAGTTAGGAAATTAACAAAATTGGAAAAACAATTAAAATGTTGAACCTTCTCCGTAATCCTACCTTTCTCCCTATTACTCAGTCGTTGTTCTTTGATAAAAAAAAAGCAGAAGAAGAAAAAACATTGTGTGAGGTTTTGAGGAAGCATGCATTTTGACAGCAATTAAAATTGGGAACATATATTGAAATTTTGTGATGGAACATAATTTCTAAAAGAATACAATTCATGGTTTCGATAGTTTCTGCTACTTCCCATCAGTGAATGAATTTGACTGACATTAACTTTAACAAAATACACAGCACATCTTTTAATGGGCTTCTTTTTTTGAATTTCACGCTGCCAGATTAATCAATTCTATCTTCCACAGTCTGACATTGATCAGTTAGTAAATTGAGCAGGGTAATGACACATCGAATTTAATTCATATAAGTGCGTGATGATGTATTTTGGTCCAATGAAGGGAGGACATACGCAACGATTGGCGGTTCTTTGGAAGAAGGTAGGAATAAAGGAACCTTACTATGTTAGTTCTTGGATCAATGAAAGAGTCAAAATCTGAAGGTAGGCTGATGAAAAAGGTATACACAATGCTTGCCCTCGTTATCCTGCGTAGAATATACGAGCAAGGAAAACTTGTTTCAAATTTATCAGACATTGCTCAGGCCACAGATTGAATACTCTCTGCAATTCTGATCACCACAGACTCGAGAGGATGTGATGCATTAGAGAGATTGAAAAAGAGGTTTATCAGTTTGTTAAGGAGAAAATAAAAACATAACTCAAAGAACGGCTGACAATTGAAATCAGAAAGGCAATTTGATATCACTGGAATACTCAGCAGGTTTGGTAACATCTCTGGTGAGGAAAGTGTCATCCTTTCGTGTCCAGCGACCATTCTTCAAACAGTTGACAAGAAAACAAATATTTGTATGTCTTCTGAGTTTGGTGGGATGAGAGCGGGAAAACTTGATATTTGAAAATGGAGCCCAAAGAGAGAGAGAGAGAGAGAACAATAAATTTGGACATACAAAGGTATGGGAAAGGTCAACCTGGAAGAGTTAATAGCTGCTTTTGTGGGCCATTTTTTGGTGACACTGAGTTCATTGTGATCGCAGCCAATGTCACGTCAATCCCTGGCGTGTTTGACTTTGTGCTAAGGATATCGAAGAAAATGTTATGCCCATAAACTGATCAAACTTTATATTGTGTCATGAAAACTGAAGGATCACCAAATAGAAAGTTGAAAGTTGTTCTTCCAGCTGACTCTGACCACTTCTAGAGCACTGCAGTAAAACTGAAATTGAGATGTTAGCCAGGAAAACAGGTTGGGGGATTGAAGTAATAAGCAAAATGAAGTTGAGGACCAATTTTCTTGGAAAGTTTACATTTCGTCTCCACGATACAGAGGAGGTCACATCGTGAGTAGAGAATGCCATAGACACGATTCAATGGAGTGCACATAAATCATTGCTTCAACTGCTAGATGTATCTGAAGCTTGATTCAGAGAGGAGGAAGGAAGTAAAATACCATGTGTTAGCCTTTCTGCGATTGCATGGGAATATGTCATGGGGATGTTGGGGGTTGCCTGTTGGGAGTGGAAGAGCATTGGAACATATGTCTTCAAGGGAATGATCCCTGTATAATGCTGACAAGAGAGAATTGCGCAATATGTGTATGGTAGTGTTATTTCACCGGATTTGGCAGAAAAGGCAGCGAATTATCCATTGCATGCAGAAAGATGTGGGCTGTTAACTGAGGATCAGGGATCCCTGTCTATATTGTGGGAAAGAATTCAAGGGTTGAGAGCAGAAATGCATGAGATAGGTCGGACCCAGCTAGTGGCTCTGTCAAACAATGGGAGCAGGGAAAGCGCCATTGCGGAAAATGGTAGACATTTCAGAGGCCCCTTGTAAAAGCTAGCATCATCTTAACAGAGGAAACAAAGAAAATAAACAATAAAAGTCAAATAGCGTTTTTAATGGAGGCAAATTGTCACAACGTGTGCAATATGGGTGTCTATCTGCATTTAGTTTAAATGTTTGGCAAACATATGTCTAGAAATGGAAACAAAGATTTCGAGGAAGTGAAGGGGTTAGTCAGAGATGGACAAGGTGAACATTGGAGCAGAACACATTCGATAAACCATTTCTAATTTTGAACGAGAGCCAGTTGCAACATCAATGATGTTCTCACTGTACTGGAGAAAGATCTGAGGGGACCAGTATAAGTGCAAATGAACTGAGCATTCTCCACGCACCCCACGACATGACATGCATAATTGGAGCACATACGGGTAGCCTCTGACCAGAGCGAAATGAGAAGAGAACTTTTTCAATGTGCGTGCATGCTCAGTCAGGCATAAAATGCGCTTGTGTCTAGGTAAGTTTCATGCCTTTCCTCCATGGAGTATTGGAAAACCCTGACACCATCCTGATGAGGTATAAACGAGCAAATGGATTGCACATTAATTATTAAGAATCAGTGTCTGGTGCCTGAGAAATTGAAATTTTGGAATTCAAATGCAGTGCCAGAACAATAACGGATTAAAATAGGAAGGCACTGCAAAATAAAATAAAATATTGAGATGAGATACGAATAGATGATTTCTGAGTGACATGAACAGGTAGAAGCAATAAGTCTACAAAGCACCTTCTGGTTGTGATATTTCAGGAAAGAAGTAGACGTGCAGTGTAGAGGGATGGGCCTATGAGCATGGAGACAGCTGGTGAGAATACCAGATGAAATGAGAATACTGACCATTGTGGAAAAAAAGCCTCATGTTCAATGATACACGCCAAAATATGAAGAAGGTGTTCCACAGTTAACTCTCAATGTGCATGATGCAGAGGTCAATACAGTCGCCATCAACGTCACCATCCGTGTTGCAATATTTGTTTGCAAATTCCAGTTTGCAAATTCCAGTTTGAATGTGAGAGATAACGTGCAGCCAGTTCAGAGGAAGATATGTTCAAATGGGAAAGTAGGTAGAGAGATTAAACCGATTAAATCTCAAAAATTATGTCAACTGCCAGTGAATGAAAACGAGGCCAGAAAGAGGATTCAGATAGAGGGGCAATGTGGGAGGTGGTTGAAGATATCTGTTCAATAAGGAGAGAATTAGTGTTCAAATAAGTTAGCATCTTGGCGAAGGGGAAGGAAGAAAAGCTTGATGTTATATATTGACTGAAATTCAATGAGGTGGTAGTGTAGAAGGATAAAACTAAGAACTGTGATGAGTACAGAACGTTCAACATCAGGCATTGGAAAGGTAGAAGGCATCGTCAATACACAATAGGCTGCCATGTAGCGGAGGGAATAAAATCAGAGGAAATGTGAAGGAAAGACGACTCCACTGGAGAGTGAGTATCACCTCATCACAAATCATATAAAGACACAGTTATATTCAGCTATTTTATTTGCCTGCATCACATCAGCTCTCATGGAGCTAACATGTCCAAGGAAGCTACCGAACTCTCCTCATTCAAGAATTCACTACTAATGTATTGACAGGGCTTCAACTATGTCAGATACATCTCCCAATATTCTACCCTCAACCTTTCTCATTGCTCCAAAGCATCAATTGGGTTCGCTGTCGTCCTTTCCACTTCACTACAATGTGAATGTAAATAATCATTAGCTGTCATTCTCGCCATCTGCAACAAAATGGCACCACCAAGCAAATATTCCCCTCCTCTCCCTTCTCAGCAGCCTACAGGGAACATTCTCTTGGGGCATCTTATCCTAGTGTCAACACGTTTGCACATACCCACGGCACTATCTCGTGCAATCGACACATTTTCCCAAATGCCCATTTATTTACTTTATCCTCACTAGTCAGGGTTCCAGACATTGCTTCTGGGTGAAGCAGTGATTTGCCTGCACTTCACTCAGCCCAGTACACTGCATTCACTGCTGTCAGTGTGGTGCACTCGACGCTGGCGAAACAAAATACCGACAGGGCAATTGTTTTGTAAAACACTAGAGTACTAACCACAAAAATTCCATCGAACTTTCCACGGCCAATCACTTCTCTAGTATATTCATTGGTCACAATCAACCTCATGTTTAAGACAAAGTGACAGTGAAGATCTTCGCAAGCTGGAAAAAAAAGAGACATATTGTCAAAGTATGGGAGCATCCAGCCTTCTGAACTGGAATTCCACAATTTCTTGGCCTGAACATATTCCCTCTTGCCTATTCACTAACACCCTCGTATCAAACTTACGCGGGACTTCAACCATCTCAGTATCAGATAGGAATGGCTGATATTCACCCTTGTTTTATTTTTCTTCCCAACTGCAATGATCTCGCTCTCTCTCTTTCTCCGGGTTCTATCTCCACAACTTACTCGAATCTCCACCACACCATTTTCATCCATAGTGTGATAGAAATATGGAATGTCTTGCCCGAGGGTAGGAAGAGATAAAATCTGCAACATTTCGAAGCATCTGAACGATTATTCAAAACATAGCAGGCTATGGATCAAGCCTAGATGAATGAGATTAATATGTCAGGTTGATTCTTAGTCAGCAGAGAATGATTATGTTTCTGTATTGTATGACTCTACGACTATCACTCTGTGGCATGCATGTGATCACATAACTTATTTTCAGGTGTTTGATATTAGTCAATATATTTCTTCTGCACCATTCAATAACTTCATTATGGAAATTATAATGGATCTAATCTCACACTCCCTGTTACCTCCTGCAATTCTAGTGAACACAGTAGGCAGGTAATTTTATGACAGCGTTAAAAAAAAAGTATTGTGCAGTGAGTCTGCCCAATTCATGTACTGGAAAGGTGCGGTAAGTTGTGCAAAGGATTGAGTAAGTATTAAGTAAATATGCAGAATTCCTTTCAAAGAGAGCAAGAGGACAATTGATAAGCACAACTCCATTTTGAATGGGAGTTTTCGTTTCACTTAGACAGCCCCTATCTCCTGCATTATTCCTCGCCAGCAGCACCTCGAAAATGTTTTCAATATCCTGCACAATATGTTTGAAACAGTAGGTAACAGCGCATTACTCACAACGTGCCAAGAAATCAAAAGCAACTCCAACTCAGGGAAGTGCTGAGAATAGGCGAGAGCTGATACTCTCCATTTTTAAAGTAATCTTAAAGTAGTCATTCAAAACTCATTTTGAAGTTGATGGTTGCAGTGGACCAGATTCAGCTTATTAGTTTTTTTCATGTGCAACACATCTGTTTGCGTAGCATATCTGTCTGTTTACACGACCTTGAACTGTTGGCGAGTTAGCTGTGACAGGCAAATAAATTGAAGAGTTTTAGAGAAATGATTGCAATGAGTGGGTATATTTTACCCAAAAGTCAAGTAGAGGTTCAACTTATCATCACAAAGCTGCATGTTGGCTCTTACCTGAACGTTCCAGTGCTCCTTTCACATTTTCCAGTTCTGAAAAAAATGAATGGAAAAACAAACAGCGGTATGTGTACAGATTAAATCTAAGGTATACAATACTGTTAAACAATCTATGAAATTCAAACTTTTATACAGCAAAAGTTGAACTGTATTCAAAACGAAGATTCGAATCAAACTTCCAAAGTCTCAGTTGTGAATTCTGAAATCAAAAATTATCTTTATTCTTTATTTCATCACACATCAAGTCGCCAGTAACACAACTTTTTAAAAAATATATATCATGTGGATAAACTATTTTGTCCATTCCAGGACAACAGCACCATAAGTCTGAATCCAGTCGGACATATCAAATTAAACATACTTGCACCTCCAAATAACAAACATCTCTACCCTTCATCTGCTGTTCAATTAAAGGTATAATTCTATATATGCAGAGAATTGTTGAGGCCAAATTAATATTTGGCACTTAATTGCATTTTGCTTTGTAATCTATGCATTGTTCCAACTGGATTGAACAGAATGTCTTTTTTTTAACAAGTTCTCAAATTATTTTCCTGTTTTAGTTGATTTATGAGTTCAAAACTCTAGTTCCCCTTGCACTTGCATCAGACGCTGAGAGTATTCTTCATTTTATGGTGTTTTTCATGTATTCTAAAGACATCAATCGTTTCAAGGAACTCTGCATTTCATTTCAGCAGTCACTTTAAGATAATTGCTGTTGTCTTCCTCACAGTAACGTTACCTTCTTCAAATATGACATTATTCCGCAATTTATTTTTAAAAGTACACCCGAACATTCAAATCAAGTTAGCGATTGGAAACTGATTCAGGAAGTAAACTGAACCAAACACTTCTCCCAGGATTATCCATTCACTTTTCTTTTCCATTGAAGAGGCATTTGCTTGTTCAATAAGATTTATTTTCTGTGACTACTGCAGAATTGAATCTATGATCGTAAGTTTACTTATTTCATTTCATTTACTGTCAGTTTCTTGATCAGCCTGCAACAATAGACTTTGATTAAGGAATTATATTAAATACATGATCAGATCTTTAATTACAATTGACAGATAAACTTCATTTTCCGTTGATAAATGCTGAACAAATCTGAACAAGTTAACCAGTCTTGAGAAGACTTTTAAGTCACGCTGATGGTCTGGATGTAGATTTGCTCGCTGAGCTGAAAGACGTTTTGTCACCATGCTCAGTAACATCATCAGTGAACCTGCGGATGAAGCTCTCGTGGTATAGCCCGCTTTCTGTTTATGTGTTTAAGTTTCCTTGCGTTGGTGACTTGTATACAATGCAGATGAAATATTATCCGCATTAATTATAAATATGTTCAGCAACCTGTGCCAAGTATATATTTTTCTTTATATGCATGTTTATATTTATGCACGCTTACTTGGAAGACAGAATGTAGAAGTTAAAATTTCTCCTACACTTGTACAGGAGGATAAAAGTTAATTCACTGAATCAGACGCACAATATCACACTTCATATTGGTAGAAGCCCCACCTCTTTCCTTGCTACTGAGTCTTTTTTCTGCAATTAAATACGAAGAGATATGTGGTGTCAATGATTGAGAAACATGATTATTGGAAAATTTTCGTTTCTAGCAGGAAATAATAATAATTTTTAGAACTACATCCTTTTCTCGAATATTTAATAGATGTGAATGTTACCCAGTGATGGGGACAATGTCTTCATGGTATTATCTGAATGTTCTGTTGACCTGGGTTCGAATCCCAACACTTCAAATGGTGAAATTTAAATTAAATAGTTCTTCACCCTGAATTAAAAATTCATTTATGACCATGAATTCATATGTATTCTCGAAGGTCATTCATGGAAAGAGCTCGGCCACCCACCCAGTCTGGCCAATATGTGATTGCAATATGATTGACTCACAGCTGCCCTTAAACGCAAGCCATTCAGTTGTGTCAGTCGACTACAGCTGTTTAAGAAACTGCTCACCACCCCCTGTCGAACAAGAACGAGGAAAGTTCAATATAATGCTGACTGCACAGTGTATTTAACTCCATGAATGAAAAATGAAAACGAAATCTGTGATTGAAGCTGCAGTTCCATAGACTTCTACACTACCTTTGTCGCCATGTTAAAGTATTAAGTACTGGAAATGTGTTGCTGGAAAAGCGCAGCAACACATTTCCAGCTCTGATCTCCAGCATCTGCAGACCTCACTTTCTCCCTAAAGTATTAAGTACTCATCTATGAGTACTATGGACGTTTCCAGTTCAAAAATATTTTTATTCAGTTAGTATCTGCTGAACTAATGTCACATATTAGTCTATGCATAGGACTTCCCTCGATAAAAGAAGGAGCCATACCACGACCGTCTCAAGCATAAGGAGGTATTGACAGTAAATGGCAGTCTTTCCATGGCTGTGTTTATCATGTAACACGATATTGGCACACCGTCCTCTATATTAGTGATTAAGAACGATGTATAAATATTAGAACCATTTAAGAACTTTGACCCGATTGCTTTAACATAATTAAATGTTTGCTTATCTTTTTTCTCCTCTTGTGATGCTTAAGGCAACACTTAAGCAATAAAATAAAGTAAAACGTTGCCAATTGCACATTACTCTGGCGCAGAAATGCAAAAATTCAAAATGTTGAGAAGGATGTTTGTGTTGCCCAAAAGAAGAGGCTCACCTGATCGATCCAAAGCACCCCTTAAAAACTCCACTTCTATGAAAAAAAGCAAAATTCAACTATGAAATGACTACAACCATAGTTATTACCTCTACAATATACGAAATATGAAAGTCTGAGATTGCAAATACTTAAATTCGACGCTACCCAGAATTTGCAGGTCATGCAGAGGAAAAGATTATTTCTGGGGAATATTGACTGAACTGTTAATAAATAGGCAAACGTGAGGACTGCAGATGCAGTAAACCAGTGTTCAGACCAGAGTGGTGTTGGAAAAGCACAGCAGGTCAGGCAGCATCCGAGGAGCAGGAAAATTGACATTTAGTGGCTTTTGCCTGAAACCTCGATTTTCCTGCTCCCCGGATGCTGCCTGACCTGCTGTGCCTTTCCAGCACCATTCTGATCTAAACTATTAATAAATAGTCCAGATTGCATTTGGTTGAATTGGAATGTAGTTAATTAAGTGGCTGTTGAAAAGCTGCTCTCGAAGGAATCATAATGACAGAACAATCTTTGACTGTTGTAAATTTTAAGACCGATATGCTTTCGAAAAAGGGATATGAATGCATTCCTCTCGTTGCCAAACTTTCAATGAATAAAACTCCACGAGGTAATTTTTATTCTTCATACACTTTGAAATGGTTTAACAGACCAATCAATTCAAAGGCATTCAATGGAGATCAACAAGGTGTGGTCTTACTTGTGATGCGCATGTTCCAAGAAAAATTCTTCAAACTCGTGACAGTCTCTCACTTTTAGCATGTCCATTGCTGAATTGCTTTGTCCCCTGGTGTCAAGTCCCACCTGGTGTAGAGGTGTCTAATTGCATCTTTCAATAGACTGAAAGAAAACATACTGCTTTTTTTTTGCATGATCCCAAAGTTACAAATTCAGAAGACACAATAGCCATGGATGTTACGTGAGAAACTTCAAGAACAATACTTTTCATCATGGAGGTACATGCTCTCGACAAGATAATTTGTTTTAAAAATTATAGAATAAAAAAGTATATTTGCCACCGATATGAAGATGGAACTGCGGTTTGGACGTCATTTGAAAACAAGTATTCTGAACAGCTGTAGATGTTTGTCAGCAATGAGAATATCCATTTTACAATAATTGCATTTTTATTAGGTCATTTGAAAATTGAACTGTATTTAGTTAACAATAATTGATGTTTAATGGACAATCATATACCTATAATATTTTGATATTTATGTAGATGAATAAGCTCAACAGGTAATCTTATTTATTCACTTGATGTTAATTTAACAATTAAATTTGTGCCAGCATATAATTTTCACATTAATATTTTGTTCTATTTGTCTCATTTGCTTGATTGGCTATGCATGTACTTCATCACATCTAAACACTTTAAACATAATTGGCCTGGAGACCAAAGCAGTGAATCACACCTCAGGATCTGGCTCACACCCTTCCCCCCCCAAAAAAATAAATGAGTAGCCAGCAAAAGCGAAAGTCTATGGTTCAGTTATTCAAAGGTAGTTTGTATTCTATAATTGATTAGAATTTTCTGGATAAAGGAAGTGTGTTCTCACATAATATTTTACAGGAAAAATGTTGGATTTAAGTTTAAGACTAAGATCAAATTACCCTTCTCACATAAATGTGCAAATATACATTGACTATGAATAATGCTATAACATTATTATGAATCTTGCGGAAAGTCCAAATCAAGATGCCTATAATAGTTGATGAATGAACTATGATAATGTGTTGCATAAACCATGGCTAATATCATTAAACAGTTATAATTTAAAGAAGTGTGAAAACCTGTTCGTTAGCTTTGTTTACAGATTTTAATAAGTTTATTCTTATGTTTTTGAAACATGCCAGATATTTTCATTAAAAAAATTAATCAAAGTTACTTTATGTCTTAAGTATACTTAGCCACGTTAACACTTTTTTTACTCGTATTGATATTGAGGAAATTTGGATTTATGATTTCGAATGATTTGTTCTAATTAAAGTGACTGTGTTTTTCCATGCATTGTATGAAGCCGACAGAACACTTGCCCATAACTTCCCGCCATTTTGCCTATGGCAAAGAAAGGTTCTGCGCTCCAAGTAGGAAGATGTTCAGAGTGACGTTTTTAGGAGTAAGAAATTCCATGACAGGTATCTCCAGCAGCTAATTCGAAAAAAATAGATTGACATCCGGACAAAACACTCATCTTTCTAACTTTAAGGTACAGTTCATGGAGAACTGCTCAAATGGATTAGTTTCCTCCTACTGATTGTTGTATTGTCTTCTCTTTCAGGTAAGATCCGCAACAATACCCTCTCCCGGTTGGACAGTACGGACTTGGCACCACTTAGTTATAGTCGAATGTTCAGTGCTCGAAAAGCATTGCAGGTCATGCAGCATCCGAGGAGTGGGAGAATCGATGTTTCCGGCGAAAGCCCTTCATCAGGACTTCGTTCTAAACTGCTGTGCCTCGTGATATCAATGTGTGTCACAGCGCAATCTTCTCGACATGCAATTCAGAGCTAATGTACTGAAGACCATAAGAATTTTTGTTTCACTGTGCTTACCTTTATCAAGTTTACTGTGGTCTTTGTCTGCAAGGATGAATGTGAGTTGCAAATTTGAATTTGGACGATATAATGATCTAAAAAGTCTCAGTTAATAATCAAAAAGAAAGGAGAACTGGCTTTAACTTGACCAATTCCAGAAGATAATATCAAGATATATTACATCATGCCATATTTTCGTTCCTGCATGCTCCGATGTTTCTGCTGCTGACAGCAATTGTTTTTTCATGTTCAAAAATGGAGCTCCTGAGAGTTGTATGATGACATTTGGGGGTAGAGTGATAATGAATTATCATTCAGAAACATGGACACCCGTATCAGAAAATACCCAAAGGGTCTTCAATAAGCTGAATTTAAAATGTAGTTGATTAAACCAGTCAGGAAACCGCTGTCAATAATTCAAACAAGATAAATCCGTCTGTGTAGTATTTCTAGTGAATATATGACGTTCCTAGTCCGTACTGGCATGATTTCAGAGCAAGAGCATTGAGTTTAATTACTGAGAAGTCTGGCAAGTTATTAAATTGCAGCATAGAATTCCGAAATTGCCAGAAAACATTGGCCAGCAAGCAGTACCTACTTTATAAGAGTAGTTGAAAGAAAACGTCATGAGCGCCTCGACGTTGATCAACCTGCTTAATATCAATAATGTGTAAAGGAATATTTGGACTATGTCGCTGGATCTTCAATGTCCAGTCAATGAGGTAACGCATAGTGAGAGACAGCCTTATCATTTAGATAGTGATTACTTGTGAAATAACTGCACAAAGTCTGATATCCCATCACAAAGTCACCCTCTAGTTACTTGTGTATAATATACTGGTTGTGGCCGGTCAGCTCGGAGTCAGTCCCCTCATCTGACGAGATTCCAAATCTCTGTTCATAGCAATCAGTCAGACCTTCTTGAATGAAGTTGGAAAGCTATAACAAAAAAAATCTCATCGACAATGAGCTCAACCTGATGCCAAACACGATATTCTAAGCAACCATTCACCTATGCCCAGAAATGCAGACTGAATCATTCTATTCTAGTTTCGACAATGCTGTTTTCTCCCCAGGTCCGAATCCTCTGACTTAGACTGTGATATGGGAGGCATGTAATGGACGGTAGCCCGTCTGTTACGTCTGGAGCATCTCAGGAAGCTTTCCTCCTCTTCATCCTCTGGCGGTAATGGTATCGAGGCTGTGTCCACTTCTGACTCTGAGGTTTTCTTGACAATAGACAGCGTCGGATAACCTTCAGTTTCTGTCCGACCAGCTGGTTTTTCTGAGGGTCCAGGTAAGTTTTGGTCTCATCCCGTTCGCGAGATGGCAGATTTCAGATGATCCACATCTGGACTGTGTCACCAACCCGTAGTTTCTAAGTCACGGGACATGAGCTCATGTCAAACTCGACTCTTGCTCCTACAGGGCCATTCTGAAGTTTCCAATCCCAAATTTTGTCGCCTGAATTAAATTGTCTCTCTCGATTAAAGGAGTCCTGTGGCAGACATTTGCATTCCTATTGCTGTATCATCCTACCTGCTAAATGTGGAAATACCAGGTTTAATCAGGTGTAGAAACATACCCCATCTGAAACACTACTGGAGCTATCATTGTTGCATGAGTGGTCGACTGATACTCGATAAGGAACTGGGACATTTTGGCTGCTTCTTCAAGCTCACCTTAAAAGTGTGGACCGTTCTTTCTGCCAGACTATTTTATGGTGGATGGTATGGAGCTGTCTTCATGTGCCAAATGCTATTTGACTTCCGGAAATACTCAAATTCCCGGATTGTATACGACGTTACATTGTCTGTGACTAATATTCCTGGGAGTCACTGTATCGTGAATAATGCTCACAGCTTCGTATTCAATCTCCCTGACTTTGCTAAATCAGCTTTATGAATGTCTAATCATTTTGAATGGGTGTCCACAATAACCAGTAAAATTGACATCAGGAATGGACGTCGCAATCAACACACAAAACAGAATCTAGTGATTAACGACTATTCCCATGAATGTCGGTCCACTGCAAGTTTGAATTTTTTGCCTTGACGGGACGCCAAGCATTGATCACCAACCCAAAAGGTCGGCATCCAACCTTGACGACCAGGCATAATTTCCTGCTTGCATAATCATCTTGCAACCTCCTGGATCACCCTGGTGGAATTTATTATCTGCTGTCAACCTTTAATTGGGACTATCAGCCTTGCTCCAAATGATAATATGCCAATCTCTAAGGTGATCCGGACTCTCCAGCTCCACAAAGTTTGCAATCCTGTTTGTGACGGCCCCTCAGTTTACCACAATACCACCAGATGTTTTAGTTTTGCTTGGACAACATGTTTTTTGCGTCCACAGTCAGATATTTTGCCCCATGACTGGAATGGTATCCACGAAGATTAAAACCAGAATTGAATCTTCCAGAAGAAGCATCACCAGTGGAGCATCTTCTAGTGGGAGGCAACTCAATGCATCCACATTAGCCAATTAGCTTCGTGGACAGTGTTCTGAAAGTTCTGTGCTGAGAATAAGGGCCTACTGCTGAATTCTACCAGAAACTATCAGCGGCCATGCTTTGTCTACTTTAGTGGCACTAGCAAGGATTGTTATCTATTTCTAAGACATATTCCCATCCGGAAAGGTACTGGTGGACCTTCTTCACACCACCGATGACCACCAAAACTCTCTGGGTATATTTGTGTTTGGCATCAGCCAAAATCCGGAGCATATTGAGCATTCATCTCGCTAGGACCCCAGTGAGTCAAGACTACCAGAACACTAAACTTAGAGACCACTCCTAGGTTTTGAGCCACAGTGAGCCAACACATAAGATGACCATAGCTTTTTTTTTCCATTTCACTAATGGCTGCTTCTTCACTATGTGATCATTACCAAGGATTAACTTTTTCAATATCAGTTGGAAGGGCGACAAGGTAGAGGCCAGGTTACTGACAAATTTTGCATAATGATGCACTGACTCAGGGGAAGACCTATGTTCTGGTACAGATGTGTGAGCCAGGGCTAAAATCATCTTCTAGAGATTATTTTGCAAATGTTGTAATCCGGTTCTGTCGACTCTGTAAACTGGTTTTGTCAATTCTGAAACACAAGTAGATTACTTGGAGTGCCTGGACTGCACACTGTTCACTCCTGACGCATATGCCCACATGGGAGAAACATTTAAATGCGATGTCCAAATTCTCAAAGTGTTTTTTGTTGGTCTTCTCGGTTATTAACACGTCATGCGGTTAAGTGACAATTCGAAAAGAGAGCAGCCCGATGATACGCTGAATAGCCGTTATGCTCACTGGTATAAACACATTTGGGGGTAAATTGTGGCCTAATTCTAGGTCTGCTTTTTCAGTCATAATTGCAGATGGTTCCTGTCCAGCTTTAAAAAGGACAGCCACCCCACCAACTTTGCGTTCAAATCTTCTATGCGAGGGATTCATTATTTACCTAGCTACAAGAAGCGTTTTGCTACTTATTTAAAATGCCAACAATTGTGAACTGAGCCATCAGGCTTAATACCCATTTTGATCAGTGCAGTCCATTCTGCAAACCACACTGGTTTGATTATTTGGTCACTCTCCAGGCACGTGATTTCACGTGTAGTTTTGCCGCAGTGCAAATGAACAGCGTGAGACTTGTCAAATTGATGAATTGCTTCCTAGTCAACATGTAAATTGGCTTGGACGCCTTTAATAGTCCAAAGACCTTATGTAAAAAAAAAACTTCGCTTCTCCACGAGGTCTTCATTAATGCATCCATTATCAATTGACATATATTGAACCAATTTGATAGAATATTTTGCAAATAATTCTGACCCAGTAGGCTTGGGCACGTGTATTTTAATACCAACGGTGGTAACCGCAGCAACATCTTCTCATGGGCGACCGGGAACGAGTTCGGACACCGCTTGCAACAGTTCCACAGTGCATTTTCTTATTCTGCCTGAGGTCTTGCGCAAAGTTAAGGGTTGGAGATCTAAGCAATCTTGTTAAAGACAGGTTCTACAACCATAGATGCAGCTCAACCGGAATCAACCGCCATGGAAACTGCGTGAACATTTAACAAAACATAATTTTGATCTATTCTAAATTGAGCATCGCCAAACAACTTAATTGTTCCAACACATATATATGGGGACTTTCTAGGGTGTGTACTGTCCCACGTATTGACCTACACATTTTCAGACTCAAGTCAGGCCTCGTAGGACTACTTTGCTCTTTCCAATCCGCATAACAGCAGCAGCTACAATGGCTTGCCGGCACAGATTCTGAAGAACCTTTTAGCCACTAGCTGATGCTCGGCGTTTTTGTGCGTTTCTGCTGTGGGCTAGCCTAGACTCCCTCTGCTCAGGATATGTGCTTTGTGAGGCTTTGCAATTGTACACACTCATATGCTTTTCTCCAATCTAAGTTGGACAGGTGAGGGTATCCACTGACAGTTGTTCACCTTGTCGCTCCCATGCTCCACGTACTGAATTTTCTCATGAAAAATCCCGTAAGAAATGGATCCTCATTGCTTTTCATACGCCACCATGTCTTTCCCTTAGAAAATAGCGCATTCTTTTCAAATATTGGGCTATGTGTTTGTCACTATCAGCGAATGAGTCAAGTTTCCCAAATAAACGCATAGTACCATAAAATATTTACCCCAACTCCAAGATGACTGTTATGAGTTGTTCATGCATTTCTTGTTGTCTTTCTTCAACACTGTGCAAAGTCCAATATCCTGTCAAGACGTCACCTCTTATTTATTAGGGCACAGTAGTTAAATTCATTATGGTATCTTGTTGATTGATTGGTGTAATCTGGAGGCAAGGCATAACAGCTGCAACATTACCAATATACGGAATTCTTCCCTCAAATACGGACTGAGAATTTTAAAGTGATTTAGGAAATTCTAAAACTTATTTGGACTGTGATTTTTTTTTTATCATTGTGTTTCATTTCTCAGATGCAATGAAAAATCGTGACAAGTTGACAGGCATTTTTGCTTGGATCAGATTTTAGAAACACATGGGAGGAGTTTTCACGTTTTAATCATGTTCATGACACAAAGTGTTCTTTGTGCTGTACTCCTAAAAGAAACTGGAAATGTAAAGTACTTATTTTCTGATAAACATTCCGAGGAAAGTACCTTGGTCCCTGGCTCATAGATTATGCCAATCCCAAATTTCCCAGATGGATGTTAAGAGCCAACTGCATTTTTTTTTCTGGTCATATGTCAGCTAGGTCAGATAAGGATGATAATTTCCTTGTGTAAAGGCATTTGCTGCACCAAGTGGACTTTTCCTGTCGTATAATGATGGTCATCTGTGGACTCTTACTTACAAAATCTTTCTTTTTTATTTCAAATTCTTCCATAGTTGGATTCTAAACTGCATCGCCAGAACATTTCCTTAGCCTCTGGATTAACATTTCAGCAACAATGTCAGGAGGAAGTCATCTGCCCTGAAGATTTCTAATTATTACGAATTAATTAATATGTTACGACCATAAAATAGTACGATTTGAGGGCTCTCAAAATAAGTGTTTGATTTGTATAGATTTGAAACGTGATATTACATCCAAATATTATTCTGGTGTGACAAAAACCTGGCATCATTTGGGACAACATTGTTAGATTATTGTAAACAATTTGATTTTTCGTTGATTGTTGTACTAGCCAAATCCTCAGTCTGAAACATTTAAACGATGACTAACAAAGGGTCTGCATCACCTTTGACAATCGCAGATTTGACGGTTCAAAGGCGAAGCAATAACATTTTTCTAAAGGATTTAAGCAAAAATATAGAATTGTACAAAAGAACCCCTAGAGAATGTAACTCCCGTTTCCTTTTTATGCGCTGAAATGTCAATTGTTATCTATTTCAATCCACTTCCATGTTGCAGATAGACATGATAAATCTGGTATTAAATGCATAGCTCAGAAGAACACTGCATTCAGTCGCCTGTGAATTAAATAGAAAATAAGATTGAGCAAGTGTCGCATGTTATTTTTATCAAGTTGAAAGAACAGTGCACTGTGTGCAAGAGGCAAGTATGTTTTTTTTCTGCTGTACTTTAAGTATAATTTTAATTGACTTTACTGTGGCCTACTTGAACGAGCAGAAATCAGCCCCATCATTTAATAACCATTGGGCGTTGGGTAGAAAATACAAGATATCGTTTGTAATAAAAAAATATGAAACAAAACCTGAATTAGGACGTTACCATGACCTATTTGTTAGCTACACGCACAGGTTCATTACCTTTCTTCAGCTTGCAAATTGCGTGTTGATGTTGGTGGTCCATTATGTTACTTGAAAAATTGTTCTGGATCTAAATGACAATCGAAACTTGCAGATTTCTTTTTTTTAAAATACGTTTTTGTTTCATTTTGTTTATTTTTACCTGATTCATTTTCACTTGAATCGAGCTCTGTTGGTGGAAATGCATTTGAGATAGTTCTTTTGAGGAATATTCAAAAACCAGCAGAAATGTTCATCAAATTGAAAATTAGAATCAACAGGAACTTATTGTTTCCATTGACCATCCGAACCAAACTGAAATAGTGGGATATACTGATTTCTGGAATCTTTAAATGATTTAAAGATGTATGACGTACTTTCAGAATGTGTGGAAAAGAGTATAGTCTAGAGATATGCAGTATTTGGAATGAATGTCTTGTTTCCGGGTTGTTGATGAAAACAGTTTTACTAAAACACATTGTATAATGTTCATTGCCAATTTGAATCATTTGGTCATACTGCAGTTCAATTAAATTTCTTATTATCTCATTGCTTGTGAATGAGGAAGCCAGAATTTTTTTCCCACCCCAGGAAAACAGAGAAGTACTCTATAATTCAGATTGGACTTGTTCAAATGGTGTAGTTGGTGGGCTTTCAATGGAAACATTGCGATGCTTTCTGAGCATGTGATTTTGAGCGGATAAAATATGCATGTAATCTTACTTATTTTAAGTGTTATTTTGAGGCAGAAGACAAAAGAGTGCATAGTCTCAAGCTTTGCTCAGTAAACCACAAAGTTAAAAGAGTGAGAAGAGACCTTGACAGTCATTTGTGTGAGTCTTTCACTACTTACTGCATTTAAGCTGCAGATCTTTCAACTCTGAATAGCAATAACAACAATAAAACGTGATGTATCAGGCGACTACTTGAGATGATAAGCACAGAAATTGACTTATTTGACCTTAATTCCTTTACTGCCAGACAAGGTAACAATATAATTGACAGGATGCCTCAGCAAAGAAGGAGCAGCTGGTTCTCTTTTTTATTGTTGCTTCAATGTTTGGGGTATACTAGGGTATGACATTTTATGTTTTAAATTCTCATGAAGTTCCAGCATGGCCAACATTGTTATAGAAAGTCTAAGTTGATTTAATGACAATAATAACAAAACATCACTTGTCATGCATTTTCAATAATTCGAGTCAAGAACATAACCAGGTTGAAAACATTTAACCTGTATGCAAGATGCTCAAATGTTGATGCTGTAAACAGTTTCTGCGAAAATACGATGTAGCTGTACCTGCAATAAACCTGATGCCTTATCTGGAGACTGATCACCGGGATTGGCCGTACCAAAGCAGTGCTTATGAACCTGCATACAACCATGGCATGGTGGGCAATATTCCATTGACTCCTGCCATGCATATCTTCCAAGAGTGAAGATTAAGGGAGTCAGGGACATAATTACTTGTCGCAGGATCACACACCTCAGTTGCTTTGATATGCTGTGATAATCCGTACAAGGCCGTTTGAGTTCATGTGGAGCACAATGGAGCTCACTGTGTGTGAATTCTGTTGGTAGCAGTCACTTGCTCCTCCAGTTGGAGCTCATCAATTGTCCTTTTAACGCAAATGAAGACTTTGGGCGAAAATAATTCAGTGGTATTCGAGCTAACCCGTTATCCTCGAGACCTACATCGGGTTTCAGTTCATTGACTTCAATTCATGCCATGGCAAATGTTAAAATTTGATTTTTTTACGTAATCCTGAGCTTTACAGTCTAATGTTGACTATGAAACGGTTGGGGTAAAGGGCGAAGGGCTTATCGTGAGAAACCAATCTTTTATTCCCTATCATTCTTTGAAGAAGTAAGAAAAAAACATATCTAGTCAGGTGTGCATATGAAAACAATGAGTTTCTGTGGCAGTTAATAGTTAAAGGAAAAGGAAAGTCATGGTGATTTTGCGGTAGGACAGAAGGTTGTGTGTAGGGAACACTTCCAGATTTTAAATAGAAATAGTAAATTTGTGGTGCATTCATAGTACTCCTTTGCTTGGGTCCGGAAGTCTGGACACATGTTCAACCAGCTCCACAGTTGCGTCATAACATTTCTGTGCAACTTTGTAACCTGTCGTACAAAGGAGAACAGGGTGTTAATTTACATTACTGTTTGTCCTGTAGTGGGTCTAGCCTGGGCAATTCTTGGGGAAATCAAGGTCTATTTAGCATATCATCAAAAAGTGATGTTCATTTCCCGTTGGTTTCCTAAGTTATGATGTTGGTGAGAAGCATCAAGTATTGTTTCTGAAAAACCTTGCATTTATTTGAACCCGGTCAGGTCATGGCAATGAAAGTATTTCTGTGAGGCAAACTGGATACAAGATGATCGCCGACAAAATGGTCATACATTTGACTGCATGTGTGGCTCTGAGTTTCAACCTCATAAGAAGTAAACATGCCTGCCAACCCAGGAGTTAAAATCCTTCGATGATATGATAGACATTGAAATAGGAAACTGTCACACAGCACCATATGTTATATCGTAAAGTTACAGATTTAACATAGCACAGGTTTCCTTCGAAGAAATTACTGAATTCATGACAAGTCTGCATAAGTTGAGGTGATTCTGTGAGTAGAGTTCAGCAATTTTTGAAAAGTTAAGGGATTGCTTAACTTTCAGGATTGAAAATATCGTGATCCAATGGAAGCTACTGACTGAACCAGATCTGAACCTCAAGAAAACCATAGAATTGTCGCCTTTCTTTTACAGAATGATAGCAGATCAGGCATCCATAGTCAGTGGAGAAGTTAATCTTTGGTGAAACCCATACTGAAGAGCTACGTCCCATTTGGATAATACTCGCAGCTCCTGTTTGTAGTCAATGTAGCGTGATTGGAGACAAAGGTAGCAATGTTAAATGAATGGATCAGATGCAGATTCACAACACTGTGATGGAGAAATTCCTCTCGAAAAACTGTCCACATCTAATAAGGTTACTGAAACTTACGGAATGGAAATCACTCAGATGAAATGCTGAAACTACATCAGGACGTGACTTTGCAAATTAATCACTTGGTGAATGAGGACTTGTTAAAAGAAAACGAACTGGATTACTGCACAGAACATAGCCGTAGTTAAGATAACTAGTCACCCTTGAGACACAGAAGAAGGCAGAGGTGTTGTTGAAACCCACTCGGAAACTCTAGTGATGTGTTTTCCCTTTAAGGCTGAAGGCACTTTGGTTCGATTGCTCATTTACATTGGCGAATGGGTACGCTTTATTGACCAACTGTATTGGCAATTATACATTACAATGGACGGTCTAACTCACCTGAATGGTACTACAAAGGTTAGGGCCTAAAGATTTTGGAACGAACAGAATGCAGAAAATTCTCCCAGATTGACAGCAAATCTTTAAAATCGTTACTGACAGTTTACATGACCTCATTGGCGAGGACACAAAACATTTCTAACAGGGTCTCGGGAGAACACGTGGCTCCAGCATTTATGCAGTCCGAGAAGACCGACCCAAATATATCATTCATTGGCGTACCTTTAAGCCCTACGTAAGAAAGAATAAACCAAATGGGAACTGACTGTAATTTAAGGGATCGTATGGTTGCGCCTGGAATGTTGAGCCAGCCTACATATTCTAACACGAACCAGTCTACATCGGATGAACTAATGCCAACCAACCAAGATGATGTTAAACTTCATGGGGACGCCTCTGACACTGATAATCTGTTACGTCGGAATTTGGTTTTCTGTATGACGTGGACTCTCAACTCTGGTCTAATTCTGCAGTTCAAAATTGTTTGTCTGATGATCTTTGCGCAATTCATTATGGTGCCTGAACTGTTACTGACTTACCTCTGAACACCTGGTGGCACCCCCACCTGCGGTTTATTGGTTCAAAAGGATAGTGACCATTTATTGATCTGTCAGGAGCATAATCCCAGCAACGACGTTGCCTGTGATCAGACGAAAAATACCTTGCGCCTGACTGCTCTTCTGAGATACTCCAAATGTACTACATTGGGTTGAGTAAGTGCTAATACTATAAATATGCTTTAGTTATTGTTGACGTCTTTTCGAAGTGAATTGAAACCGACCTGACTGTTCACACTACTGCTGAGACTTCGATGAAGATCTTGCTTAGGGAAATTAATCCCCGCTTCAGTTTACCTGCGTGCATTAGCCGGACAGTGAAATGTACTTTGTGGGTTATTTTAATAAATAACTTTGTTCCCAGCTTTCTATTCATCGGCAACTGCATTTTGCTTACCGTCGTCAGGCTGCCAGCCTTGTTGAACGCTTTAACCAGACTCTGAAGACTAAATTTGCCAATTTAATGGCTTAGACTGGCCTTTCCTGGGTGAAGTCACTCCCTGTGTCCTTATTCCAGATACGATCTATGCCTGCGGGCCTGACACAACTCTCTCCAGCTGCGATTATCCACCATCGCCCGCTCTGTACTCCTTGGAATAATTCAAAACCCTCCTCGGTCCGCTTCCACCACATGACAGAAGAAATGATTGGTTATGTTCTTTCTCTAACTAACGTGATGTGTGCCTTTCACTCCCAGGTGTGCATGGCCTTAGACGGTGTCCCCTTCTATCAGCCTCGTCACGGGTAGAGCCTGGTTCGTTTGTGCCCTTCAAGAACTGGATTCACAAGGGTCTCCAATCTCGTTTGGATGGCCCCTTTCAGTTTTTACTTACCATCCCTACGGCGGTCAAAATCGTTGGTCGCTCAGCTTGGGTCCACCTGCACCATTGCAAATTGATTGGCCACGTAAAACATAAAGGGGGAGAGGAGGAGAGAATAATGGAATCCTGGGAAACAGAGATCGTGTCCATTTAGAATTTTGTATTTTGTAGTTGTCAGTTAAACTAAGAGGAAAAACATGTGAGGGATCGCTTACTTACTGTCCTGCTTGACCACATGCAACATCCTGATGGGGAAAGCCACCAAGCATTGAAAAGATCCAGAATAAGTGGAGATTATCAAATATATATGCCAAAAAGATGTCATCCAGTGCACCGGACAGAGGATTTTGAAGTGTAGAGTGTGACCAAGATTGATTATTGCATGGACTCTTACATCAAGCAGACCGCATGGCCCATCTGGATAGTAGAAATCAGTGGAAATTACCAGGTCGGTACCAAACCTGTCTTTTTGATTTTACTTGCAGATGTAAGCCTCGAGAGGATGAAAGTTAACAACCCCATTACTATGGTAAACGTGTTAAGGAGGCCCGGAACACCATCCCTTTTTGCAGGATGGATCTACTCGAAAAAAGAGAAGCCTAATAGGGTAAACTCCTCAATCCACAAACGACTTATTTATACAGTCTAACAGAACACTCTTCACTCAGAGTCAGTATAGTGTTACTCCTCCCTGTTGATAGATGACTTGCCTTCCCCGTCCCCAGTCCCTGATCCCATTCTATTTGTTAGACTTCCTTCTTCCGACCCTCCAAAGAGAGATATTTCTTTCCAGTGGTGTATATCTCTCCTGCCACCTCTTTTCTGGCGCATTTTAACTCTTCTGTAAGGTCGTATGAGAATTGCTGTAATGGAACTGGCTATGGGTGTGCAATTGTTCATATTCCACATAACATCTCCTGCTTATCAGAGACTTGTCTTGTCCACTCCTGTAAGACAAAGTGGCATTAAATCTCCTGCCAGTGTAAACAAATAGCTGGCATTCCTTCGGCTGGGGGACAACAGACCTTATGCAGCACTAGTAATTATACCCATCTCTCTGTAGGACCTGAAAGGAACTCATCGCTTGCGCATTTATAAGTCTTTTCTCTTTCCAGAATCTGATACTGTCGCCAAGACCATGTACGATAGGGAGCCTAATGGGAACAGAATTTCGGGCTGTCTACCATACATTTCAAACGCTCAACAGTCACTTTGCCCATTTCTTATGGCGCTCAAACAACACTGCTTGTAAAATGTCGGCTATGTACTCCTGTAGACCTGGCCAGAACCCCTGCTGAAACATTTTAATAAGCTATTTTAACAAACGTTCCCTCATATACACCAAATCTGGCTCTTATTTATTCATGGAAATGTGTTGATGGAAAAGCGCAGCAGGTCAGGCAGCATCTAGGGAACAGGAGAATCGACGTTTCGGGCATTAGCCCTTCTTCAGGGCTAATGCCCGAAACGTCGATTCTCCTGTTCCCTAGATGCTGCCTGACCTGCTGCGCTTTTCCAGCAACACATTTCCATCTCTGATCTCCAGCATCTGCAGACCTCACTTTCTCCTCTTATTTATTCAGCCAAGGTAAAGCTACCATTTTCTTTGTTCTTGATGGCAAAGATGTTCCCCATAAGGTCGCTTATAAGAGCCCTTGTTCCAACGACAGTACCTTTTCCTGGTCAGTGGACAAGTTTATGTAACCTTCATCTGAAGAGAATGCAATAGTCGGTCTCAGTTGACTTTTGCTCTAAGGATCTGAAGGGACTGCGTGACAATGGAGGGCACTCGATAGGCTGGCGAATCCTGAGTACCATGAGTTTGGGAGAATTGGCAGGGGTAATAAGTCAAAAGTACCTCAATACCCTCATCTGAGGCCTGACCATTCGAATCAATAAGACCAAAGAGGCTCGGAAACAGATTACACTGGGGTTATCAGATCTGTGTCTTTACTCGATGAAGAATCAGTATGTCTTAGACTATGTACTAACCTGGGAAGACGGTATCTGTACAACTGTCCAAGTCAAATGCATTATGAGCATTTCTGATCGCACTGGCAATATAACTAAGATGGAATACAAGATCCAGGTGTACCATGATGGAATGACTGAAGGGATCAGTTGGGGAGACTGGGGATCGGGTTCTTGGTACAATTAGCTTATCTATTCAGATATGTATATCGGAATAATTCTCCTCTGTCTGCTTGTTGTTATTGCTATTGTTAAGTGTTTAATTGTTAGACTTATGAGCTCCCTTAGTGATTCGTCCCAAAAGATATTCCTTTTGCAATCTATTGGCTCTCCCGCATGTGTTGATTGCAATAATCAATATGACCAGGTGAGCTGCGAATATGGTTTTGCTTCTCTAGACGATATTGACGGCTGGCATGCTTTGAAGGGCATACATTTGGAATAGCCTTCCCTTTTAGTAATCGCAGTACGATCAAAGCAGGGATTGAAGATGTGGCCACCTGGGAGGTGGGACAAAATGGCAGCAGGAACTGCACAAAATGGCTTATGCATTGTTAAATTGCAGTGAACTTGACAGAAAAAAGCAACCACAGACTGATACAGATCCGATAAATTGCAGAAGTAAATTTTTAACCCAACCACAAGGCAGGAAAAGTACGATTCCAAGAACAGGTTGTTTTCAAGAAATTTTGATATGCTAAGGCGAAAGTGCACGAGGCTTTTGCGTGAGTTGATTGATTGCTAATATGTGGTCATGCTCCATGTCTTTCTAGGAACAATGTATATAAACCAATGCAATCTCAGTAAGTCGTCGGACTCTTTTGGTGCTCTAGCAGTACTCATACTTCTGCGTCGATCAAAGTCAACTGATATGGCCATGTCGAAAAACAAACGATTTCTTGTGAGATTGACGAAGAGTCATTTACAGCTGTGTTTATTGACCGATCACGGAAGCAAGAGATTCACTCCCCCCTTCCCCCGCCGGCGGTCCAGATCTTCAGGTTGACAGCGGGAAGATTTAAGTGAGACCTAGATGCAACGTTTTCACGCAGTTTGTCGTGAATTAATGGAATGAGCTGCTAGATTAAGTGTGGATGGATGGTATTACTACAACTTTTTTAATGGCATCTTTAATGGTCAGCAAATAGGATAGTTTTAGACAGATCATGACCAAGTGCTGGCTAATTCAACTAGGTTAATTCAGGATATCTGGTACGCATGTATGATTTGGTCTGAAGGGTCTGTTGTTATGGTTCTGTTCGCCGAGCTGAGAATTTGTGTTGAGACGTTTCGTCCCCTGTCTAGATGACATCCTCAGTGCTTGGGAGCCTCCTTTGAAGCGCTTCTGTGATCTTTCCTCCGGCATTTGTAGTGGTTTGAATCTGCCGCTTCCGTTTGTCAGTTCCAGCTGTCCGTTGCAGTGGTCGGTATATTGTTTGTCTTATGTAGTGTTTTGTGCAGTCCTTGCATGGGATTTTGTACACTACATTGGTTTTACTCATGCTGGGTATTGGGTCCTTCGTTTTGGTGAGTTGTTGTCTGAGATGGTTGCTGGTTTGTATACTGTTATAAGTCCTAGTGGTCGCAGTAGTTTGGCTCAGTTCGGAAATACTCTTAATGTATGGTAGTGTGGCTAGTCTTTTGGGTTGCGGCATGTCCTCGTTCCGTTGTCTTTCCCTTAGGCATCTGTTGATGAAATTGTGTGGGTATCCATTTTTGGCGAATACATTGTTCTTCTTCCTCTTTTTGCAATTCTGGTGTACTGCCGTTTGTTGAGGCCTTTTTGAATAGTGCCGTTGGTTTGTTCAAATATTTGGTTGTTGAATGTGAAGTGTGTTGTGAGGCACAAGTCCAGTAGTTTGAGTGCAACACACTTCACTTTCAACAACCAAATATATCAACAAATCAACGGCACACTCATGGGCTCACCCATTTCTGGACTCATAGCAGAAGCGGTTACACGAAGATTAGAACAAACAGTCTCACCACAAATTCAACCCAAACTCTGGGTCAGATATGGGGATGACACCTTTGTAATCGTTTAAAAAAAAAACAGAAGTAGAGAACACACACCGGATCATTAACGCCACACTCACAGGAATCCGATTCACTAGAGAGGAAGAACAGGACAACCAACTCCCATTCCTAGACGTGATGGTACAGAGAACACCTAACGGAGAATTCACCACAAAGGTATACAGGAAAGCCACACACACAGACCAAGTCCTAAACTACGAAAGCAACCACCAGAAAACACACACAAAAGAAGTTGCATCAAGACACTACTGAAAAGGACCACAACACCAGAACCTGAAAAAGAGGAAGAACACGTATACAATGTATTCACCAAAAACGGATACCCGCGCAATTTCATCAACAGATGCCTAAGGGAAAGACAACGGAATGAGGACATGCCGCAACCCAAAGGACTAGCCAGACTACCATACATCAAGAGCATTTCCGAACTGACAGCCAGCTACTGCGACCACTAGGACTCATAACAGCACACAACCACCAGCCACTCTCAGACAACAACTCACCAGAACGAAGGACCCAATACCCAGCATGAGCAAAAGCAGTGTAGTGTACGAAATCCCATGCAAGGACTGCACAAAACTCTGCATAGGACAAACAGGAAGACAGCTAACGATCCGCATCCATGAACACCAAGTAGCCACGAAACGACACGACCAGCTATCCTTAGTAGCCACACACGCAGATGACAAGCAACATGAATTCGACTGGGACAACACTATTATTATACGACAAGCCAAGCAGAGAACAGCCTGGGAATTCCTAGAGGCATGACACTCATCCACACATTCAATCAATAATCACATCGACCTGGACCCAATATACCGACCATTGCAACGGACAGCTGGAACTGACAACCGGAAGCGGCAGATTCAAACCACTACAAATGCCGGAGGAAAGATCACAGAAGCGCTTCACAGGAGGCTACCAAGCACTGAGGTTGTTACCGACACAGTGGACGAAACGTCTACAAAACAAATTCCCAGCTCGGCGAACAGAACCAGAACAATGAGCACTCGAGCTACAAATCTTCTCCCAAACTTTGAGGGGTCTGTTTCTGTGCTGTAACTCTCTATGATTCTATAACCTCTATCGTTACCCACTTGTACACACAAACAGACAGAGGTGATTTCATGTACATACCTTTTTCCTTGTTGCTTAGCCGCTGTTCTGTGCAAGCCAGAAAAAATACATAGATACTTGTTACGAATATTAATTTCGACATTGTATTGGACCTGGACGGACCCATGAAAAAATTTGAAAAAAGGCAACCCACACCTTAATTTTTATATTTGTTTTTAGCAGATGAATAATAGCTGGGAACCGGGCGATGTTGTTGGGGACCCAAACGAAAAGCAGTTCCATGCTGATACTCTCTCTCTGGCATCTATCCTGTCAGAAACTATACTTGACTTCTTTTCGTATTTGCCAAGGGGGTGTCAATGAAGATCTTGCAGTTATTTGTAACAGCCTAATTACGTTACGAGAGTATCGATTTAACATGAATAATTTTATTTTATATTCTGCTGTCTTTAATTCTTCCGTTAAGAAATTCTGTTTTCCTGTATACCAACATGGTCATTGGTAACTGCATTTGTTTAGCCAACTTTTCAACTGCGGTTGAAAAGGCTTCCATATCCTTCTCATAAAATTTAGGCAATGCTGGAGTATAGTTAAACAGATTCTCACCTGGCCTACGGCTACGATGAGATTGCTCATCATCATTCTCTTCCTGAATGAGCTTACGTTCAGCCTTCATGCCCATCCTTTAAAGCTTACTTTTCTGTCTAAGTGTCAATTTCTGGAAATCAAACGCCCTCTCTTTCGTCCTTTCCCTATCTACTTTTCTCTCTCTTCTCTCTCTTTTTCTTTTTCATTCTGAAAAAAACGATCTGTTGTTTTTCTTCCTCGGTTTTTAATCGAATATCAAACTGTTTCATTTCTTTGGCCTTTTTCTTTGTCTTTTGCCTCTACCTCAAACTGCTTCGATTTAAATTTTATGTTACCCATCTCTCAAAATTCTGATGACATTTCCAGAAAATTCAAATGCTGGGTTTGTGCTGTAATTCTCTCTCAGTTGCTTATGAAAGGAGGCAGCTCCAACCCCAGCTTGTCTGCTAATTTCACCACTTGGCCTTAAAACAATCGAAGTCACTTCTTCCCCACCCTCCCACAGAAAACTCTTACTTACTCATAGAGCCATTGATCTCCCAAGTACTGTTTACTCCAACCGAACTCAACATGCAGAAAAAACAGACACCGGCACTTGCTACTTGTATCCTTTTATTCCAACGACCTTAATTCCAATTTGGAACCACTGAACAAATACCATAAATAGTCTTCAATGCATTATTGATCAAGGCAGACCCCCTCAACCCATTTCAAGAAAGTAATCGGTACCCAACCTTTCCTCGTTATTTTAAACAAATGCACAGTAGATATTCTGGGAGTGATGCAGCTGACAAACTTAGGTTTAACTAAAACAATTTATTTTCAGGATAAGCAAATGAAATACAATCAAAAGAGAACTGAATTTAAATGAACTTTACCGGTAAAAAAAATACAACAGATTACTCCAATTTATCGATGCTTATTCAAATCCTTGCAGCAATCCCAATAAACGTTGGACAAAAATTGAAACATTCAACTCATTTTCTTACAAAAGAGATGTCAGATTCAGCAAGGAGTACATTCTTCCATGTAGCTGTTTATTTGACTAGATACGACAAAACTGATTGTTTGCCAAAACCAAATCAAAGCTTGTGTCGAGCCGAACTATTTGATTAGGCTATTCCCATTCCATTGTACAGATATTATTTAACGTCAACCTTTTTGACTGAGGTGACATCTGTTAGCTCTACTCAAAGGCCCTCAAAACATTCAAATCTCGACTTCCGGGAGCGTCAGTGTTTACCAACCTCTAAATACAAAATCAAAGACAACTCAACCTTGTTCAAGAGACGGCATCATCACAATGTGATATTAATAACATCTTAGGTGAAGGGTAAGGCATGAAATTAAGTTAATTGCTTGCAATTCCTGCCAAAGTAAAGCAATATCCCCATGATCCAACAATAATCTTCCTGCAATTACACACAAACAGAGCACATATTCAATGCAATGGCCATTTCAGCTATCTGTTGTGGTTCTGTTGGCCGAGCTGGGAATTTGTGTTGCAGACGTTTCATCCCCTGTCAACCAGAAGCAGCAGATTCAAACCACTTCAAATGCCGGAGGAAAGATCACAGAAGCACTTCACAGGAGGCTCCCAAGCACTGAGGATGTCACCTAGACAGGGGACGAAACGTCTGTAACACAAATTCCCAGCTCGGCCAACAGAACCACAACAACGAGCACCCGAGCTACAAATCTTCTCACAAACTTTGAATTTCAGCTATCATTTAATTGAAATGTGTTAACAACCGTTGATATGACATTCCAGTACATTCGTGTCTAAACCACCCGGAATCATTTTCAATATCGCCTTACTGACAAGTGATATTGAAAAAAAAACAAATCCTTCTATATCGATTTCACTGAAGAAAAGTTCTAAGTTAGAGCAACATGTGGATACACCTCAAGGGTGAGCAAACTCGTCTGACAGAATTTGAATCATTTACCAAATATTCTTAAGTAAAATGAAGTAGAACAGTGTTAGACTACGAAAATGGCAGATCAGAATGAACAACTTACAAGGGTCTTAAAAGAAGATTCAAAATAATTAATACATGAACATCCAGAGATTATGAAATAGCAGAACTTTTATACTCACCACAACGCTCCAGAGCACCTTTGACATTTTCCAGTTCTACAATACATTGTCAAGTTCTTCAATAGACAGGTTATTATCTTGAATACATCGATCTATCACGTTTTATTCATGATTGAGTAGATTTTTGTTCGTCCAAAACATTTCCCTGGGACCTAATATTATATTTATTTGATTGTGTATATCACATTTTCTTCACCAATCTCCCTTCTTAATTTATAATAGCAAAAATGACAGCCTTTTATCACTTTAAATTTAGCCAGCGATTACCCGACGATAAATATGTGGATTGTTTTGATGTAACGATATTTGGACTGCTTCTGCACACATTCTATTTGTTAAAGAGACTTAACGGCACGCACATTGTTTCATAAAACGTGTCCAGATTGAATATTTTGTCCAATGTTGGCGCTTGGTTGGCAAGTAGTAACAATATAAATTCAATTCGAATTTCCCCTGGGAATCATTTACGTAGGCTGAACATATTCGCGTTTCAGAATAAAACAGGCAAAAGATTAAAAAAAGAGTGTCGTCCTTTGCAGTTCATACCTCTTGTTAGTTGTTTGATATCTTGGCCTGGAGAAATAAGCATGACTTACATCTATCAGTTTTATTCTGGCAGATATTATATAGAGGGAAATACCCAAGTGCAAAACAACTTTTTTCACAAATGCTGAAATACGTTTTGCAATTTCATGCTTTGTATCTGCTGGGAAGATAAATTCCAAAATGTCGACGTGGACAGGTTACAATTTTTTCCCCAGTGTACAATAGATAACAGAGGTCATGAAAAACATTTCATACAGCTGGAGAAATATAAATAGGAACATTGGGGAGGCAAATGGATAAGAAGCATGGGTGTGTGGGCTGGACAGGTTGAGGTGATCAATGTCACAGCTGCAGTTAAAAAAGTAGTGATTGAGGACGGTATAAGAACAGCATGAGGTGTCCAAGTGATTGGAGTGTGTTGGAGGCGGGAGAGGGGATCGGCACAGGGTGGGAAGGAGTCCTGCTTGAAAAAGTAAGAACAGAGGAAGAGGTGGTGAAAGAAAATGTCAATGTCGCAACATCTGCTGAATTCATTGATCTTGGAGCGTAGGCGGGGGGGGGGGGGAGTAGTGACTTTTACTGAGGAGTAATCATTCATTGTCATTGAGGTGGAGGTCAGAGAGAGTTGGTAAAATTACGATAGGCCTGCGAGCGAAGACATAGTGTCACCCAGGGGCTGAATTGCGGGTAGGGTGGAGACTCTCTCTGCAGGGCGTATGTTTATGGAATCTGTTCCCTCCCTGCATTGTTCCGAGGCTTGGATTACTTGTAATGTGCTTGGTTTTGGCATTTCTTTTCTCCATATCCATGTTAACCTGGCAATATTACCAGGATCTGATCCCCCAAGGAGGCTGCCACATACTGTGTTCTTCATGTCAACAGGCTCCCATTTTCACCCCGGTTCTTCATTCTACCACGGTCTAACTCTGTCTGTGTTCCTATCAAGGATATACATATCCAACTGTTCACACCTGCCATTGATATCAAAACGAGCTACAATTTACTACTGCATTTCCGAAAGACATTTATGAAACAGATGTCACAATTGCAAATTACATGTTTTAATTACAATATTGTATACGTTTTGGGAATGTGTATGAACATAATAACTGGTGCATTTATCAAAGAATTACATATGCCTTTTGCCTTTCTGAATACTTGCATTTTGGAACTTAATATGAAAGGAATGTTTTCATGTCAGAAAAGCCATGCTACAGCCGACATTGATCGTATGCAGGTCTGAAGTGGGGAGAGCTGTGATTGCGAAAGTACAGAATAACAAAAAAAACCTAATTTGGCACGTCAAATATGACATAATCAGGCCGCATAGAAAACAGTTGAAAACTGAAGTGTTATCTCCAGTGCGCCACACGTTGGATCTTTCAATTCTGATTGGATAATTCAAAATTGCCTTTTTCAAGTTACCGTTTGATGTATTAAATAGCAGTATGAAATTAATATTAATTGAATGGAATTGAATTGAATTAATCGTCACGTGTACTGAGGCACAGTGAAAAGTTTTGTCTTGCTAGCGATACAGGCAGTTCACAGAGTTAAGTAGCATAGATAAGTAAATAATAAGTAAACAGCAGAAAACAAAAACAAAAACACAGGTACAGATGAATGTTAAGGATTTGTGGGTCCATTCAGTATTCTAACAACAGTACGGTAGAAATTGTTTTGAAACCGGCTGGTGCAAGTATGCAGGCTTCTGTACTTTCTCCCTGATGGTTGTAGAAAAGAAGCATTGCCAGGGTGAGATAGATCTTTGAGAATGCTGGCGGCATTTCCTTGAAAGGGGGCCGGGTAGATGAATTATATAGATGGGAAGTTGACCTTTGAGATTGTCTAGGCCGAGATCGCCACTCTCTTTAAGCGTATCCGAATATGAATAGTACAGTTTCCATACTAGGTAGTGATGGATCCAGATAGAATGCTCTCGATGGCACACCTATAAATGTTGCGAAGGGTATTCGCCATCATGCCAAATTTCCTCAGCTGCCTGATGAAGAAGAGACATTGTTGGCCTTCTTAACCATGGATCAGTAAAGGGTACAGGCATCGCAGACGAGTTGCTTAACATTCCACAAATGGTGCTAATGATCACATTGCGATGGATACTTAATGGATACATAGATTATAGCAGTTTCTAATTATTTGCAGTTAAGCAATTATTCATAACTTGCTTCTTCTAAATCCTTAGAATTAACCATAGTGAGGAGCACGATCTCAATCATTGCAAAAATCAACTGCGATCAGGACATTCAGACAGGGTCATTGAGACTATAAAACTGTTTGTTTTCGTTTGTGGTTGAAAGCTACTAATCATTGAAAACATGGATATCAAGGGTTAAATAAATTTTAAAAATGATGTGCTTCATATCAGGCGTAACATATTGCTTTTCTGGTGTGTTATCGTCTCAATGATTTAAAAAGAGCCTAATAATTGGCAGTGTAGAAAATCGCTTATGGCTTCACAATAGTTCATACATACCTGAATCCACTGGACCTTCACGAAGAGCTTTTTCTTCTGTGAAATAAACATAACACAAAAAGTTTGAGTTAGCTACGTTCTTCATTTCAGAGTGTTAGCCAGTTCAGCGGGTTTGTTTTAATAGTCGTGCCTTAATATTTATCGAAACTTTTTTTTTTGCATCATAAAGTATGGTTGCCAGCTTCCCTATTTGAACATTAACTATCCTGCGGCGAAATCAAACTAATTTATTCATAGGTAAAAAAGAAATTCCCCAATAGTCGTTCTGTGAAAGCAGATTTAGTGCAAATTGAACACTGGATTTCTATTGTGGAAAACTTAATAAATCTGTGGGGTGATGTGGGACGTCAGCTGTAGCAATCTCTGGAAGACTGGAACGAGAGAATGCCCAATATCTTGGAACAACAGATGAAATAAGAGAAATGAAAATATGAAAAGTGACAGAGAACGGATTGCTGGAGGTGCTGGATATTAAAAGAAAACAATAGTGGATTCGATGGAAGGATACATCAGTTTTGCATTACACACTAAGTTCGAATCAAGCTGATGCAAACAAAAAGCGTCAGCCTCCACAAAAAATTCATACTAATTCCAGTGTATATTTGAACATGCTCATTCCGTAGAACTGCAATTGTGTTCCTTTCATTATCTCTAATCGTTGTTACTTGTGAAAAAGATCCCCCATTTTGATGTCGTGATTAGGGATATTTAACTTCTAATAATGTCGTCTATATAATTCCCAAATGCGAGCGAATTCAACAGTCTGTAACTTTTGCAACAATGTACTGTAGATAGCATAAGACAACATTAATTATTTGGTATATTTCGGTATGCACGCAAAACAAAAAAAAAACATTGGCTGCAATACATTGTTGTTTTTTTTTTCTTTAATATCTTATGAAGATTTGGGTAGACTTTACTTTTAAGGGAGTTAAAAACTAACAGAACGACATGACAGTACCAGGTGTACTGATTAAGGAAATAATGTAACACTTGGTTGATAGCTAGTTTGGCTGGAATGCCTGGAAATGGCAAAACATATTCGAATTAGGCCAGTCAGCTTAAATTAAAACTCGAAAAATACAAAACTCCAATCAAGTTTGAATTTAGTATATTGAAAATCTTAAAAAAAAACAATGACACTATCCGATGTTTTGGGGTATTACACCAGGGAAATTTTAACAGTTGGGAGGAGAACTCTCAAACCAATGGCATCTGCAAACTGCTCGGAGAATAGCCCTCTTCAATGTACGTTTATTAATCAGTAACCTGTGAAGCAGAAATCCCTAAGAAGAACAAAAGAAAATTCCACGTTTGGCTTTTTTTAAAAGTTGCATTTTGGTCAATATTATTTGCGTGTTTTTTTTAGCGAATTAGTGTTATAGAAGGGAAGGTAGAAGATAGGGGCAGGAACGATTTGTAAATAGTTGTTAGAATGGATTAGATTAGTTGTTGGTTAGTTATTTTTTGTTATGCTTTGAGAAGTGAAGTTGTTATTTTTTACTTAAATAGTTCTGGCCTCTCGAATTTTCAAAGTTTACCGCACTGGATAAATCTTTACCGTATTGTTGGTTTAAATTAACCAGGAGGGTTTACCCCATGTCGTAGCAAATATTATTAATGGAATATAAATTTTAAAATGTATATGTACTTATTATATAACATGTGTTTTCACGTTATCTCAATCCGCCTCAACAGGCAGTCGCATGAAGTACATTATTAGATGAAAGAAAATAATTGTGACAAGTAAGTACCCGGTATAACATGTCTGATGTAATTTGCTGATATATTTTCCAATGAAACAAATATATCTTCTTCAAAACAGTGTCAGAAGATTTTTTTTTTGAAATTGACCACGTTGCCTCAGTCAAGCTACGAATCATCTATGACTGCATGATATCTGTTTATTGAATAATGACAATGTGATATGTACACTGTGGTTCTGCATTAATTCTAATGCTTATGCTCCTAAAATTTTAATTTGCCTTGAAAAATGACGGACCAACCTCCGTGTTGCTCTCATATATTCCAAACTCGAAATGTTAACACTAGTAAGGCTGCTACAATTCGGAGTATAGTACAATTAGCACTGTCGAGATATTTCTGCAGTTTCATTTTTTGAGATCCTCCAGTGAATCAAGCATACATCATCTGCTGTACGAAGCATAGAATGTAACACATGTTTCAACGGAAATAGAAGAAGTAAATTGCAGCTTCCTTGTTAACAAAAAACGTGCACAATCGACTGGTAGTCATCCACAATTTATTCAAAATGTTTCACAAGTTGGAGTTATTTGTTGGATTGACCAGAAATTTTGATAAGGGCCAGGCAGTCGATCCAGTGTATGTGGATTTCAGTAAGGCCTTTCTTTAAGTTTCCACATGGGAGGCGACTCTAGGAGGATAGATTGCATGGATTCCAGTGGGTGTTGCCAAATTGGATACAGAATTGGTTTGATAGAAGGAAGCAGAGCTTAGTAGTGGAAAGATGCTTATTGGAATTGAGGCCTGCGACTAGTGGAGTTACTCAGGGTTCGGTGCTGTTCCGGGTGCTGTTTGCTATCCATATCAAGGATTTGAATGAAAACGCACAAGACACAATTAGTACGTTTGATGGTATTAGTGAGGAAGGTTACCATAAATTGCACCGTACCCTTGATTAGCTGGGCAAGTGGGTCAAGAAATGGCAAAAGGTATTTAGTATAAGTAAGTGTGAGATCTTGCATTTTTGCATGTCAAATCAAGGTAGCAATTTCATGGTGAATGTTGGGCCTTTAACAGTGTAGTTAAATAGAGGGACATTGGACTTCAGGTACACAGTTTTCTGAAAGTGGAGTCACAAGTAGACAGAGCAATGAAAAAGGCTGTTGGAAAACTGGCCTTCATCACTCAGGGCATTGAGTATCGCAGCTGAGAATGTATGTTGCAGTTATACACGACATCGGTGAGACCACAGTTGGAATATTGGGTTCAGATTTTGTCACCTTGCTACAGGAAGGATGTTAGTAAACTGGAATGAGTGCAGAAGACATTTACACGGATGTAACAAGGACGCAATGGACTGAGTTATTGGGTGATTTTGGACAAACGGGAGCTTATTTTTCTTTAGAGTGGATGAGACTGAGGGAGATCTTATACAAGGACAAATCGTCATAAGAGACATGGACAGGGCGAATGCACTCATGCCTTTTCCTATGGTTGGGGAGTCGACGCCGAGATAGCATCAATTTAATTTTAGAGGGGAAAAAGTAAATTGAACTTGAGGGTCAAACTTTTTTACAGGTCATTGACAATGACCTGCTTGCAGAAGTTGCTGAGTAGAGTACATTGAGAGAATTTCAAAAGCATTTGGACAAATACATGGATATGAATTGTTCAGAAGTAAATGGGCCAAGTGTAAGGAAGTCGGGTTAGCGTTGATGGATGTTTTGGTTTTTGTGGGCCAGTTTGAATAAAAGAACTGGCCTCGATGCTGTCCGTTTCTACCACTCAATGCCTCTTATGACGTGTACGCATACAACATAAAATATAAAATCCATACATTGTCTTTGCATAAGCTTAATTGTTACAGGTTACTTCATTCCTTGTTGTCTATCACATGTATTAGGATTTCTATCCACTAAGTTCTAAGTTCACTGAGCTCGGACAATTAGACAAGTTAACTAAGTAAGGCAAACATAATGAAGTTTATCGTTTGTAAGACTCACTTAATTCTCGAATTTTCTCTTGCAAGGTTTCTATTGCTGGAATGTGAAGTAACATCATTCAGACTCATTGATAGAATCATCGGGTATAAGTAAGCATCCAAATTGAAAGAAAAATTTAATTTCACCACGAAAAGTTTTGATTAGTTGTAATGATGCATCTACGAATCAATATTGTTGAAACTGAATGGAGTATATCCCAGTGTAAGCGGCAACCAAATTTAGTTTTAGTTGAATTTAATTAGGATGTTGCCAAGAATGCACAAAAGTAGAAAGTACGCTTCACTAACCTTCCCTTAATTTCTGTAAATTACTGAATCTAGTCCACCTTCCTAGTCTGCTCCTCATGAATGCTGATTTATGAAATTTCCAACAATCTGTCTTGTTCTGCATAATTAAATTCAATCATTGACGATACACAACGTCCAGCTGTGTGCTACTCAAAGTGTGTAATTTTTACATCAATTGCAATCATAACATCCGACCCAAATGTGAACAATACCTCTTCATGTCTTGTAATCTGTTGTTATGAGATTTACCTTTTAGCGTTTACATTGGTAATTCCCTTGCAGATTTCGATAGAGCACACTGTGACAAAATAATTTCGTCTAAATTTCAAAAATGTATACGGCAGGTTTATAATCAGCTCACTACTGGATCAAGTTTATGTTAACTGAGTTAAACTGGTGTTCAATTGTTGTACCATCTTCAGTACAATCCGATTCTCCCACTTTTATACATACTAAAAATTGAAAAAATAATCCCAGTCTTATACATCCTATAATTGGTCTCCCGCATCTAATAACCACTCTGCAACTTTGTGCATATTGCTTCTCATCCACATTTTATTAATCTGCAAAGCAGCACAAAAAATGCATATTGATATCTCTTTTCTACCGTCACTTGTAAACATTAGCTTCTAACTAAACGAGTGAAGTACATTAATTGTCAAGATTTTTGCACAACATCTATACTATTTAATGAATAAATATATAACAGTTTCTTCTGACGGTGTCTTTTGTGGCGTTGAATCTACAGAAGCACGCCATAGCTAAGTTTGTGACCATGTCTAGTTTGAAATGTATTTCTGAAGGAGAAAACATCAAAACACGTAACTGCTCCTCTGTGAGTTCATACGAAAACAAATTTGACATCTTATTTCCACACAGCTATATTTCTTTCGATATACACGTATAAATCAAACTTGTCAGAGAAATTGCAACTGTTAGGAAGAGTACGTCCAACACTTCTCATGTGCAGCATGGAATCAATTTATGTAAAGGGGCAGTACAGAGAGATCTGGGTGTCTTGTACACCAGTCAATGAAGGCAAGCATGCAGGTACAGCAGGTAGTGAAGAAGGCTAATAGCATGCTGGCCTTCATAACAAGAGGAATTGAGTATAGAAGCAAAGAGGTGCTTCTTCAGCTGTACAGGGCCCTGGTGAGACCACACCTGGAGTACTGTGTGCAGTTCTGGTCTCCAAATTTGAGAAAAGACATTCTGGCTATTGAGGGAGTGCAGCGTTCGTTCACGAGGTCAATTCCTGGAATGGCAGGATTACCTTACACTGAAAGACTGAAGCGACTGGGCTTGTATACCCTTGAGTTTCGAAGATTGAGAGGGGATCTGATGGAGACGTATAAGATTATGAAAGGATTGGACACTCTGGCAGTAGGAAACATATTTCCACTGATGGGTGAGTGCCGAACCAGAGGACACAGCTTAAAAATACGGGGTAGACCATTTAGGACAGAGCTCAGGAGAAACGTCTTCACCCAGAGAGTGGTGGCCGTGTGGAACGCTCTGCCCCAGAGGGCAGTGGAGGCCCACTCTCTGGATTCATTTAAGAAGGAGTTGGATAGAGCTCTCAAAGATAGTGGAATCAAGGGTTATGGAGATAAGGCAGGAACAGGATACTGATGAGGAATGATCAGCCATGATTATACTGAATGGCGGTGCAGGCTCGAAGGGCTGAATGGCCTACTCCTGCACCTATTGTCTATTGTCTATTATCTACACAAACGTCTGACAGAAAATCTAATGTCTAGAATGGAAATTAATCAACGATACCAAAAATGTTGTTCATTGCTGCACAATGCAGATAATAGTGTTTGTTTCTAATTGTTGTCATTGTCCAATAGCAATTATATCCTAACAGTAGCTATCAAATGAAAGTAAGTGGTTATACATCGACTGAAATGTGGACAGTTAGGTAACATTCTTTGAGAATTGCAATTTTATGATTTTCAGTTTCTCCAATTTTTCACTAAGTCATGAGCTTTAGCTGCATGCCTTCAGAGACAAAATGAGGTAAAAATATATTTTATGTTTCAACTTCAGAGTGAAAACTAATGATTGAAATAAAATAATATATTGTACCTGCATTTTTGTCATCCAAATTATTTTCTGTGTAATTGCAAAACGAGCAGCTTTTATTGACCTGAGTAATTGCATGGTAAGAGAATTCATGAACATTGCAAATAAATATGTTTTTAAACGTGCAATGTATATTATAACTCTCTGATTCACTGTTTTGGTGTCATTGAGTTGGGAATCCTGGGTAACAAACTAAAGACATGGTTAATTTAGAAGCAAGCCACCTATGTGACAGATTTAAACCAATCATGTCCTACGTTATACAGCATCCCAACACATCCACCCCGACACTCAACAATCAGCGGAGTCCGACATTGGGAGCCTCTCGTTCTGAACAAACAACATTCAGAAAACTCATACCAAATTATTTTCATTATCGAGCTGAAAATGTGTTGCTGGAAAAGCGCAGCAGGTCAGGCAGCATCCAAGAAACAGGAGAATTGACGTTTCGGGCATAAGCCCTTCGATCATTCCTGAAGAAGGGCTTATGCCCGAAACGTCGATTCTCCTGCTCCTTGGATGGTGCCTGACCTGCTGCGCTTTTCCAGCAACACATTTTCAGCTCTGATCTCCAGCATCTGCAGTCCTCACTTTCTCTCAAATATTTTCATTATCGACACAGTTAAAGTCTCACAGAGCATAAAATCGCTGTTGTGTGACGGAAAAGTACTGCCAGCGGAGTTTACATTGAATCTTTTTTTTCGTTCTTCAGCATCTCTTAATTCTCTTAAACCAATAGATTTTTTTTAAAAACTGTGTTTTGCTGGGTTTTCTTGCAATATTCTAATTGGAAAGATTTTGTTTAGTACTCTTTCTTCAGAGAAACGCATTGAAAAAAAAACCTCTTTCACAGTCAAAACCAGATTCTCATAATAATGAAGCAAATTGATTGGAAAACCGTTGGCCCTTGTTTGATGACATATGCCAGTTTCTTCTTCATTCCGCTCTACATTTCTTAGTAACGATTGCAATAGACAGACATATCATTGATCTTTCGAAATGATACAGTTTAAACATGTCATGATAGGCTATTTCAACTACGATTTCGCAAAGCACAAAGCATTGCTGATGTACATTATGACAAAATTCCTTCATTGGCATCTGTGGAACGTCGGTGATAATGCTTACACGGTCAAAGAGAAGTTAAAGTTCATGATCCACTCATGTACGTATTCACATCAAACCTAATATCAACGCTGTTTTACTGGTAAAAGCACAGTAACTTTCTGGGGCAAAGAAAAAGCGCAGATAGAAATGATGCAATATTTTTGTTGTGAATGTGAGGGCGTGTACTGGAATTTAATAATTGTATAAGTCAAATTGATGTCCTTACATGATTTTGCCTACGTATGACTCTCATCACGAACTGATTTAATACACACATGTGCTTGCTTAGTAACTGCCAACTGGACAGTTAGAAATGGCATTAGTGATGGGAACATTTCAAGAAACCAATACCTGCAACTGAATTACTAATTACGAGAAGAAAATGTTTTGCCTCCACGTGCATTACCAAAGGCTTAAGCATATATGACTAACTTGTTTGATTATTTGATAGAGTAACAGAAAGGCTCGATTTTGCTAATTTTGTGAATGTTCTTTACATAGAGGTCTAGAACGTGTGTGATAAAATGGCATGCCACAGATTTTTGAAGCATTTTGTACCCTTGTGACAAAAACGGCACTTTGAAGGTAGATAGAAAACAGCCTGCATGATGCTAAAAATAAGATTAATTACCAATAGATATTTACATGGTTTCAAGATGCTTAAAGTGGAGTTTCATATTTTCAGATATTAAGAGTTGGCTTTATTTTCCTGATATTTACTGACAATGTTGATTCTGGTATGTAAGAGACATTTTCAAAGATTGCAAATGGAACTATCGTTTGAAGAATTGTAGACTTTGAAAGAAAAAGACATAGAATTATAAAGGGTTATGCATGAGTTGGGAGATTGGTTGGACAACCGGCAGGTGACTTTCCAAGCAAATAGTCATTGAAGGACAATATCATATTGGCGATATGAGTCAAAATGGTGTCCAAGATAAGAACAACCTAGCTGTATATGCAAACAGACCGTTGAAGTTGGCACCTCTTTAAGTTAATAAAGTCCACAGCATCATCGACTTTATTAACGAGATAATAGAGCACAAGATCAGAAGCATGACGATTAACCTGAGTAAGACACCTGTTAGAATACAACTGTCGTCTTGCATACAGTTCTGGGTGCCTTATTGCAGCAATAATATTATCGTGTTGGAGCGAGTGCTTCATGGAATGAAAGATTAATGGCAGTTTTGAGAACTTAAGCTATGATGATTGATTGAAGAGATTGACGCTTTATTTTCATAGAAAATAAATTGAAGAAATAAGTGATTGACATTTTCTGAATAATTAGAAGAATGAATCGAATGGATAGTAAAAACTCATTCTGCTTGTGAAATGAGATGTTAATAATTTAAAGTGGTTTCTAAATAAAACATAGTTGATTTCAGTCAAAATTTCAAACGATAATTTATCTCTTCAGACAGGTGTTGGATGCAGATTCTATCGATGCATTCAAAATAAAATTGGAGTCTCATTTACAGTAAAACAAAATTGCAAGGATTTTGTGATTAAACAGGAGTTTGCCATTCGTCACTGATAGTCACTAGAGTAACTAATATCGAAGCAATTGGGCAAATATGCTGTTGCATGGTTGTACTTACGTGACCATGATGCCATTTTCCATGAGCCAACCATTGCTCCCTTTCTCAAAGTCGCGTTACCAACAATGGGCTTTGAATTCCGGAACAATTTTTTAAAAGATTTACATAGGTATAAAGTTTTCGTTAATTCCGTATTATTGTGATAAAGTTACTAGCATAAGCTACTTTATAATTGAGGTTAAACCTGCATAAATCTTCAGTTATTAGTTCCTCAAAGTATCCAGGACACTTGTGTCTGAAACCTAATGCACGTAAACTTCAATGTCATTAATCTCGACTTCTTTCATCTTAATTGCCCCTCGCACAGATCGATTATCTTCTGTTGTATGCATATCATAAAGAAAAGTTTAGCAAAAGTGGTTTTCTTGGTTAAGGCATGTCATTATTTTCATAGGCTGCTCCGTACATCTCAAATTGGATTTTCCTTTCACTCTGAGATTAGATATAGTTCTGCCGTGTAATCTTCAAATGATACATTGTTATTATTATAATAACAGATTAGTCGTGTTTATAGTGGTAGTAACAGTAGTATCATTTCATTTTCACTCGCCCAGATATCCCTTCCAGAAATGTTAGCACCAGATATGTTGCTTGGCAAGGATTTTTACAAACACTTCTGTTGCAGTAAACCTGTCAATTTCAAACATGTCCTGGTGAGGACCAGTAGTGTAAAACGCGAAGTTTCTCACAGCAAGCTTGAAACAATTTCGAACAATTACAGGAGGGAACACTTTTAATAACTTTGAACAAAATATAGCACACCAATACTAGATTTGTAACTCACGAGATTTCCGTAGACGATCTTCACATTCTATTAATCGATATTGATAACAATTAAGTTGGCAGAGTAAACAAAAATCGTATTTTGTTTTCAGATAATACGTCTAATTACTGATGTGCTGCCCATCAACGGTCCTTGAAATGACATTGAAGAACTTTAGTTCATAATTCCAGCAATTGACTGGTTTTCTTTGAATTGTCTTTGTGTTTTTGTTTTGAACTTCCTTAGTTGCTCATGATCATTTGTTGCCACGTTGCCTTGAATTTGGAAAGAATTTCGGGATTAATGTTCACTTCAATTGAATACAAATGATCATTTTCTAATGCATGCATTTTTGAAATGCTGCTGTGTGAGGCAAATTAACTTTTCAAAAGTTTCCTTGACTACCAGAAAACTCGACAAAATGTACTGCCTCGCACATACCCAGGCTTTTATCATTATTGGCCTTGGTACTCTTAAACTTATTTGTCTCTTATTTTTTGTTGATACTTCGTTAGTCTGAAGCATTGGCTGAATTTGTGTACGAAGATGCTGACAGAATGCGCTGAGCATACTTCTTTTGTCAGCAACTGTGTTGTACAAGTGTAGACTCCATACAGTCACAGAATAATAGAGTCTTGCAACACGTAAACAGATTGTTCAGTCAAATGAATGTATTCCGAGCATAATCCCAAACTCAACTAGCCCCACCTGCCTGCTCATGGCACACATCCCTTTAAAACCTTCCTGTTCGTGGATCTATCCAAATGCCTGTAAACGTTATAACGGCACCTGCATCCAATACTTCCTCAGGAATTTTATTACTCACGCGAACTACCATCTTTATGTACCCTGTGCCAGATGGGATGCTCTCAACGTTATGAGGGGAAGTGAGGAAACAGATTGCTGTGCCTTTGGCGACGATCTTCATGACTTCTCTGCCCACCTGATAAGTACCAGATGTTTGGTGGTTGGAAAATGTTATTTCCTTGTACAAGAATGGGAGTAGGGACAATCCTGGGAATTACAGAACAGTCAGTCTTCTGCCAGTGGTCGGCAAATTGTTGGAAATAATTCTGATAGAAAGGCATTATGACAATTCGGAAAAACATAATTTGACCAGAGATAGTCAGCGTGGCTTTTTGAGGGGTAGTTAATGCCTCACATTGTTGAGTTATTTGAGGATGTGGCTAAACGCATTGATGAAGGAAAAACAGTGGACGCAGTGTACATGGTAGACTCAATTCAGATCGTAATGAGTCATGGGATACCAGATAATTTGGCTGTCTGGATATAGAATCGGTTGGTTCATAGAAGACAGAGGGTCATAGCTCATGGACAGCACTTAGCCTGAAGTTTGGCGTTCCACAGGGATATATTCTGGGATGCCTGCTCTTTGTGATTTTTATAAATGAATTGAATGAGGAAGTGGATGGGTGGGTTAGTAAGTAACACGAAAGTTGTTGAAGTTGTGGATAGCGTGACTGCTTTAGGTTGCAACCCGTCATTGAGAACGTGAGAAGTGGCAAATTGAGTTCAATCTGGATAACTCTCAACTGATTCAGTTTGGAAGGTCGCATTTGAATGCAGATTACAGGTATAATGCAGGATTCTTGTCTGTGTGGAGGACAGAGGATTCTTTGGTTCAATGTCCATAATTCAATCAAAGTTGTCTCCCAAGTTGATAGATTTGTTCAGAAGACGTTTGTTGCGTTTTTTTTTCATTAGCACGGGATTGAGTTTCAGAGCCACGAGGTTATGCTGCAGCTGTATAAGAACCTGGTTAGAGATACTTGGAATATTGTGATCAATCTGGTCGCATCATTATTGGAATGACGTGGAAGCTTTATGGAATGTACAAAGGAGATTTACCAGGATGGAACCTTCGACTGGAGGTTTTCTCTTATGAAGTAATGTCGAGGGAGCTAGGGCTTTTTCTCATTGGAACGAAAAAGATGAGAAGCGATTGATAGAAGTGGACAAGATGCTGAGATAAATAAGTAGAGTGGATAGCTGGAGACGTTTTCCTCGGGCGAAAATAGCTGTCATGAGGTAGCATAATTTTCAGGTGATTGGAGGAAGGGCTCAGGGATCGATTCTTTACTCAAAGAGTGGGAGGTGCGTGGAATGGACTGCCAGAAGTGGTAGTAGTCCCAGTTACATTAGGATACTTAAGCGACTCTTGAACAGTTGAATGGATGGTATTAAAAAGTCGGCTATGCATGTTAGTTTGATTTTAGAGTAGGTAAAATGTTGGCACAACATCAAGGGCCGAAGGGCCTATGCTGTGCTGTACTGTTCTGTATTCTATGACTTTTTGAAATCTCTCTCCTCTGTGCCCTGTAGTATCGAAATCCCCGATTCTGGGAAAAAGCCATTTACCTTTACCATTACCTATACCTCTCATTATTTTATAAAGTATCATCAGATCGCCTGTCAACTTCCCACGCTCCTGTGGAAAAGGTTGCAGCCTATTCAGCCATTCTTTACAAATCAAACTTTCAATGCCCTCCAATGTCCTGGTAAATTTTTCTGAACCATCACCGGTTCGAAAATATCTTTCCTTCCTGAACAGAACTGAATGTAGTACTCAAAAGTAAGTAAAATAGGCCTCTTGCACAACATCAACATAGCTTCCCAACTCCGACACTGAAAAAAACTGAGCAATGAAGGCAAGCATACCAAACACGTTTTAACCTTTCTATCAATATGCAACATAAACCTCAACGAATTATGTCTCTCCACCCGTAGGTCGGTCTCGTCTGCAACACTACATTAGTCCCTACCATTAACTTTGTAAGGCCTACATTTTTGGTGGTACTAAAGTGCAAAACATTGCATTTATTCAGATTGAGGTCAATCTGCCAAATTCAGTCCGTTGACCCTTTTGATCAAGATCCCTTTGTCCTCTTAAAAAACCTTCTTCAGTGTCTATGATGAAACCAATTTTGGTGTCGACCGCAATTTAACAAACTATGCCTTCTATATTCACATCCAAATAATTAATGCAAATGACAAACAAAAGAGGATTCAGAACTGAACCCTGTGGAACATCGATGTCCATACGTCATCAATTCGAGCAGAAATGGTCCACAATTACTTTCTGCCCCGCCGTTAAACCAATTATGTTTGCAGTTGTCAAGCTCAATATGAATCCCAAATGACCAAACTTTGTTAACTAGTCTACCAAACGGAAATTTGTCAAAGGCTGTACTAGAATCCAAGCAAATAAAGCGTGTATTTGGTTTCCTGCCTCAGTATTTGATCCATTTTCTAAATTGAATTTATCATAATCAGATCAAATAATACAAAAATAAAGAAAAGCAGTTAGAGTAGACATGCATTGATGGACGGGATAGTTTGTCTAATTTTCTGCATGAAGAAATGAATAATATATGTAAGAAACTTTGTGATGTAGAGCTAGGTATATGCTAACTATTCCAAGAAAGCGAAGTGCATTAATAAAAAGCTTATTTACTAGAACTTGCATTACTACAATGTAAAAGAAGGAATACAGTGATTTCAGGATTCACCTTGGTCTTTATTATTCAATTGACGTTCTAAAAATAAAATGACAGGCAATGACAGGGACACAAATTTATTATCATTCACTGCTAATTTTATGTAAAATGCCTGTTAGTTATATTCTTAAAGATATAAGTAATAAATCAGTTTGATCATGAAATTTTAGTATATTATTCGATGGTTTTATTATTCCCTAAATTATCAATGCACAAATAGATTATTGCCATCTGATCCCACAAACTATTGTGGCATCAACATTCCAATCAATCATTATAGTTTCTCAAGATAGTTGTGGGTGATTTTGCACTTTTTAAATTACAAATTAGATGAGATTAGATTACCTACAGTGTGGAAAGAGGCCCTTCGGCCCAACAAGTCCATACCGACACGCAACCCACCCAGACCCATTCCCCTACATTTACCCCTTCGCCTAACACTACGGGCAATTTAGCGTGGCCAACTCACCTAAACTGCACATTTGTTTTTGATGCCCTTTGCTCAGTGATGATATTTTTTCAAAAGTTACTTTGGAAAATGACCCAACTCTGAAGCAAGTCTTTGCTTTAGAGAGGAATCTGTTAATTAGTTGGGTCTCTGCCAGCAAACTGGATTTCATCATCTTAAATACTTGCCAAAGGATTTTCTCGTTTCCCAATCAAAACAGAAAAAGAGAGCACAAAATAACATGCCGACGTCTTGTCAATTACTTTTGGCTGATATCCCTTAAAGCAATTCATTTTTTTTTCACTGCGAGAATTTTATGAAGAAATGACAAGATGTCAACGTAGGTTGGTAACTGTGGCCAATTATGATTCATTGAAAGTAGACAGAAACAAGTCAATTAGGAAGAATGTTCCTCGTAAAATTCTGATAGTTTTTTAAAATTGCAATTTGTATTCCCTAATCTGCGGTGTGCTGCATCTGCTTTCAAAGCCAATACTTACTCTCTCTGCATAGGCACTAGTTTGAAGCTGAAAGCGGTTCATAAATATTAATCTCTGCAATTTGTGTGGTAAGTGCATCACCAATGCACCCTTGTTTCTGTTTGTTGTTGCGAAAACCGGTGATATACTTAACGAAATTGGCTTTTTAAAATCAGGATGAAGCATGCCCAGACAAACAAAAATTAAGTGATGGAATTCAGACATGTCGATGGAAATGATTCCTCTCAGTGTCGACTTGGTTAGCAAATGCTGCATTTGTTGCTCAGGTACAATTAACCTCGTCCACAATTCAGACTTCCCTAGCTTTTGTGACAAAAAAATGAAAGCTAATACAATGAATGCCGTGATTGTACCAGATTGGAGGAATATTCTACATGCATTGGATTTCTAAATGTGACAAGTGATTTACGTAATTGCAAATTTGCCACGTCCTGTGCAATGTGATATGTATTTATCCAAATCAAACTCTTTGCTCATCTGTTCATAGGATCTGTATTATTACAACGAAAAATGCGTCTTATTAATTCGAACAAACTGCCATTTGTTGTATGTGAATGCCACAAATGACAAGCAATTAATACCATTTTGCATAAAACCCAATGCTGTCTTCCATTCGAAAAGAATGTTAAAAATGTTAATGGCTTGTCGCAATGATAAAACATAAATTTTATGATGCAATTGACTCTTTTTAAAAGGTGACGTCAATTCTTGCATTATCCATGCTCAGCATGAAACCCGAAGTGCCTTCAGAAGAATTTGAAACCTGCGTGACAAACTCATTAAAACTCCGAAGTTATTTTCGCTTTCCACTTTTTCTAATCATCTTGCATCAAACAAACTCCTGTGCAAGATAGGTAAAGCAGTTTGTATTCCTTACTTTATTTTATTACTTACTAAGTTGAAATTTTGACAAGGAGGCAACATTTTTCTTTGTATCCCAAAGTTGTTTCCTTACATTGAAACAGCTTTGAAGATTGACATGCGGCAACAGAAGGAGCGGATTTGGAAAGATTTGCAGATTAATTACTAACAAACTAGAAATATATATTTTAAATTTATAACAGAACTGTCAAAACAGATGGCTGAGCTGTTATCGTGTCCACATTTACAAACGCATCCATACAGAATCCTGGAAATCCTAGTGAAGAAAAATATACCGTAAGTGAAGGAAAAAAGAAGAACGCATTTCTGGAGTTGATTGTTTTGGCCATAACTTTCAGCAATGCAGTCAAACAGAAAACGGAAATAACATTAATGGGAAAAGAACATGAAAAGAAGATGTGATGGAGAGCAATGACAAACATTACCTAGAACAGTGCAAATCGGATTTTTTTTAAAAAAAGCTTTAATTTACCACCTTACATTATGTTTTTTGACTTTACATGTGTGGTTTCTGAAAGCAGCATATGAATTTTGTGTCCTGATTGGAAAGGTGATATTATAACAAAATGCATCCCAAAGGATGCACAATGAAGGCTATAATCATCAGTACCTTACATGTGGGAAATCGAGAATCATCATAAAACTGCTAAAATATTTGAAGCAATGCAAGTCATACCAAAGCCTTTCTTCGCTGAGGATTACTTCAACAGTAACCAGCGGGAAAGTTGTTAATTTTGCATACACATAGGGATAAAACCGTAAAAATGTAAACGAGTGCTCTTGATCAGCCCAAAGTCCCCACAAAACTTAGTAAGAAGATACATGAAATCCCCATCTTTTTTTCCTAATTTTTAAAGGCATTTATATGTTGTTAGGTTTTGGAAGCAATTCGATTTGCCAAACTGCCAGGCCTGAATCAAAGCACACTTTATTTCTGCACTGTAATTAAATACAGACAAACGAAAAAATAATGGGTATAACTCAATACTGTTTCGAAACTGAAGAGAATAGTGCATTATTTAACTACTAAACAACTGTTCCAAAGTAGTAACAATCTGTAGATAACCTTTGATAAATCAGTAAAATAGTTTCTGTCAGGTGTTATTCTCCAGTCTAGGACGAAGGAACATGACAACAAAACTTCGGTATATATATATATATATATATATATATATATATATATATATATATATGTATATGCAAAGAGCGAGACAGAGACAAAGACAAAGACAGAGACAGAAAAGAGAGAGAACTCAAGACATTTTTCACTGGAAGGAAGAGAGATATTACAGCTTCCAAATCCTAAGAGCTGCTGAAACCTAAACTAAACTCATAGTTCTTTTGGAGCTCGAAACCACCCATGCATATAGCAGTTTTCGCTTGTCCAAGCATGAAGAAGACCTACCAGCTATTAACTTTATGGCTTGCAACAGACAGTTCTTTGTCACTGTCTCAACCTCTTGTTTGAGAAAACAGGAGAAATGCACTTCTTAATCCATAGTATTACCACAAAATTGTGGTGGAGTAACTAAGTACCCCACCTTTTAATGTTTCAATCAGTTACAATTCCCATTATTTACCTGTATCTTCTAACTTTCCCTGGATAATGTTCAGCTCTGCAAAAACAGATTTCATTGTCATTGTTGCATTATGAAAAATAGCTATGACATTCAATTAAACGGGTGCATCCCACTCCTGTATTGTGCAAAAAAACAGTCATTTCCCCCCCCCCCCTTATTATACTCTTCGAGGTCTGAGAATGTCGTACTCCCAATCAACCATTACCTATTAATTTGAGAGTATTGATTGTCTATGCTTCTGTATGCGAGCAACGAGTTACAGTTTAAGTTCCCGCCTAGAAAAAAAAACTACACAGCGTTCCCACATATCTGCTGCAATTTTTCATCATGCCCCATTTCTCTTGTATATTTAGCCAATAGACCTTTTTTTGTCTGTTTATACACTCCGTCTAATTATTTTATTGACCAAGAATGAATGAGGATCTGCCCAGTATCAACGCAAATTGTTTTTAGGCTATTCTTTGGCTAGGCTTTCTCCGCCATTTAATTATGGTTTTGTATATTTCAGAGTCCTTAATCCGGTTTCACTTCATTTTATCTTCTGATTTTCATTCCAGAAATGGCTGTTATATTCAAGTTTCTTTTTTTCTTGTTTTCAAACTTAGGATCCAATTTTATTCTGCAGTTGCTTTGTTGAAGCATAAATAAACCTCATTTGCTTTGCAAACTGCATCGCATATCTTGTGCAGTGCTGCCACATAATCACGGTTGTAAGTAAGTTTTGCATCTTGTCTACAGATATTGCATGTCCACACGCATCTGTAAATGCTAGTCAGGATGATTTAGGATATCACCCACATGGTCCTGTGAGTGTTCATGTGATATTAAATTGTTTGTGAACCGAATTTAGTAAAATTTAGTCGGCTACAAGAAATAGCAGAATTGCATTCAACTCAATTAATGAAGTAATACCTTGAGATCTTCTGCAACCTGTCACTACCTTCAAGCCGGGAAATAACACTTGACAAGAAGAATGCAGTATTTTTTTTTTCAGGAACAGCAACGGCATTAATTAGATATGGGCATTGCTATCGACCGTAACAAACCAGCTGGAAATTTATCGGTGGATCTCCTAACTTTCATCTTCTTTAGAGCAAGGATGAGGAGTTGATCACCAAATATAAATCGAAAAGTTTTACTACGAGACTCAGAGCAAAACATGACATTCCGAGCTCTTTAAAATGGACAGTATTTTATACTATAGTTAAAGTACAAACCAAAGAACGAAGAATTTGTATCAATTTAACTCATTTGGCAAAACTAACAGAAAAATAGATGAAGAAACTACGAAACAGCCACTGTTCAAATTCAGTGACATCAAATAAAAGTATCCATGTCAAAGGTAAACTAAGTAAAATATATTTCCTCACATGTGATGTTGTCCATTCCAGAAGAAGAAACCAAACAAGAGTAATTATTGCAAAGAGAGAGACCACTTCAGCTTGCAACTACGATAGAGAAATGTGCAACACTTCCACATCCAGCTTCAAACCTCCAACAACTGAAAGCCATAATAAAACTCTCGTTCTGTGCGAGTTTGGCCATTCTATTCACGACTTTTCTAGAGTTGGAAATGTTTCTTTTTAACGCCTCACAAGCTGTTCCCTTTACTGACTATCAGCGCACTGCAGGACACATATGTTGCATTTACTCTAAGCACTCAGACAGTCTATTGCATTTCCTTTCTTCCAACATTGAACACCTCTGTCTTTTTTGATCAAAGTCGTGACAAAACATCAGTATTACGTTTTGTCGTCCTGCCAGGTGTTTTTTTCTTTCCCTTTTAAAATTATTTGACCATAACAGTAAACTCAATTTCCACTGTTCGTTTTTTTTAAAAAATGTTTTTGTTTCAAAACGTTAAGTGGTAATGATCAGTGTGTCCTGTTGTCTGAAACATATTATTGGCAACATCAGTGTTCAAGTATTGCATCGTGAACAGCACCGTCAACGTCTACTTTTCAATGGTGAAAAACGTGTCTGTTCATAAACATTCATACTCTTGGAATGAAAAGGTATTTTATGTCCTTTTGTTTACAAAGGTTCAGCACCGACTTATCGCCTTCTTTGGGTCATTAGATGTGGCTAACAATGGATTGTTGATTAACTCAGCGTTCAAGTTGACAAATACCTTCATATATTTAGCAATCCATTGATTTTATTTTTCAATTCTATATAGAGTCAGTCAGTGGAGCAACCAAACTGCTAATTTTTTTCTCTAAAGTAATGGAATTTGTATATTAGAAACCTCTGGGTAGTGTTGACTATAATTTACCAAAATGGTCTTCAAAAGATAGATTCCACTGTTGCAATGATCCTTGCGATTCTGGGTAATACACCGATGGTTTGAATTGTTTTATTCCAAAGTTGTCCATAGCTAACTTGAGAAATTTTGAGTAATCAGTTCACCATTTTTTTCATTTTATTTCGGTTACAAGTCTGCTTCTGGTGAATAAAATTGATTTAGTCTTTTTTAAACCTTTCAGCCCTGATGTGACAGAGTACAATGGCCTCTGTAAGCCTAACGGACACATTTTGGTCACCGATTATTGATTTCCACGTTTTACTTTCAGATGTGGCTGACCGTGTTCAATTAAGAGTGATGTAGATATTTCTGCAGATGTTAGTATAGTTGTTAACGGTCCAGACTATTCTTTTTTCATATATTGACTTGAGTTTTCCTTGTTCCCAAATAACCTCATGCTGGTACCTCATATGCTCACCACAATACCTCCTTTCTATAACTAACCAGTAATGCAAGTTGATGTATTCTTATTATGGTTTTATGCCTGAATATCTCGAACTCTTCATTTCCTCAATAAGACTTTATTGAAGATAGTGCCAATCTGAAATACTTTCGGATTCTTCTACTGTGTGTGTTTTTGTACAATTTCCTTTTATATGTTTGTTGTAATTCAAGGAGCTAGTCTAAATTTTTTACTTTCATCGTGTTTTCAGCCAACTGTAAGGCAGTGTTGCACATATCCTTTTAAAGGTCACACCACTAGGCTTTAAGCACATTGCACACTAATCCTACACTCCAATTAAATTAATAGAAAGGAAAGAACAATTGGTATAATATAATCTACTGGAAAGCGTTATTGAACAATGGATTACTTAACGACTAAGCAGCAACTTCTCCAATATGGTACCGTCCCAGGAATGCAAGTTGCGAAGAATAGATTGTGCTCCTGCAAGGTTTCTGAAATACTGGAGTAAAAGACACCAAAAGAAACCTCTGGCAGAGATAGAAGTCCAGTTTTCCTTTTTTTGCCGTCGTGGAGAGATGTGTAACAGCTTGCACTGCCAACTACAAAACTCCAACAACGGAGAGCTAAAGTAAAAGCTTGGTTCTGTGGAAGCCTCAGCAGGACTTTACATTTTTGTCTTCGAGCAGGCCAGTCTGCAGCTCGGTCGCAATATGTCTTCATTTTTAAAAAAATGCAAAATGCGTCTCTTAAAGCAATGCATTCGTCTCTCCCCCTTTTTTAAAAACAAAGGTAGGCATCAATATATAAAGATGACTTCAGTTATGTAAAAAAAAAGTCACAGTTATTAGCACATTACCTTATATCTACAAAACATTGATTTAAACAGGCAAGAATTCAATATTAAAATTCAGTTAATCAATTTCTTCTGCCAGCAAATACCTTTGTCTTCCTTTGTCACAATGTCGAGAAGGCAACAACACAATCTCTCGTTCTGCTATGCTGCAATAATTAGCTACGCCTAAATAATCCAGACATTTTACACTTTTCTTTAAAATCATTAAAGATTTATACTCAGTACATGGGATTACCTCAATCATTTTACCAGTAATACAAGTGCTGAAGCATTGCAAAGCCAACACAAAGCTCGAGTGCTCCATCACAACCGTGGATATATTTATGTTGATTGTAAAGGTACTGGTTAAGTCTTTTCATCTTTTCACCGTTGTTTTGCAAGAGCACAGTACCAAAAACCACATCACTTGCCTCGACAGCCACCTGGAAGGCGATGTCTCGTTAGATATTGCCAACACCAAAACAGTCGCCACAAAATTTCAGGCTGTCAAATGGCTTCTGATATTTTACTGTTCACAGAATTGTGCGAAATTCTTCATCAGGTCAGATAGGAGAGAAACAATAGCACGGAATTTGATACGAACTTTCGATTAAAAACACAGTTCCACGATTGTTGATAATTCTCTTTAGATATGTAGTATGGGGAACTCAGCACTAACCGTTGTTTTCATATCCCGTGAAAGAGTATTTACGACACAAGACACATCCTTCTTATAGCAAAAGGAATACCAACACTTGCTATTCAATTGTGAGGTGATGATCTCTCAGTATTGTTGCTCGACTGTAAATCCCGAAACCTCGATAATGTTCTGTGGGCATAGTTTCAAATCCTGCCACTGGAGATAGAGGAGAAAGTAAGGAGTGCAGATGCTGGAGATCAGAGTTGAGAGTGGGTTGCTGGGAAAGCACAGCAGGTCAAGCAGAACCCGAGGTGTAGGAGAATCTCCACTTTGGGAATAAGCCTTTAAGGAAAGAGGCTTGTGGACTGGGGCTGAGACGTAAATGGACAGGGGGGTTGTTGGGGGGAAGGTAGCTGAGAAAGTGAGAGGTGGATGAAGGTGAGGAAGAAGGTGATAGGTAAAAGGGAAGAATGATGGACAGGGTCCAGAAGCTGGTGTCAAGATGGACACTTCGGGCTGTGATAATGTTTGGGAGGGGTGAATGAGGAAACTGTTGAAATTCACATTTGTCCCGTGTTTTTACAGGGTACCAAGTTGGAATATGAGGCGTCCTTCATCCAGATATTGGATGTTAACGGTTTTGCAGTGGAGGAGGCCCAGAACCTGCATGTCCTTTAAGGAATGGGAGGGGGAGTTGAAGTGTTCAGCACAGGGTCGTTGGGGTTGGTGGATGCGCGTATTCCAAAGATGTTCTCTGAAACGATCTGCAAGAATGTGTCTTGTCTCCTCGATGTAGAGGCAACTACACTGTGTGCAATCGATGTAATAGATAACATTGGTAGAGGTACAAGGAAATTTCTGAAGGATGTGGAAGGATCCCTTGGGGTCTTGTACGGAGGTGAGTGGAGTAGTGTGTGCGCAGGTTTTGCTCTTCCTGCGGTGGCAGGGAAAGATGCCAGGAGTGTGATGTGGGCTGTTGGGGGCATGGACCTGATGAGGGAGTAGCTGAGACAATGATATTGCCTCCAGAACACTGATAACGGTACGGAGGGAATCATATTCTGCCTTAGGACCCTGCAACCACATGTGATACATGTGGATTTCATCAGCTTACACATTTCCCCTCCCCCTACATTATGCCAGTACAAGCCTCCAAATCGGCACTCAGCTCTGGACCTTGCCTTTGCTTTTTATAAAAAAAATCATTTAGTGATAAACCTCAAGATATTAATGTGTATGTTTTAACAACGATCACATAATTGATATTCAGCGATCTGATGATAACATTCTCTTGTTGGTCATATCTGTAAATTGTATTATCAATGCATCACTGCACACATTAGGCCAAAAGTCGATATTCGACAACAGTTGCTCTGTGTAGGCATCGACAGCTTAATTAAGCAAGGTATCACAAACAATGCTGAAAGTTGGCAATCATCAAACCTCTGAACTTCTGATATCAAAGAACAAAGTTCGTCACTTTATTAGGTGAAGCTGTTTGTGTTTAGGTCATTACTCTGAAAAGCAAAATTTCTGATAATGCTATCGCAGAATCTCTACTTCTGAGTCAGAATGATCTTTTACAGTTCCATCTTTCCCACCGATATATAGATACAATTACATTTTGCTCATTCAGAACATACCTGCTCTGATAAAAATGACCGCTCTTGCACAATATTACTATTGCACTTATCATTTTGCCAGGAAACCTGCATTCAAATCCAACCTATTCCAACGATGTCTCAAAACTGAAATGATTGTCCTCCATTAAAATTAACCATCTTTCTTTGAGATTGGAAAAATAAAACAAAAATATTGGATTAAAACACAACAGGTCTTGCACCATTCTTGGGAAGAAACCAGAGCTAACGTTTCGAATCCAACGATTCTTCATCAGAATTTTTTTAAATGTAGGAATTGTGAAATCTGAAATAGTTCTGAAGGAGGGTCACTTGATCCGAAACGCTAACTCTGATTTTCTTACGAGTTTCTAACAGACTTGCTGGTATTTTCCAGCAATTTCCGTTTTTGTTGGTGACTCTACATCACACCGTCCTTTCATTTTTTTTTTCAAATGACTTGTCTTGAAACAGTATCCCGACTCAAACTGTTTGCCAACTTTCCTGTATCTCAATTCCAGCTTTGTGGAATGACAGTTCTTACAACCAATATGAAGCGAGTGAATTTATCCATGCACACACCAAGGTTGCAGAACAGCTCAGTATAGGAAACCACGAAGCATAAATTATGCAGGAGTGCATCTTTGATTTACTTTGGATTATGACGAGTTAAATTAACATGCACGACACGTTATGTAGGATAGATAACTGTTAAGTACGAACGTCTTTTGCAAACCAAAGAGAAAACATTCTTATTCTATCAAGAAATATTGAAAGTCATGAACATACCATTTATAGATCACCTGATAGTATGCATATATGTACACTTACCCTTGTCCTTTTTGTTCAATTTTTTGCCTATTGTTAAAGTGACAAGATTGATGGATGTCGTTGTAGCCAGTTTGTCTTTATTGTTACTATTTTGCATTTACAGAATTATACGTTATTACACTAAAAGTCAGAGCATTTCATTTATGTTTAAATAAATTAGTCTTTCATCTCATGCACCGTCAGATCACTTATTTTATGCGTGTTTTTGCAGAATGGTTTGCGATCTCTGTCTCTTTTAAACTCCTGACATATCTGTGTGCCTCTTCAGTGAAATCTGATTGCAATATCATGAGATTAGGCAAGCATGTTCCCGCATCGTACGTGTAGATGTTGACTATTATCTCTTTATCTGTGTCTTTTATTCTTATCTGAAAACCAAAATTTTAATTTGCATCAAATGCGTAATAAACAATACAGAACAACTGCTCTATTGCTCGAGTTCATAGAAATTTTCTGCTTCAATTTTAGAGATTTCTCATCGATCAATATTCTGTTGATATGTCTGATTTGAATGTCACCAATTGTAGTCCTTTCTAAAATTCTTTCATTGCATAGCTTGAATAAAACTAATTTCAATATTAGTGTTAATAATATTAATAGTAATAATAATAATAATTGAAGCATTTATTAATTATGCAATTTTTCTATGCAATATTTGCAATATAGGAAAATCCGGTCTTGTGTACAATTCAAAACGAAAATAAACATTGTGTAAACTCATTCTGTCTCTGAACAGTTGATGATTTCTGTAAATCTTCATATAATTTTGTCCTAAAAGACACTGTAAGTGTTTCTTGGAAATTGACATTCATGCGAAATCTTCATTCGTGACAGTTCAGAACATTTTTGGTGTATGCAGTGTAAGGCTTTTTTTTAAACTCAAGCCTGAACCAAATATGTTCAAATATTTTGTTATCAAGGGAAGGACAGTTTTCAGTTTGCAAATGGCAGTGATAGGTTTGCTGAGTTTACAATATCAACAGACAGTTTAAACCACTCCACAATTTTCATATTTTGTCCCACAGAGTAGTCTCAACTACAAAATCTAAAAAAGTAAATGTTCTGTTCTTAACTGACAAATTCAAGAACTTAGTGAAATAATCCTACTTTAGCATTTAATGTATAATTTTCAATTAACTTATTTGTATCCTGAGCAATTTGTTCACGCTTAATGTCACAGATATTCACATTTCAAAGAATAGATCATCTCCAACTCTTACTATAAAGCTCAGTTTAGAGTACATGGTTATGAAGGGCAGTGGTACTCAATGATTAATGTTAATTAATGACAGTTGTCATCTGAGCAATGACAATCACATCATAATAAATTATGAAAATTCCCCAAATAACTACAGGAATTATGATTATTTATGACTAATGGTCGGGAAGCCAATGTCACGGAACAGGAAATTGACTATGTGTTGCAGATCAAATTTGATGATTATGCAAATGTGAGAATTTAGGGAAATTCCATTCACACATCAAATGGAATCAACATGGGAGAAGGTACATCAGAGCACATTATTCGTGAAAGTGAAGTGAATCGTGCAAAGTAGTGACGTCAGATGACTCTCAACATAATTTTGTAAATTAAATGTCCTTCTTTAAAGAAAAGGTTGTTCGATCATGCAATGTTTAATGGTACTAAAATAATGATACATTCAAAAGATCTTTAATTATTAGCCAATCGATCCATAAGGTATCCAGCATAAGATTTTTAAAAGATTAAAACAGTTGATTTTTTCGTAAATATTTGCAACACTGATAAACTTAAATTGATTTATATTTGGCTGTAATTGCGTGACGTATCCTTGCTGAGATTCTGTTCAGTTTAGTTTTATGTCAGTTATTTTTTTCGAAGTTAATGTAGGACAATGTAGTACAGCATAAATTTATTCAATTCAGTATTTATTATCTTCGTTGTAATAACTGCTGAATGCATAATCTGTCCTGGATTATTCAATTTGAAGCTACATGACTGCATTCCGATGGTTGGCTTTAAGTGGTGTACATTGTCTTGGTTTCATTTCAGAGAAATATTGAACGAAAAGTCCTGAGCAGTCTTTGGTACTGACAACGGATTATGAGGTTTTCGTTAAATCTTAGACAAATGTAACAATGAAATTAGCCTGAATGGATGTAGACAGCTGTTGGACACCTGGTCCTTTACATTTTTTTTTTACTTTTGAGTGGGCTGAAACTGCTGGGTTCTTGAAAATGTAGAAATGCTCTTCCCCTTTTCTCAGTTACACCTATAAGATGACATTTCTCTTCCTAAAATGTACTTTGCATGTGAGAAAATCTGAGCATTCAAATTGTATCTTCAACACTGTACTTTTGTCCTCCTTTAAAACAAGAAAACATATGCATTCTATTCTAATTTTTAAAAATATATTGAGGCGGGGCGGGGGGGGGGGGGGGGGGGCTCGGGGGAGGATGGTCTATTCTGGTCCGTAACAAATTGAGGGATCCAGTACCAGGCTGGCTTTCAGATTATCGGATTCGAATATAGCGAGGGGTTAAGTGTAAATGCTTATTAAGTGCTGAATGTGTTTTTTTGTGAACATGGCACGTCTTTTTTGTGTTGCAATAGCTCTATAAGAAACGAGGAATGTCCTGGATATGGAAGAAATCACGTAGGGAGTTTTAGAGAAAAGTAGAAATACAAGACATTTGGAATTGGCAAATTCAGCTGGTGTTAGGATTACATTTGTCCGTCCTAAAAGGCCTAGAAATTGCAGAAGAAAAGCTCGACAATAATGATTGCTAGAAATGCCATCGGAAATTCCTAGAATTCAATTGCATCAGAAGCAAAAGTAAAAAGTAAAGACCAAGGAGAATACAAAGAAAAGGAGTGTACATACCCCAAGCAGAAGAAAATCTAAGAGAGAGAATCAATTATAGAAGTTCACAATTAGAGGACAGAGGCAAAACAAATGATTGCATGTGAAAGTAGATGGTAGACTCAGTGAGGTGGATAATGATGGAGAGCAAAACCAGCATCGACAAAGCATGGTTGGGAATATGCTTGAATATATTGAAGTGTTGCCTAAACTTGAAGACAAGGATGGAGAAGACTCTCTCATTTAATTTGTGATCAGAGCAAAACAAGTGAATGTTCGATGACCATATGTGTATTATTAATAGAAAAATATTAGGTAGGTAGATCGGATGAAGTATTTCATCACTGTCAAAGAAGGTACCCAGGGATAATGATGAGAAAAACGCAGTTTTAAGTAAATCTGAGCTAGTACCAGAAGCCTACAGTAAAAGTCACAGGAATCTGAGGGGAGATCTTGGTCAAAGTTACTTTCATAAAACCATAAGACCATATGACCATAAGACTTAGAGCAGAAATTAGGCATTTCAGCCCATTGAGTCTGCCCTGCCATTCACTAATGGCTGAGAAGTTTCTTAATCTCATTCTCTCCATAACTCGTCATCTCCTTAACAGTAAAGACCATATCTATCTCTGTCTTAAATATAGTCAATAACGTGACCTCCGCAGTCTTCTGTCGCAGTGAATTCCATAGATTCAACATTCAATGTCTTAAAACGTTTATCCTTATCTTCGTTATAAAAAGGGCTTTGCCTTTGCTCTGAGGCGAAGCTCTGTAGTTCTACTTTCTCCCCCCAATGGAAACATCTTGTGAACAACCACTCCTTCCAGACTCAGTGTTCTATAGGTCCCCCAACACCCTCATCCCCTAAAGCTCGTTACATAAACGCCCATCCTTCTAATGTATGCGTCCAGAACCAGAGTCCTCAAACCTTCCCCAAATGTTTAGCTTTTCATTCCTGGGTCCCTTGTCATGTTACACCTCTGAACCTGCTCCGGGGCAATACATCCTTCCCCAGATATAGGGCCGAAAACTGCGCACATTATTCCAAAAGAGTTCTGACCAATGCTGTCTAACGCCTCAGAAGTACATCCCTACTTTTTTTGTTCAAGTAATCTCAACAATGCATTTACCATCCTCTAAAATGACTCAAATTGCAAGTTTACATTGTTAGAATCCTGGACTAGAATTCCCAAGTCTCTTTGCACGTCAGACGTCTGGATTCTGTTCCCGTTTGTAAAATTACCCATGCTTCTATTCTTCTTAACAAAGTGTATGACCACACAATTGCTCAGGTTGTACTCCATCTCCCACTATTTTGTCCACTGTCCTAAACTGTCCAATTCAATTGGCAGCCTCCCCGCCTCGTCAATGCTACCTATTCATCTAACTATCATTTTATCATTGGCAAACGTTATCATAATTTCTCAGGTCCCTTGATCTAGATCATTAAAGTATAAAGTGAAAATGGTCCCAAGACTGCTCCTTGCCGCAAATCACTTCTCACCAGCTGCCATCCTGGAATAAAAGGCCGTTATCTGCATTTTGTATTTACTGCCAATCTTCTGTCCACGCTAGCATAAATGCCTTCAAAATCATGGTACCTTATGTTACTCAGCAGTTTTCTTGACTTGCAGATGGATAACATCAATTGATACTCCTTGATCTAATATGCTCGTTGCTTCCTCAAGGATTGGAGTGGAATTATCAGGCATGACCTCCACTTGACGAAACATGCTGACTTTGTCCCTTATTAACATATGCTTCCAAGTATTTAGAAATCTCAACGAAAAGCATACGCACAAAGGAAGTTAATCTATTTGGCCTGTATTTTTCCATCTTTTGCCTTACTCTTTTTAAAGTAGGGGTAGCATGTCTGAAATATTTCAGTGCTCTGAGACTCACTCTGATTCTAGCGATTCTCGAAAGACCACCTCTCAGGCCTCCACTATCTGTTCAGTTATCTCCTTTGGAACTCTGGGGTGTAGACTATGTGGTCCAGGTGATTTCCCCTCCTTCAGGCCATTCGGTTTTTCTAGTACCTTTTAGATATTGATGGCAACCATTCTCAGTACTGTCCACTGATTGTCTTGCAGTTTCGCAATATTGTTCATGTTTTCAACTGTGAAGACTGACGCAAGTTATTTATTCAATTCCTCAGCCATTTCATTGTTCTCCACTAATATATTTTCACGTTATTCACCTGCAGCACAATTTCCGCCTTTGCATCTCTTCTGCCATTTATAATTGTGAAGGAACTCTTACAGTCTTCCCTTATGTTACTGGCTCGCTTTCTGAAACAGGTTTTTTTTCTTGATTTCCGGATAATGGCATTGAAAATTGATTAAACATATGGGGGTGTTCAATCAGTTTCTTCCTGAAGTAATTAGAACTCATTCGGAAGAATACAGAGTTGAACTGCAAAACTTGGAGTGGAAATGTCAGATGAGTACGAATTGATTTTCAAATCAATGTTTGGCTCCAAACATCAATCTTAATCTGTGAGAGATAGAAACTGGAGAAGAGAAAAGAAGATCTCAGTGGAAGTGGGAAAGAAAATTTAGTAAAAAGGTAAAATAAATTCCTGATTGAAAAGGAGGAAATCATATCATTTGCTGTCATTGAAATGAAATGATGTCGTAGAGGTGGTGTATTAGGAAAAGTATTTGGAAGTTGGATGAGGGAAAACAGGAAACGCCCATGAGTTCTGCTGAAGTTGTAAAGCAAAGCACCGTGGAAGGCAAAGCACTGCAGTAGAAGATACAACCTCTTATTTGAGTCATAGAGTCAGAGAGCTGCATAGCAGAGCATAAGACCTTCCAGTCCAACTCCTTATGCCAAACAGTTGGCTTAAATTAATCTTGTCCCATTTGCCAAAATTTTCTTAATATCGCTCCAAACTCTTTGTGTTGCAATACTAATCTTGATACCTTTAATATGTCGTATTTGTGCCAGACTGCACCAGACTGCACCACTTACTCTGGAAGCTCGTTCAATACACGCCCATCCTCTGTGAGAAAACGGTGATTTTTCGGTCCCTTTTAAATCTATTCGCTCTCACCTTAACCCTATTCCCTTTGGTTTAGACTCACCGCCCCCATATTCGGGGAAAAGATCTTGGCTACTCACCCTTTCCATGACCCACATAATTTTATAAATCTTAATAATTCATTCTTCAGGCTCTGATGCGCCAGGGGAAAAAAATGCATCAGCCTACTTAGCCTCTCTCTGTAGGCGAAACCCTCCAAACATGGCAACATTCTTGTAGGTCTTTTCTGAATCGTTTCTAGTTTCTCAACATCATTCCTATCGTGGGAGAAAAGAATTTAGTGCACTGTTCAAAAAATGGCCTAAACAATGTCCTGGAAATCTCAACTCCGATTCTCAATGCATGAGTAAAGGTAAGCATCCCAAACAGTTTCTTCACATTCCTATCTACCAACGACTCCACACCTGTGCAAATCTGAACCTCTACTCCAAGGTCGCTTTTTTGAGCAACAATCCAGAACAATTTATCATTTAGTGCGTAAGTGCTGCCCTGGTTTGCCTTTCTAAAATGCAGCACCTCACATTTCCCTAAACGAGAGACCATCTTCCACTCTAGGCCCAGTGCCCTATCTGATCAAGGTCTCCTTGTGCTCTAAGGTAATCCTTTTCGTTGTCCTCTACATTACCAACTTTAGTGTCATCTGCAACATAGCTATGTATACCACCAATGCGGCATACAAATATTTCATATAGGTGACAGAAAGCAGTGAAACTATCCCTGATCGTTGTGACACACAACTGATCACAGGCCTCCAGTCTGATAAAGAATCCTGCATTCCCTCTGTCTCCTATATTCCAGCCATTTCTGCATCAAAATGGATAGTTCTTGCAGTATTCCATTTGATCTCAACTTGCGAATCAGGCTACCATGTCAAACCTTGTGGAACGCCGTACTGAAGCTCTTGGAGATGTCGACTGCTCTGCCTTCGTCAATCCTCATCCTCACTTCAACAGTTCCATATCATGGCATGATTTAAAAGAACGTACCAGGTTTCTTTAACACATTTTCTTGCAAGGATAAGATTTACTCTTCTGTGCCGGAAGAGTTGATAAGAAGAATTAAAATTTCCAGAGGTATGCGGCATTGTTGAAATTTGATGGTGAGAAATGAAGTCATATGCATTTCAGAAGGAGTATTTCCAGGAAAAGTGGTAATATGTGGAAGTCATCCTGAGGCCATAAGTATTCCTTTATATAAAGTGAGGTTGGAGATTCTGGTGATAAATGGAGAATGGTAGTGGGAGGAGTCGAGAAACTCCTAGCTTCGGGAATATAGTCTGTCTTTTGTAATGATAAATCTGGGCTACGTGCTGCAAATTTGCAAATGATAAGACAATTGAAAATTTGGCAACAGAGATATTTCATGAAGTATATTCTCGTTTTTTTTTTTCCCTGACTGTGTGGTAAAAAGCTTACCAAGCCACAGTCTGAAGCAGGAGAAAAAAAATAAGGAATAACAATGTTGAAATTGTACTTCGTTCACAACAGAGTATTGTTGATCAAATGCTTGACAAAAACAAATCGACAACTGGAAGGCAAAGAATTTAACTGAATAACCCCATAAAGAGGGTTTACTTTAGTAGTAATATCTAAAAGTGTGCAACGAAAAATAATCTCAATGTTTTGCAGAATGTTATTATCTTAAAATGTCATTTTGATGAGAAATTGCAACCCATGACCTAATCGGACGAACGAGAAATAGGCAGACTCTCAACAAGTTGTTGTAGTGGTAGGTTATAGAAATGATAAATTCGATAAACGTAATTTATGAATCTGGAAAGCTCAAGTCAAAGTACAAAATCTGTTATTGGCCTTGATAGCATAAGAATGTGGTTGAATTTTGCTGGATATGTCATACATGTTAGGTAATTGGCATACCTCAGCAATTCATTAATCCAGCTGTCTGATTGCCCACTCCGAAATTTGGGGCACCTTTTAAAAGGGCCCTCATTAATTAGGTAGGACCTGTTCCTGAAACAGAAAAAGTAGCCAGCAAATTTACTGACGAAATGTGACGCGTCTATTTGACTTCCAGAGGTTGTCATGCCATTATGCAATACCACAATTAAAAAAGTTGTTTAAGACTTACTCATTTTTCTCAGCCACGCGTTGACTACTCACCGGTTGCACGTAGATCAGCGCTCGTATTTAACATGACAGTTATTTAAGGAAGTTATGCATAGTTTAGGAATGAATAAATAGAAATAATTGAATACCACCCAGAATCGCAGGGAGCATCAGAATATAACCATCATGTTGAGAGCTTATATTCAGCCCTATCCGGATGATTGGGATAAACGTATTCCAGTTGTAAGTTTTACAATTAGGGATGCTCAAAATGAATCAACCAAGTTCTATCCATTCCAGATAAATTTTGGGCATGAGGTGACAGGTTACATTAAATTAATTCATGAGTAGCTCTTGAGTCAGAATTCAGAATCTACACGCTTAGACTATGTGATGCAATTTAAGGAAAGTTTAAATAGAGTGGGTGATTTGGCTAGATCACATGCGATGAAATATTAGAAAGTTGCAAATTTATTACTGGAGATAACATGCTACTTCCAGAAGTTGGTGAACCTCTTAAAACAAGATTCAGTGGGCTATATCAAATGGAAATGAAATTGAGTGAGTTAACTTAGATGATAGCAATTCCAGATACAAAGAAAATCTCACAGTCTATTCATGTGAATATGCTTAAAAGAGATTTTGAGAGAGAAGGAATCCAAAGGATAAATTTTTATAATACAAAGTGCAGAACCAAGGTGAGATGAAGCTAAATTGGAGATTTGACAAATTAAATTGGACAATGAGGACATTGTCAAAAAAAAAGATAAATTATTTAGTTAACTTCCAGAGAAAAATCAACCCGACCTGATAGATTTCTTATAATCACCTGGCGAGATACATCAGAATACGTTGGGAAGCACAAATTTCACTATGCATGAGAAAGAGAGAGAGAAAGGAAAGTACTGTAACAATTAAGTAATATCCTTGTTGACTTAACGCTCTCTATTTGGCATAGGTTCAAACAGAGATTTAACAGATGCTAATCGACACAGTTACAATGAGTTGTGCTCCATACAACACAGGGGTGCCAAAACCAGTTGTTGGCCAACGATTGTGTGTGGACTATCGCAAAGTCAATGCGATTACACTGTCTTATTTATATCCTCTTCATGCTTGGAAGATTCTAAGGAGAATTTGGCATAAGAAACTTATATTTCTATGTTGATCTACTCAGAGGATAAATGCAAGTTTCGTTTTTCCAAAAGACAAAGGCATTTCTACTGTCCTGACCCTGATACAAGTATAGCATTTAAAATCAATCCATTTCGTTTGAAAATATGTCATTCTCATTTCCAAACTAACCAATGCAGTCATTGTTGTACTACGTAATTGTGTGGTGTACATGGAAGGAACATTTGTGGCACCAATCGTGATTGTTTGACTAACGTTAGTAGGCGGGCTTGTTGCCAATCTGCTTAATAGTGAGTTCGCACAAGTCCAAGTCACATTCCTGGATCATTGTATTGGAACTGGACAGAAGGTCTTATGGGATGTGAAAGCATACTATCAATGTAAAGATCAGTACAAAGATTGCTGGGATCGACTTTTTTATTGAAAGTTTGGACGAATATTTAATAGCACGGTTGCTTCACTAACTAAATTATTGAAGATGTGTAGAAAATCTCATTATATAGCGGACTGTTGGAAGTCACGTGACAGCCTGAAAGCTGTGTTAACAAATGTTGCAGAGTTAGCCACACTTCATTACGCAAAACCATGCAAAATCATCAAGATTGCTCCAAATGCGAGTGATGTGCATGCCAGTGGTGTAATCCTACAAGAAGACGATGAGAAGATACAAAGAACTATTGAGTACATATCTCCCGAGAATATTGCATGATCATTAATAGGAGCTTCCACAGTCGAGAAGGAAACCTTGGCCTTGCTGTGGGCATTGGAACTTTTCAACATTTCCATTGACAATAATGTGTCTGAGACAATCGTATAGAGCAATAACAAGCCCTAAAAGGCTTTGGAGGAATGTAAGGATAACATTTCGGATTGCTTAATTGGAGCTTACTATTGAATTTGAGGGTTCTATGCGTATCGTGACGAGAGAACACATTTGTTGATACATCTTTGTGACTTTGATGAAGAAAGATGGAGGCGTTCGATGGCAGAAATAAATGAATGGAAATACAATGCAGTAGTAAATGTTCACATATTTAGAGCCAATGTTATGCATGTTTATTGTGCGTTACAAAGAAGGCAAGACCGGTGTTTAAAAATGAAACCGTGCTTATATGTCGATGGTGATTGTTTGTAAGCGTGAAGATATGAAGATGCTGTGCCTTTAAATGCGTATTTTGCCCTGGTAGTTTTTGAAGAGAGACAAAGAAGTGAAAGCGACGAGTAGTCAGTGGCACCATATAGCTCGTAAATCAGCTTTTCTTGAAGGTGGAACAATCATAGTCACCTGGCCGGTTAGCATCTGGTGCTTATCTTCCTACTGTTGGCATTGCACGTGACAAAGTCTGATTTCTGAATTATTGTTTTTGACAAAGGGATGAGTTATGGGGTGTTTCAAATTTGGAACAGATAATTTGTAATAGTTACTGTATCCATTATTCTGTGAAGACTTCCAAGAGAGTTGGTTCTTCTTTCTTATTCTTGTTTTTAACTATATTTTTCCAATAAATCATAACTTGCCTGACGCCAAGTAGTTTGATCAGTTGAAGCACCACTGAAACACAATGCTTTATCTTGCAAGTAGCATAAGAAAAAAGACATTCAGGTATAACCTACGTTCTTGAAATATTTTTTGAGGGGGTCTGGTCTGGTCCATAACTGCACCCAACTGAATATCCTAGTGAATTTAGGATTCCACCGCTGGCCCAAGGCAAGAAAAAAATAAAGACTTTGCCTCTCTGAAATGTAATTAGTAAACTGTGAATGAGTAAATACTAAATGGTAAGAACTAAAGGAAAAGGGAAAAGGAAATACCACTACATTCATTCATAATATTATGAATGGAATTCCATGCTCATTATAAAGCATGCTATTTAATGAATGCAATAAGGGATATTTATTGAACAGAGATTAGGGGTTCACAATACAGTAATCTTAGCCAATATGCATATGTAGAAATGTCATGTATTTTGTCAGGGAGGATTAATCGAGAAAACTAGGAAATTAAACTGCAGTATTTCAATTGTAACAACACAAAAACTACTCCTTGTATCCTACTGAATAAATGCCAATATTTGGAGGTCAGAGCGAATGCTTTCTAAAGATATTAATATATGAAAGCAAAACATAATTTATCTGATATTTCGACCAATTCTAAGAGAGTTGGTTCTCTTGCATTTAGTAACACTTGCATCTTAATATCAGCAATCCAAATTTCCGTATGTGAATGTATCCTAGACCAATCAAGTATTAGTTATAATCAGCTGTTACCAGTATGTAAAACAGAGCATAAAAGAAAGGACAATGAATCTCCCATTGCACAAAGAAATGAAGAGCAATCTGTGCTTGGATATGAAACTGCAAGTCATTAGCTATTGTGGATGTAAACTTGAAATTAAGACATTCTTAAGACGACTTTTTGTACAAGCAAATCGTTATATAGACAATGGGATGCAAACATGCAAAAAGGCAGTGGCAGACAACGAATTGTCAAGATGAAATCACTGACGAGAATATTACAATTTGATCACTGCACACAAACGCCGCTGATGAGAGGCGTTTGTTGTTAATTGCAAAGTCTATATGCTAATATAAAAACGGACTTACAGGCATCACCATCTAGTTACATTATTTGGAGATTTGTAAAAGATTCGGTACAGTAAATGTTTGCAGGCTGATTCAACATAAGGGAGAACCTTGGACTCAAAATTAAGGAGCACCAATAATAGTTTGCAATCAGGAGCAATTTCTACTATGAAAGGGAGGTGAGTCTCTGGAACAGCTTGCCATGGAGTGCATTGCACTCAAATTCCTTTGTATATTTAACACTCAAATAGGATGTTTTTGTACGAGAGGTAACCAGAAGTCAAGAGGAACAGAGTTAAGTGGACGTGAGGAGTGTCTTGATACTATTATGTGTCGAGCATTCTAGAGAGGCTGACCACTCAATAATGTTCATATCTCTTTTTGTCATTTTTATATTAAGTTAGACTGTGTTAGTTTAATTAATGTTTCTTAAAGGACAAGAAAACTGAAAGAAAGAAAACCGAAAACTTTCAGTCAGTTAAATGATAATAGAAGGCTTCAGGGCGTTACATCATCCATTGTACCTCAAAGGCCATTGATGATGAAAAAGATAAACAGAACTCTTTCACCGGAAATGAGGGGAGAAAAGGAAAGATTTAGATGTCAATGTAATGAGATTCCTTACATAACCAGAATTTGGACATTTCTAGTGAAAACAGAATTGCATACAACGTTATGTTTAGTGAATCCGTTTGAATTTTCTGCACCAGTAGCACAAAAAGTAAGAAGCATATATGGATTTGGGTCTTAGTATTAAGTTTGCAAAACAAATCTATTCATGTCGTTCAGAAAATGTTAAACGACCTGGGCACACAGCACTTATTTCATTTTGCTGGCCATTTTGTTGGCGGCACGGTGGCACATTGGTAAGCACTGCTGCCTCACAGTGCCAGATCCCGCCTCAGGCGACTGACTGTGTGGAGCCTGCACATTCTCCCCGTGTCTGTGTGGGTTTCCTGCGGGTGCTCCAGTTTCCTTCCACAGTCCAAAAATGTACAGGTTAGGTGAATTGGCCACGCTACATTGCCCATAGTGTTAGATGTAGGGGAATGGATATGGGTGGGTGCACTTCGGCGGGTCGGTGTGGACTTGTTGGGTTGAAGGGCCTGTGTCCACACTGTAATTAATCTAATCTAACATGATGAAGATCAACATTGTGAAATCGAAGTATTTGCTGAGACCAAAATTATATTAGTAGAATAAAGGTTGATTTCAGATGAATTTGCACTGCAGTTTAGCAATTAAAACGAGGACTTAGGTTTAGGGTGAGAGGGAAAGATTTAGGAAGGACATAAGTGTCAACATTTTCACTCAGATTGTGGTGCGTGTATGGAATAGACGAGCAGAGGAAATGTTGGAGGTAAGTGCAGTCACAGCATTTAAAAGGCATACGGACGTATGTATGATCAGGAAGAGCTCAGAGGGATATTGGCCAAATGCTAGCAAGTGAGACGAGATTACGTTTGGATATCTGGTTGGCATGGACGAGTTGGACAAAGTATTAGAGAAAAAAAACCTGCACATGCTGTAATCAAAAGCAGACAAACAGGACGTTGTAAAGATGCACCAAGCCAGGCAGCATCAGAAGGTGGATAAGTCAACATTTTGTGTATAACCCTACTTCAGTCTTGAAAGTCGAGTTTTATGAATACATACATATTAGTTGCTTTTAAAAAAAAAATGCTTGCATTGATTTAAGGTGGTATGTGAGAAACTCATGTTGCCTAGCAGTTATTACACGTCCTTATTTGTCCCTGAGAAAAAGAGAGTGAGTTGTCTTCTTGTGCTACCGCAGACCACATTGGTGTCTTGACACACAATGGCCTTCGATTATGTATTACAGGAAAGCTACCTGAAAACTTCATATTTTCAAGTCGCGATGTTGAATAACTTGCAGAGGACCTACCAAGTAGCCTCGTACATGCTGTCACTTTCTTCTCTCATAAACAGACACTGACCGTTTGTCATGCTGTGCAAAGTTTCAAAACATTTTCAATTTGAGGAAACCACACATTTCATAAAATTAGTTGAGCAGATTGTTTTTTCTGCCGATAATGAAACTTCGGTTGTTACACTCATCTTGTTGAAGAATAGAAGGGATATTCCAGAGAATCAATGAAGAGGAGCTAAGTTGTGAAAAAGTCCCAGATGAACAATTCTTCTTCTGCTTGGTAAATGAATAACTTTGGTTCATAGTGCCATGTGCACAAGCTTTTTTTATTAGCAGGAATGACCATTGGAAGAAGGATGGGTGGAAGTGTAATAGTATATTTTAAATGAATAGATCCCCATTAATCTGGCACATTTGAGGCAAAAGATGAAGTGCTGTTAGATATTTCTGTTTTATTTTGTTGGAACAGTATATTTGCCTGTCAGTTCATGCATACATGACTGGTGGAGGGGGTGCAGGAAACTGTTCTGGTCCCGATCAACTCACGTTTTTTTTTGTTTAAATTCCTGTAGTTCGAGATCAGAGCATTAAGAATGAGATGCGAGTGCGGGATATTAAAACAATATGTGCAATGCATAAATATGACGCTGAATGCCATTTACAATGTAATGCAGTATTGCAAAGACACATGGTTTTCTTAAAATACGTTTTCTTCAGGAAATTTACATTGAACTATTAGTTCTACAACCAATAAGCATGTTGTCGATTATAAAAATTGAAATTTTTAATTCAGGTTTAGCGATCTTAATCATATGTTCCTTCATGGCTGGCTCTTGACGAGGATGGTGAAAGAATAAAAGTAATGTCATAATAGAACAGCAATCGCCGAATGTCATTGCACGTAATTGTTTTCCTTTTTCTATTTATATCATGCAATACTATTTCCTGTAATGATCATCTGTCGTGATTCTCCTATCCTAAATGATGATGGTTGAAATATTGTTTGTAATTGATCATCTTATTTGCTGCTTCATTTGTATGGAATAAAGCCATTTCTCTTTAGAACACTTGGGGGAGAAAAAAAGTCTTGCAGCTTTAATGTTTTGAACACATTCGCTGTGTATTCCACTGATTATGCAATCGCTGTCAATCAGATCAATTAGTTTATATTGCTTGTTTTCCGTCTTCAAAACGAAGCATTCACATTTCTATCCAAGTATGTGGACTAAATTTCACGTCCCATTACATGTTTGGATACATACAGCACGTATTTTGTTATGATGAAAAGTTTTGTCTGGCTAAAATTCTATCGAGTGTTGCTACCAATTTCAGATTTTCAAATTGTCATCTACAGGCAGGCGCATGCTGAAACTGTAGCTCGAAATATTCCAGAGATTGAAACGAATTTCTTTGGAGAGGAGAAGTCGTATTGGAGACTTGATGCAAGTTATCCATCATGATCTGAACGTGGTGTGTTGCAATAAGTTTTTATCATTTATAAATCCATGAAAATCGTGCTGAAATGCAGGTCCATTGACAACTACTAATATGTTTCAAACTGTAACATTGTTATAATTTGTCTAACTTCTCTGAAATTGAAGATAATCTCTCACCTGCGTCTCTGAGCAGTTCTCTCAATGTCTCCAGTTCTGGCATGGAATAAAATTGTCTTATTTATTTGTGAATGGGAATATAAATTTCATCTCAATCAAGGTAGAGCTTGTTACATAGAACTAAAATATTTTAAATTGAATGGTAGCAGAAAGAATCAAGTCTGACTGTGCATTTATAATTGCAGCTCTGTTTTGAAACACAATCACTACATGTCTTTCGTTTGCACTTGCTTCTAGTGTTCATGACATTTTGTTTGTCTCTACAATTATAAATCCTGATGCTGAGACATATGTGGGCACGTGACGTAGTGGGCATTGCACAAAGGTGTAATTAAAAATACTCAAATGGATAATTTCAAGAATAAGTGCTCAGAAAACCTTTTAGTCTGTCTTTTCGTTTCGTGATTCGAATCCAATTCTAATTACATTAGTAGATTTAAATATTCATAAATCATCAGAAGATTATCAGCACAACAAATCGTCTTGTTTACACGGTTCCATCGCAGAAAGTAACTACTTAATCATGTTGGATTGACCTCGAATGATTCATTGCATTATACAATAATGCTGTACTATTAAAGGGACTGGTTCCCTCAGTTGGTTGGTCAGCTTATTTGCAGTGTCGACAAATTACAATATCATAGAGTTTTCTAGCAATAACTTATGTCAGCATGAATGCTTCGACTTCTCACTCTCGCTTTGTTCCTAATGACTGCAGGTTATAGTGATTGTGTAGTGACTGCAGTTTAAACAACCACCAGTTCTCCCACTGTAATGAAGCAAACACTGCTTTGAGGAATAATTGGATATGTGGAGAAAGGGCATTAAATAATATTCATATGCATAAGGTAGACACTTTTGGTAAGGTCCAGGACGAAATAGAACTTGTAGTGCAGGTTCACAGATTCTTGAAATTGGAGTCACATGTAGATAGGGTAGTGAAGAAGATATTTGATGCACTGTCCTTCATTTGTTGAGCATTGAGTTTATGAGTGAGAAGGTCAGGTTGTGCATGTACCAGATTTTCTTTTGCCCACCATTGGAATACGATGTGCAATTATGGTCTCCGTGTAATAGGAAGGCCGTTGTGAAACTTGAAATGGCTCAGAAAATATTTACATGAATGTTGCTAGGGTGGGAGTTTTCGAACTATAAAGAGGTGCTGAATAGGCCGGGTCTATTTTTTGCTGGGTCATCAGCAGTTGAAGGATCAAGTTATGGACATATGTACAATAATGAGAGAAATAGTGTAAATAGAGAAGTTTTTTTAATCTGTGGTAATGGTCTCCAAAACAAGAGGGCATAGGCTTATGGCTAACAACATAAGATTGAAAACCGAACTAAAGGGCAACATTTTCACACAGTACATGTTTTTTAGATTAGATTAGATTACAGGGTGGAAACAGGCCCTTCGGCCCAACAAGTCCACACCGACCCGCCGAAGCGAAACCCACCCATACCCCTACATTTACCCCTTATCTAACACTACGGGCAATTTAGTATGGCCAATTCACCTGACCCTGCACATCTTTGGACTGTGGGAGGAAACCGGAGCACCCGGAGGAATCCCACGCAGACACGGGGAGAACGTGCAAACTCCACACAGTCAGTCGCCTGAGTCGGGAATTGAACCCGGGTCTCTGGCGCTGCGAGGCAGCAGTGCTAACCACTGTGCCACCGTGCCGCCCACTAATGTGTGCCGCCCACGCATGTTGTGTGTTTGGAATGAGTTGCCAGAGGAAATGGTAGTGGTTGGTAAAATTGCAACATTTAAACGATTTCGGAATATGTATATGAATAAGAACAGTGGAGATGTTTGTGGACCAAATACTGGCAAATGGGACGAACTGGACGAGTTGGCTTGACAGGTCTGTTTCCTTGCTGTAGATCTCTATGCATCAATGACTCTATTATCAATTGGATTTTGTGCCAGGTTGCACGCAGAAAATGCATTCATATGGATCCAAAATTGGGGTAAGTAGCAACCAATTGTAATGTTGAGTTTAGACATTAAACACAAAAGAAAGGCAGGAAGAAACTAGAGCAGAATATTTTCTTGTGGAGTCGAAGGTTTTTACTATGACATCAAGGGGGAGTGTAAGTTCAAAAGCTGGCAAGCATCTGGCATGTGACTGAGTGCAGGCACTAGAGTGTACTGGACAAATGTAACATAACATTTTGGGCGGCACGGTGGCACAGTGGTTAGCACTGCTGCCTCACAGCGCCTGAGACCCGGGTTCAATTCCTGACTCAGGCAACTGACTGTGTGGAGTTTGCACATTCTCCCCGTGTCTGCGTGGGTTTCCTCCGGGTGCTCCGGTTTCCTCCCACAGTCCAAAAGATGTGCAGGGTCAGGTGAATTGGCCATGCTAAATTGCCCGTAGTGTTAGGTAAGGGGTAAATGTAAGGGTATGGGTGGGTTTCGCTTCGGCGGGTCGGTGTGGACTTGTTGGGCCGAAGGGCCTGTTTCCACACTGTAATGTAATCTAATCTAATCTAATCTAATCATTTCACTTGGAACTCAGGTAATGAGTTGATTTCTCAACCTTACGTATTATGCCTCAAGATTCAAAAATCCAATCAAATACTAATTGTACTATTTTGACAACAGAAACCAATTGAGAAAATCTTAAGTTTTGCTTTAGTAAAGTAGACATTTTGAACAGTTAGCTGGAGACAAGGAATACCTACTGCCATCTATAGCTACCGAAAGACTCTCTCTCTAAAAAGTAACTTTTTCACATGGAGCATCTTTGCAGCAGAAGACAGAAGACAACACAGGGGAAATCTACAGACAGAGGAAGTTTGGCACACGAAGACGACAACTGCATTAAAAAATACTTTTCTGGAAATTTATAGGGGCTTTACCGAATCAGTATATTGCTACAGAGTGGAAGGTAGATAAACGGTTAAAAAATGAGAGACTTATAGTTGTAAATAGTTCTTGTTTAATGTTCTCTTTTGAAGTTTAATAATGAATTGTTTTTTATTTTTAAATAGTGGAATTTAGTTAGCAGTCTATCATTCATACTTTAACAGATTATGAGGTGCTGTGAGCTTTTCTGTGTGTTTGGATCAAATTTGTAGAAGGGCTAACTCCATGTCATAACAATTTCAAATATGCAAATTGTACTCAATTCCACGGTTCTTTCAGGAATGCAAATATATTTCATAACTGAACAATAATCAGAACATGCCAAGTCTGACTTTGGATGATAATATATCAGTATCGAATATATAACAGGGCAACATAGTAGTCAACAACTTTAATTTCGGCTCATTCACATCCGTTGAAGAGGAGCTGATGTACTAAATCAAGAGCTATTCACGTTTACAGTTGTCATATTGCCTGAGTAGGAACAGAAAAATACCAATATTTTACCTAAGTCTTTTTTATTGAGTTTATCGTCTGCAACCAAAAAAAACACAAAAATGCTTTTTTGACATGAGACACAGCAATAAACTTCAGATGGAAAGTATTGTGTCTGGCCTAAAATAGTTTCGACCATGAACGGCGTTATAAACATGAGTTTCTCCATTTATGGATACACTGACAGAATCAATTGCAGATTTCTGTTTTTATTTTGCACATTCAAAATTTGCTCCGCCCTCTTGCAGCCTATAGAAAAGCCCAAAGACCTGCTTGTATTATGATCAAGATTGAGATTTCAGCAGTTAGAAACAATTATTGTCATGGCATAAAGAAATATACATTACAAACTCATCCTTTCCACTAATTTTATAATTCCACTAATATTATATTTTTACATAATCAAAATTACAATAACATCATTGTGTTTGATCAGATCAACAGTTATCACAGCCCAAACCTGAGCCATTATCCCACAACACCGGTCCAAACAAATGCTAGACATTATTACTTTAAGCGTGATGGTTTTTGGTCAAGATTAATAGCATACGAATGATAGAATTTTCTGCCTCCCACCAGCACTATTCCTCAGCCCACATAACTCTACACATTCCTTGCACTTATGTAATAACCCCAGACTCTTGTCAATATTTGTTGAATAACAATCCACCACACTTCGAAGAGGTGCATTCCATTCCCTTGACCTTGCATTACTACCTTATTGATGTTAACACTGTCAGGGATCCTCTTGACCTTCGCCTCTTCAAGGAATTTAGTTACATGTTTTGACATATTTTATTTGAAAATTGGGCTTGTGAATACAGGTATCAATTTGAAGTTCTTAGTCTGACAATATGACGATGCTGCTCCATTGAAAAGTTTACGTTGCCTTTGTTTTTTTCGGCAAAAATCGGATGTAGAAGGCAAACTTTCCATTTTATATTGGATTAGGCCACTTTGCTTGTGAAATTAGATACTACCGCAGGTAACAATCAGTTGTGCAACGAAACGTGAGTGGCCAGTTCTCCCACATTACTTATGGTTTGGTTTAGTTTTACCTGGGGAAAGAGCTGCAGTGGAGGGAGAGTCTATGCATCAGCAAATGTTCCCAGGATTTTCCTCTCTCTGTCTGACGTTTCTCCTGTAAGGAGCTTTATTTTAATTGACATTTTGTTTTCTGCCAAGGGGTGTGTGTTTATCGGATGTTGCCAAAAATTGGAACAATTCTTTATAAATTTACGGGGATGCGGGGTGGGGGGCGGTGTATCAAATCATTGCTATTTTAAAGTGAATTTTGCTTTCTTTGCGTTCCTTCAGTGGTGATTAAATCAAATCTATTTTGCTTGAAGCCAAGTATGTTGACCAGCTGCATCATTTCTATGATATCCACTTTATATCTGCCTGAAACAAAGATCAAAACTGGGATCTGTGCTACCTTTTAAACTGTTTTGTGGAGTCTTGTGAGATCCATAACAGATTTGGTATACTTGCAGGATTTATCTGATATTTCCAATATGACATAAGCGTTGCGAAACTCAGAGGCAGCGAATAGTATGTGCTAGTGTTTGTTGTTTCTGGTATTGCATTCATATGTTCATTCAGTCACTAAGAGTTTTCTGGGGGTGGGAAAAGTCAATTTGGATGTTTTACAAAAAGGTAAATATGGAAAATCTGCTGTAATTGGCAAACTAGTTGCAGTTGAAATTGCCTGTGTCCCTCTAAAAGACATAATGTGGTTATTAGAGCAATAGATCAGTATAGTATTTAAATTTAGCTGGAAACACAATCATAATCTATGGACATGGATAAACGTCATTTGAAAATGCAGTAGCTTGAGTTAGATGCAAAAGAAAAAAAAGAAATGAAATGAAACTGTTTGAATTACGATTATAAGCTGAAGAAATATCATTTTGATTGAATTACATAGGAACTTGCAGGCATTGATTGGAATCATTTGTTTGGAGGGAAAGAGATATCAGGTAAATGGGAGATCTTTGAAATCGATATAGATGGAGTTTAAGGTCTATATTTCCTATGGTGGCGAAGCACAAGGTTGGTAGGAATAGGGAACACTGGATAACAAGATATATTGATACTTTGATGAGGATAAAAAATTGAGACGTGGCTTTGTCATGGGCAGCCGGGATCAAGGCAATACCTGGAGGGAAATAGTATATAGGAGGGAGACTGAAGAAGGAAATCATGAGGGCAAAAAGGGGGCGTGACATATCCTTGGTTAAGAATAGGTTGAATGTAAACTTCACGAATGATAACGACGAAAAGAATAAACAGGGAGAGAAGAGGGCCACTAAAGGAACAAAATGGACATGTATGTATAGAGCCACGGCACGCAGGTGAAATTCCCAAAGAACATTTCTCCCCTGTGTTTCCCAAGGAGAAAGATATAAAGGCTTGGCAACTAGGTGAGGTTAGTGGTGATCTCTTTAGGACAGCCCATATCAAAGGCGAGGAGGTTCTGGATGCATAAGATTGTCTGAATTCGGACAAATTTCCCGGTCCTGACCAGATATATACAAAGACACTACAAGAAGCTCGCGAAGAAATTGTGGGGAGCGTTGGTGATATTTTGTATCATCATTTGCCACGGGTGAGACCAGGGGAGACAAGAGTCAGGAATGTTGTGCCAATTCAAATTGGGCTGCAAAGAAAAGCCTGGATATTAGGCTTATGATCTGTCGTGGGTACATGAGCTGAGAAGATTCTGGGGGATAAGGTATCCATTTGGAAGCACAGAGTTTGATTATGAGTAGTCATCATGGCTTTGCAAGTGGGAGACCATGCCTCACACATTTGTTTGAGTTCATTGGTGAATTAACCAGAAAGGTTGACGGGGGCATGGTTGTAGACACCGTCTGTATGGAGTTCAGTAAGGCCTTTGTTAAGGTTCCACACTATAGGCTTCTTTGAAAGTTTTAGATCGCATGAAATATAGGGAGAAGTGGCAAACTGGTTAGAAAATTGGCTTGCTGATAGCAAGCAGAGGTTAACAGTGGAAAGATGCTTGTCAGACGGGAGGCCTGTGACTAGTGCATTGTCCCACTGGTCGGTACTGGGCCCATTAATGTTTGTTATCTAAATCAATGATTTGGATGTGAATGTACAAGGCATCATATGTAAGTTTGCTGATCGTACTGTGAATAGTGTGGAAAGTTATCATAAATCGCAGGAGGACCTTGATCAGCTGGAAAATTAGGCCTAGAAATAGCAAATGGAGTTTAAAATAAATATACATGAGGTCTTGCACTTTGGAAAGTCAAATCAAGGTAGGAGTTTCTTGGTGAATGATAGCGCCTTAAGGATTCTCGTGAAGCAGAGTGATCTTGAAGTTCCAGATCACATTTCTCTGAAAGCAATAGACAGAATATTGGGACAGGTTTTTGGCACACTGGCTTTAGATGTTGTGAAACTTGAAAGGGTTGAGAAAATGTTTTCAAGCATGTTGCCAGGGTTGGATGATCTGAGCCATAGGAAACATTGGAATAGTCTAGGGCTGCTCTCTCTAAAATGTTGCCGGCTGAGGGGTGGTATTATAGAGGTTTATAAAATCATGACGGGCATGGAAGAAAGTGGAATAGTGTAATTTAGATGGGTTTCGGATTAGTTTCATATGTTGGAGCAACATCGAGGACTGAAGGGCCATCGCTGGGGTGGCGGACTCCTCAACTAGAGTGTAAGGGTGAAAGGGTAAAGAAATAAAACAGACCTAAGGGGCAACTTTTTCACTCAGAGGGTGATACGTGTATGGAATGAACTGCCAGATGAAGTGGTAGAGGCTAGTACAATTGCAACATTTAAAAGGCATCTGCATCGGTATATGAATAGGAAGGGTTTGGAGTGATATCCGTCAGATGCTGGCAGGTGCGACTAGATTGGGTTGGGATATCTGGTTGGCGTGGACGAGTTGGACCGAAAGGTCTGTTTCCATGCTATACATCTCGATGACTTTACGACATTAAGTAGTAATGTTGCTATTGTACAGGGCATTGTTCAGGTGGAAATTGGAGTCTTGTATTTAGTTTTGATCAACTTTTTAAGGGAAGGATGTTATTTAACTAGAAAGAGTTGCAAGGATGCTGCCAAGACTGAGTAACTGGAAGATTAGATTACTTACAGTGTGGAAACAGGCCCTTCAGCCCAACAACTGCACACCGACCCATCAAAATGCAACCCACCCAGACCCATTCCCCTACATTTCACCCCTTCACCTACCGGTACAGGCAATTTAGCTTAGCCAATTCACCTAACCTGCACATTTTTGGACTGTGGGAGGAAACCGGAACACCCGGAGAAAACCCACGCAGACACGGGGAGAATGTGCAAACTCCACACAGTCAGTCGCCTGAGGTGGGAATTGAACCCGGGTCTGTGGTGCTGTGACGCAACAGTGCTTACCACTGTGCCTCCCTGTTCGTTAGGATAGGCCTTTTCTCTTCGGAGCGTAGGAGACTGATGAGGTCTTTATCGAGGTGTGCAAGATCATGAGAGGTATGTGTACGGTGAATACAGTCAGTCCTATTCTTGGGCTCTGGAATTGAAGACGAAAGGGCATCAGTTTAAGGTTTTATAGGAAAGAATAACAGGGAAGTGGAGGGGATTTTTTTTCAGTATGGTGGTTGGTACGCATGCTGAACATAAAATGGAAAACATTACAGCACAGTACAGGCCCTTCAGTCCTCGATGTTGCTCCAACCTATGAAACTAATCCGAAACCCATCTAAACTACACTATTCCACTTTCTTCCATATGTCTATCCAATGACCATTTAAATGCACTTAAAGTTGGCAAGTTTACTACTGTTGAAAGCAGGCCGATTCACAACCTTACCACGCTCTGAATAAAGAAACTCTCTCTGACATCCGTCCTATAAATATCATCATTCAATTTAAAGCTATGTCCCTTCGTGATGGCCATCACCATTAGAGGAAAAAGGCTCTCACTGTACACCCTATCTAACCCTCGGATTATCTTATATGTCTCAATTAAGTCGTCTCTCAACCTTCTTCCCTAGAACGGAGACAGGTCCAATCCCTCAATCTTTCCTAATAAGGCCTCCCCTCCATACCAGGCAACATTCCAGTTAATCTCGTCTGAATGTTTTCCAAAGCTTCTGCATCTTTCTGCTAAGGCAGTGACTAGATCTTAACTCAATACTCCAAGTGCAACCACAACCGAGTTCTGTACAGCAGCACTTCATGGCTTCAAAACTCAATCCCTCTACTAATAAGTCATAACACACCGCCTATCTTCTCAATAACCATAACAAACTGAGTTTGAACTTTCAGGGATCTAAGTACATGGGCACTGATATCCCCCTGTTGATCTACACTACCAAGCGTCTTACCATTAGCCCAGTACTCTGCATTCCTGGTATGACTTCAAAATGAATCACCTCACACTTTTCCTCATTAAACTCAGTTTTTCATCTCTCTGCCCATTTCTGCAGCTTATCTTTCTCCATTTGTAACCTAAGCCATCCTTCAGTACTATTCATGACTCTGCAAACATTAGTGTCATCCACAAATTTACTGACCCATCCTTCCATGGTCTCATCGAGGTCAATAAAAAAAATGGCAAAGAGCACTTTCTCGAAATCAGATCATTGCGGTGAAGCACGAGTAACTCAACTCGAGCTTGAACATTTCCCATCTGTCGGGAACCTTTTAAAACGGCTAAATAAAAACCACATCAACCGCTTTACCCTTATCCACTTGTTTGGACCCCTTCTCAAAGAACTCCATGAGGTTTGTCAGGCACGACCTACCCTTCACAAGACCATGTTGACGATCCCTAACCAACTTATTCATTTTCAGATGATTATAAATCCTATCTCTTATAAACATTCCCAAAACTTCCTACAACCGAAGTAAGGTTCACTGGTCCATAATACCAGGGTATCTATACTCTCCTTCTCGAACAAGGAACAACATTTGCTATCCTTCAAACTTCTTGAAGACAATGACGACACAGAGGTCAAAGATAAAGCCTCGACAATCTCCTCCCTGGCTTCACAGAGAATCTTCGGATAACTCCCATCCAGCGCAAGAGATTTATCTATTTTCATCCTTACCAGAATTGGCACCATGCCCTCCTCCTTGCGAAACTCAATCCCATCTAATCTAATAGTCTGTATCTCAGTAGTCTCCACAACACTGTCTTTTTCCAGTGTAAATGCTGTCGGAAAATGTTCATTCAGCGAATCCCCTATCTTCTCTAACTCCACGCACAACTTTCCACTACTATCATATTTGACTCTAATCTTACACTACCTGTTCTTTAATTGCTGATATACCTATAGAAAGCCTTAGGGTTTTTCTTGATTGTACACAACACCAATTTCTCATGCCACAGCTACCTCTCCTTAGCTCTCTCTTTTGGTCTTTCCTGGCTAACTCTCAAACGCCATTACCAAGCCTTCACATCTTATCCTAACAAAAGCTTTTTTCTTCCTCTTGACAAGAGCTTCAACTTCTTTAAAAACCACAGCTCCATCGCTTGACAACTTCGTTCCTGCCTGACAGATGTACACTTATCAAGAACACGCAGTAGGTATTCCTTGAATTAGCTCCACACGTAAATTGTGCCCATCCTCTGCCCTTTCCTTCCCCATCCTATGCATCCTAAACCTTGCTTAATCGCATCATAATTGTCTTTCCCCCAGCTATAAGTATATGCCCTGCGCCATAGAGTTATCCCTTTCCATCGATAAAGTAAACATATCCAAATTGTGGTCACTACCACCAAAACGCTGACCTAACTCTGGTTCTGACACCTGGCCGGGTTCAATACCCGGTATGAAATCCAATGTGGCCACCCCCCCTTTTTGGCCTGTCTTGGAAAACATTCCTGCACACATTGGACAATAAAATGACCCATCTAAAATACTTGAAATATTGCATTCGCAGAAAATATTTCATCAGTAAAAAACCCCATAACAAGTCCCCAGTCTCTCTCGCTCCGATCTAGAATCGTCTTTGCTATCCTTTCTTCCACATCTCTGGAGCTCTTCAGAGACCCATGGAAACGTCCCACCAGTTTGACTTCTTCTTTCCTGTTTCTGAACTCAGCTCATACTACCTCAGCAGACGAGTCCGCAAACATACATTTTGCCACTGTAATACTGTCCTGCATTATCACTGCCACCCCTCTCCCGTCCACCGTTTCCTCTATTCTTGCTGAAGCATCTGAATCCAAAAACTGCAACAACCATTCCTGTCCCTGCTCTACCCATGTCTCTGAAATGGCCAGAGCATATGGAATGAGCTGCCAGCAGAAGTGGATGAGACGTGTGCATTAACAACATTTCAAAGGCATTTGGACAAGCATACATATAAGAAAGTATTAGAAGAATGTGGGCGAAGTGCAGGAAAATGGGGTTACCGTGGATGGGCAATTTGTTAAGCTTGGCCAGTTTGGGCCTATCGGTGCTATGATGCTACGACTCTGAAAAGGCAGAAATGCCAGAGCAGAACAAAAAAAACCAAAATGTGGGAGAGTTTGAAATTTGGAAACTGTCATTCAAACAGGAAAGTTGTCTGAAAAGGGTGAAGGTGAAGATACAAAATAAGCTTCGTGAAGACAAGCAAACACTTTCTAACCAGAGGGCTGACAGGGATTTTTAAATACATTTTCCCAAGCATTGTCCAACTTTGATCAGAAGAATGTGCAAGACACATGCATCACATTTGAGAAGTTGGCTAAACACATCAAATGGTTACTGAGCATGGGTTTTTTATTGATACAAACAAAGCTAGTAGATAGAGCTGGCGACGTATTTGTATCACTATCAGAGGAGGTATCTGATGTCGATGATGAAGTGAAGAAAGCTGCCTTAAGTGCATAACAGCGTATGCCAAAAGCTGACAACGTTTCAGAAATCTAAGGAGGGACTGGAACAAACCTACACTGCGTTTGAGAGGATCAAACAAAATAATTTTATTTTTTTCACAAGAGCATTAAAAATAGAGTAAATCTATGACGGTCTTAAGGAGGATTATTTTGGAAGAGTTCCAAAATTCACTTTCACAGGTTGTGATTAGTCATGGGAAAGAGCAGAGAATTCAAATGTCACGATTAGCACCTGAAAAAGCAGCTGATTATGATATGGTTACATTTCAATGTGTGGCTTACTGAACCGTTTTCCTGCCCAAAATCCACAAACCTGACTGCCCCGGACGACCCATCGTCTCAGCCTGCTCCTGCCCAACCGAACTCATCTCGGCATACCTCGACACGGTCCTGTCCCCATTAGTCCAAGAACTCCCCACCTACGTTCGTGACACCACCCACGCCCTCCACCTCCTCCAGGATTTCCGCTTCCCCGGTTCCCAACGCCTCATCTTCACCATGGACATCCAGTCCCTGTACACCTCCATCCCCCATCAGGAAGGACTCAAAGCACTCCGCTTCTTCCTTTCCCGCCGTACCACCCAGTACCCTTCCACCGACACCCTCCTTCGACTGACCGAACTGGTCCTCACCCTGAACAACTTTTCTTTCCAATCCTCCCACTTCCTCCAAACAAAAGGAGTAGCCATGGGCACCCGCATGGGCCCCAGCTATGCCTGCCTCTTCGTAGGGTATGTGGAACAATCCATCTTCCGCAACTACACTGGCCCCCACCCCCCATCTTTTCCTTCGCTACATTGATGACTGTATCGGCGCTACCTCGTGCTCCCACGAGGAGGTTGAACAGTTCATCCACTACACTAACACCTTCCACCCCGACCTCAAATTCACCTGGACAGTCTCGGACTCCTCCCTCCCCTTCCTAGACCTTTCTGTTTCTATCTCAGGCGACCGAAACAACACGGACATCTACTACAAACCAACCGACTCCCACAGCTACCTGGACTACACCTCCTCCCATCCTGCCCCCTATAAAAACGCCATCCCATTCTCCCAATTCCTTCGTCTCCGCCGCATCTGCTCCCAGGAGGACCAGTTCAAAATACGTACAACACAGATGGCCTCCTTCTTCAAGGACCGCAATTTCCCCCCCGACGTGGTCGACGGTGCCCTCCACCGCATCTCCTCCACTTCCCGCTCCTCCGCCCTTGAGCCCCGCCCCTCGAACCGCCACCAGGACAGAACCCCACTAGTCCTCACCTACCACCCCACCAATCTCCATGTACAGCGCATCATCCGCCGTCACTTCCGCCACCTCCAAACAGACCCCAGCACCAAGGATATATTTCCCTCCCCTCCCCTATCAGCTTTCCGTAGAGACCACTCCCTCCGCGACTCCCTTGTCAGATCCACACCCCCCACCGACCCAACCTCAACTCCCGGCACCTTCCCTTGCAACCGCAGGAGGTGCAACACTTGCGCCCACACCCCCCCTCCTCACTTCTCTCCAAGGCCCCAAAGGAAACTTCCATATCCGCCACAGATTCACCTGCACCTCCACCCACATCATCTACTACATCCGCTGCAGCCGGTGTGGCCTCCTCTATATTGGGGAGACAGGCCGCCTACTTGCGGAGCGATTCAGAGAGCACCTCTGGGCCACCCAAACGAACCAACCCAACCACCCTGTAGCACAGCATTTCAACTCCCCCTCCCACTCTACCGAGGATATGCAGGTCATTGGACTCATCCACCGCCAAACCACAACAACGCGACGGTCGGAGGAGGAGCGTCTTATCTTCCGACTGGGAACCCTCCAACCACAGGGGATGAACTTGGACTTCACCAGTTTCTTCATCCCCCCTCCCCCCACCTTGTCTCAGCCGAATCCGTCCAGCCCGGCACCGCCTTCCTGACCTGCAGTCTTCTTCTTGACCTCTCCGCCTCCATCCTACTCCGACCTATCACCCTCACCTTGACCTCTTTCCACCTATCACATTTCCAACGCCCCTCCTCCAAGTCCCTCCTAACTACCTTTTATCTTCTCCTGCTGAACACTCTCTGCTCATTCCTGAAGAAGGGCCTGTGCCCGAAACGTCGAATCTCCTGTTCCCTGGATGCTGCCTGACCTGCTGTGCTGTTCCAGCAATAAAGTTTCAACTTTGATCTCCAGCATCTGCAGACCTCACTTTCTCCTGAACCGTTTTCACACCAAGAGTTATAGAAATTGAGGCAAGGACAAATCCTGACACCGTAAGGGAAATATAATATTAATTACCATAGAGGAATCAGGAAACTCATGTTCGGGGATGAGAATTTAAAAAGCTCTGGTATCTTCACTGCAACAAATTAGGCCACATGAAATCTTGTTGCTGGATTGGTATAAAAAAAACTTCGCTGAAATATATGTGGTCACAAGCTTTGGATGCGAGCGCATACTGCTGGAATTCCAAAAAAAGGAACGTAATTGAATTACTTCAAAAAGCAGATGTTAGGATACTCTTCAGTCTCTTTTCATTTTGTGATTCACACTCAATTCTTATTATATCAGCAGAATTAAATATTCTTATATCATCAAAAGTTAATCTGCACAGAAAATCTTCCAGTTCACATTGTTCCATTTGAGTAAATAAAATAATCAGATTGGAATATCCTCACGATTACATCCTTCAGTATACATCGACTGAAGTGGTCCAGCAAAACTGTTCCATTAATGATGCTAGGTAATTCACTTGGTTGAATAGTTGCTTTGCAATGTCGACTTATGACAACAACACCCACCATTTTCTTTCAACGGCTACGGTCATCATGAATACCTCAACTTCTCATTTCCCCTTCTTGCCTGATGTATCATGACCCCAGGTTAAAATACCATCTATCATACAACTGCAATCGAGAATCCATTGAGTTAAAGAATGATTGGATAGGTTCAGAAAAGTCAATAGGCAATATTAATAAGTATTAGATTAAGCCAAATCATGACAGAATTCTTACAGTTAATGATAATATCCTGGGGTGTGTTGCTGAACAAAGAGACTTTGGAGTGCAGGTTTACAGTTCCTTGAAATTGTGGTCACATATAGAGTGAGTAGTGAAGAGTATGTTTTATAGTTAGTGCACTGAGTAAAGGATCGGGAGATCATGTTGCACCCGTACTGGACATTGATCCGATCACATTTGGACCACTGTATGCAATTACAGTGACAGAAATGCCATTGCGAAATTTGAATAATATCAGAAAAGATTTACATGGATGTTGCCAAGGTTGGAGAATTAGAAATATGGAGAGGCTCAATAGGTGGATGATAATTTCTCTGGAGCATAGGAGTCTGAAGGGTTACCTTATATATTTTATAAAATCATGAGCGGTATGGACTGCGTAAAGAGAGAATGTCTTTTAGCTGGGATGGTGGAATCCAATATTAGAGGACATCGGTAGCACATGAATAGGGAAACTTTTAAAATGGACATAAGGGACAACTTTTTCGCACGGAGCATCGTGCACGTATGGAATGAGAGAAAATGTTCAAGCTTGTTACAATGTCAACTTTTAAAAGGCATCTAAACGTGTGTATGAACAGGAAGGATTTCTGGAGATATTGGTCAAATGTTTGTAAATACAACTAAAATGTATTGGGATGCCCAGTCAGCCTGTACGAGTTGGACCACAAAATCTCTTTCCTTGATGCACATCCCTATGACTCTATTATCTTATGATTTTGTGCCAAGTTGTACGATGAGAATGCATTTATACTGATCCAAAATTGCGTAAGAAACAGACAATCATATCATTGACTATGCACATTAAAAAGGAAAGAAAGACAGAATGAAATTTGAGCAGGACATATCAAATGCGTGCACGCGGGTAACTGCCTGTGTGGAGTTTGCATATTCTCCCCGTCCCTGCATGGGTTTCCTCCGGGTGGTTCGGTTTCCTCCCACAATCCAAAGATGTGCAGGTAAGGTGAATTGGCCATGCTAAATTGCCCATAGTGTTAGGATAGGGGAATGGGTCTGGGCGGGTTACTCTTTGGAGTTTCGGTTTGGACTTCTTATGCTGAAGGGCCTGTTTCCAGACTGTATGCAATGTAATGTAATGTAATGTAATGTAATGTAACCTAATCTAATCTAATCAAATCTATGCCCACCATTACACTATTTCGTTCAACGATGCAAATATAATATTTTAAATGATCAACGAACAAAATATGCTAAGGCTAACTTCAGAGTACATTCTTGCTGTATGGAAGACATTACTTGCCAAAATAGTCACCAACAATTTTATTTTTGGCTCATTCATATCAGTTGAAGAGGAGCTGACACAATACATTAACAGTGATATTCACATTTGCAGTGATCAGTTTTGCATGAGTAGGAAAACGAAAACACCAATATTTTACCTAAGTCTTTTATAGGCTGTTTATCATCTTCACCAAAAAAATCGAACAATCATGTCAGTTACTCAGCATTTCTTAAATGAGGCACAACAATACATTTCAGCCGGAAAGTGTCCTTTCTGGTCTGAAATAGTTTCAACCACGAACCGCAGTGTAGACATAATTTTTTAATATGAATTTAAATTCAGTGCACACTAAGCCAATTGCTGGCGTAATGATATTTAAAGTTTAAATTTGCACATCCAAATTTTGTATCTATGGAATGAAGTTCAGATTTTTTTTTAATTCTGAAAATTCATAATTTCTTCTACCCTCCTGCAGCCTCTCAAATGGTCCAAATAACTGATTTGAAAGATTTTTTGTCATTTCAGGTGTTTGAAACAATTTTTGCCACGGCATGCTTAAATACATTCTGCCAACTAATCTGCTGCACTGACATTATTAGAGGAGTATAATATAATATATTTATGTCATCGAAAGAATCCTACTTTTATTTGTTTAATTTGCTCAAAAGTAACGGTTGTTGTGTCTGTTTTGTTCCTGTCCAGCATTGATCTGCGTGCACTTGGTTATCAAATGACTCTTTACACGGCATTTTCAAAAACTAATCATACCAAATTGAAGTCAACACAACTTTCATAGCACACGTATTCACGTGCTATCCTGTCTTTCAGTGTAACAATTTCTCAAAATTTATTTTTTTAAAAATGTGCCGCCTTGGCACCCTATGACTCATTATGGGGATGTGGTTGACAAGGAAATCTGTTGTTCAAAGTATAACTAAAGGGAACTGAAAATGTTTTGGAAGACAAATCTCAAAAACCCGAAGCTAGATTTCTTATGTCGCTCATAACTTTTCAGTCAGAGTAAGAACAATTTCTAAATGATGAAGCAGTGTTCATGTGCACTGCTTCATTAGAAACCATGAAGCTATCCGTTTTGGCTGAAGTAAAATAATTATCTGTGCAAACAATTGTTATGTTCACATATCTCAGATAAAAGAAAGCACCATCACCAAGATCTGTCTCTATTCCACATGAAATGTTTGTATTGTTCCCAACACTATCTTGAAAAAAGTACTCCGAATGTATTTGTTTGTTATGTTGTTTAGGAGTTGTATATTCCACTGAGATTATGATCCGTACATTTTAATTACTGGAAAAACAGGGTGGTTCATAATCTTGTGTCATCCTCTCACTGAGTTAATTATCAGTAGACTCTGGCACGTCAGAACGCAGAATATTTACATCATCATGTCAGAGGTTTTGGACATGATTTGCTAGACGAATTAGCATGGCACAGACAAAATATTTGGAAAAACGGATTGAACAATAAACCCAGCAATCACATTTTCTGACACATGCTGTCCTGTGCTAACTAAGTCTGCTGGATATCCAAAAATAAATAAACAAACCAAGTTGCCGTGAAAAAAAAGGTAGACAATGTTATGGCGAAACATCGTAATGGCCACATTATATCCAATATTTTTTTAAAAACTTGAATCTTTGCTTTGTGTCTTTACAATAACGTTGTCTAGTGCATACGCTCCAACAGGTCATACAGTTGAAATGAAAGGTAAATAGCCAGTTCTCTGAGTTCAGGGACTTTTCTCGTTTGGTTTCTTTTTATCTGGGGACTTGGAGGAAAAACTGCACTGAAAAGTGGTTATATGCTTCAGCAAATGATGCCTAGATTTTCCTTTCTCTCTCTCTCCCGCTGTCTCTCACTCTCTCTCTCTGATATCTCTACAGCAATTTGAGTTTACCTTTTTTGCCAAATGGTATGTTTATGGAATATTGCGGGAAATCGGAACAGCTCCTGTTAAGTTGTGGGGCATTTAATGTCGGTCAGGTTTCAAATCATGAATCAGATCGGCCAGTGTTGGACTGGTGTGTACAAAGTTAAAAAGCACACAACACCAGGTTATACTCCAACAGGTTTATTGGAAGTACGAGCTTTCAGAGATCTGGTCCGTAATCAGGTGGTTGTGGAGTATAAGATCGTAGAACACCGAATTTATAGAAAACATTTAGAGTGCAATATAACTGACATTGTATACTAAAAAAACAAAAAATGCGTGAATTGTCTGTTAAGTCTCTCATCTTTTAGAACGGGCACGTTGCTTTCTGTTCTTTCATGTGTTAAAGTACATTCGTTTCTTAAAGTTACATTCTCAAGTTAACTTTAACAATAGGTGCCATGTTGGCTCAGATATTGCATTGAAAGTGCGAGGTGCCCTGTGTAAGGCTGTCTGTACCCCAGCCTTCAGATTGATTCTAATCTATAAGAAGGATGTACAGAATCTTAAACGGATTCATGCAGTTTTTGAGCAAAATAAAATGTAATTCTGCCATTACAAATTTACCCAAACGTATATGTGCTTGGGTGCATGTCGATCTGTGTGTGTTGGGGTAAAAGTGTCTGTGAGGGAGATAGTGCGTATGTATATTCGTTGGAGTGTGATTGTAGATTGGTATACGTCTGTGAGAGTGTGCGTGTGTGAGTGTGGGAGTGTATGTGTGAGTGTATGAGAGAGCTTGTGCATGTGAGAGTGTCTGTGCATGGGTCTATAAGAGTGTGGGTGTTTGTGGGAGTGTCTATGTGTATTGTGTGTTTGTCGGTCTGTAAGTGTGTATCTGTGTGTGTGATTGTTGCAGTGGGGTCACCTGCAGTGTGACAGGCACCCAAGGTCTCAAATGAGGCTTTCCCATCGTTACCAAAATTGGTTATCAACCTCTGATTGATCACTTCGTGTTGTTGACTGTCCCAAAGTCTGCCTTGGACGATGGTCACCCGATGGTCCATGGCCGAATGTCGTGGACCACTAAAGTGTTCTTCAATTGGGAGGAAACACTCCTGTCTGTTGATTTTTGTGCAGTTTCAATTCACACGTTGCCATAGCTTCTCCTCGGTCTCACGAATGTACCATGCCTCAGGGCACGTTTGCCTGCAGCGTATGAGATACACAACTTCAGCCGAGTAACACGAGTACCTGCCACGTACATATTGGGTTTTCAATTCGTTAATGTTGAAAACTCGGTTCTGTTTTGTTGGTGTTCCTTCTGTGATGTGTATATTAATTCCATTTAACTTGAAGACTGTTGATTTGATCAGCTGCCACATTCCTGGAATATCCATATTACATCTGCCAGAAACAACTATTAAGGTTAGGATAACCATCTTGAAATATTTTGAGGGTTCTGGCCATATCCACTAGAGAATGGAGGCTCTTTTTGAGATCAATTCTACAGTTCCAATTTGGCATGAGGGTTGAAGATCCCAAAACCAGCAATTCGTAGGTGTTAGTGTTTGTTGTTTCGGTTGTTAAATTCAATTAGTTCACCTTTATTTGGCCTTTCACCTGTCCAGGTTTCCTGATCTTTTTCAAAACATTGTGCAACTTAGATTTGTTACTTGATTGTCAAATACACTTCACCGTTATCGCACTGTTACGACCACCTGAATTGCAATAACGTTTTTAGATTGCTGCCAGATGACACACAGGAAACCAATATGACTAATATATGTTTCTATAGGGCACCTGCATATATGACTACAGAATGAAATATGTGAAAGATCCAATGCAGAACCTTGCAAATCTATATTCGAGAACATAAAATACATACTGAAATATTATCAGTTAAATTTCTAATAGAGCAGACGTCCGCTTTACTACAAATTGAAAGTTAACCTGATCGGAGAATAAGCGTCACTTTATCATGAATTCTGCCTTAATGAAGTTTTAGACTGATATTGTGCAGTAAATACGTGAAATATATTCAAAATGATGAAACTGTAATAATGAGATATAACTTACCAACTTGTTGCAATTTATTGGTAAGCTTATAAATTTCTGAAGAGAATTAGCAAATAGGCATACAACAAATTAGCAGTGCACATTTAATCATAGCCTTCATAAACATCAAATGTTTTCTGGCGATTCAGGCCAGCTGGTGTGTGGGCAATGAACACATGGCAGATTGAATAATACTTTAGCATTTTTTTTCACTGAATGAGACCATGTCTTCTTTGTGATATGGCTGCATTGTGGTAATGAAACTCGACTAGAATTTCTATTCGTTTAAATGACTTGATCAAAACTCACTCGGACAACTAGTGGAGTCAATGGAATTTGTGTTCCATTATGGTTCTCTAACCGAACTTGCCTTTTCAGTAATGATGTCCATTAGACACATCAATTCTAATAACCCATTTCGGTACAAAACAATGTAAGGGAAATAAATATGTGTTCCCTACGTCCTCTGATAAACATGATATTCAGGCACATAGCATTTAACTCTTTGCTGAAATTACTGTGCAAATGAAAGTTCAATTTTGAATGAGCCGTAATTTTGAATTGGTGCTGCCAGCCGCACCTCCTTGACATGATAGAATAAATGATGGAAATTGAATATTAATAAATCTGACAACCTATTTCAAAATCGATTGAATGAATGTATGTCACTTGTCAAAATAGTTCCATATACTGCAAAATTAAATATTGTCTTATTTTTGAATTAAGCTCACAGAATTCAGTTTAGTCAAGGAAGAAAAAGAAACCTTTTTTCTCAAATTTTCCTTAGGTCACATGCCTCAGTTACAGTCTTTGAGACTACTGTATTTGACTCTAAACTTATAAACGTTGACTTCTTCCTCTTGAGTAGTGATTTTATTGAAACTAAAAAATGATCAGAGAGATATCAAATGAACCGTAGTTTTTTTTAAAAAACATGGTTTCGTTGCAGTAAACATGAACAAATGACTTCACTGGTCAATTACTATGCATCGAGTTTAGCAAGTAGATTTAATAAATGGAAATTTACGTTCGATTATAACGAAATTGCCTTGACCACAGTAATGTCAGAATTGGGTACAGAGCTCAGATATTGGTTCAAGTGCAGATGCCAAAGGGACATTGCTGACAATCCATAAGTCCACAAAATCTCGAGGTACTATGCAACAAGTGAAATACCTCTAGAACTGGATTAAACTGGCTGTGTGAATTACGTCAAGAAATATGCAGTGAATTGTACTGTGAAATCGGTAAGACACATCAACTGATTTCAACAATGCCCGAAACATATTGAGACCAGCAAAAAGATTTCCAGACCAGCAAAAAGATTTCCCCTGAATGAAACCATACTGGCCCTGCTCTGATAGACTAGCAATTTACATATCAAGGATTCTCCGACTTCTTAACTGCTTGTATGGTTTTTAAATGTTCACTGCACGATTTCGGCTTTACTTCATTTCATTAATAATTAGGTTGAAAGCCTGTTACGTATTTTTGGCTTCAGTCAACCTCTTAGCTCTAATTAAAAGCTCTAAAACCCAGGCAAATCGGCAACTATGCTTCATGCAACTCTTTTGAAAATAAACGAAGGACACTATAACATTGTAAGAGCGGCATGGTCACACCTACCCCCTTGAAAAATAAACCATGAATATTCAAAGATGTCTTCATTTCGAAACCCATTGATCTTACTGCTAGCACGTCATAGAACACATATAAATGACATTCATCATAAATATGCAAGCATGCGCTACTACTTTCTGTTTCAGTTCTTTTAGGGCTGTAATTGAATGCTTCCATTTCTCTGCAAAGATTCCACAATGTACCGGCAATTACGTTTTCTCGCCCTGCTGCATGCACAACTTTTTAACTGAATGGCTGCAAGAACAAGCACCACCTCAATAGCCTGGAATGGTTGTAGTTACATTTCTCCACAAACCTCAATAGGCCATGATCAATGCAAATGATTCTCTGAGTTATAATACTGGTAATATAAGCATTGAAACGTTGTAATGCTATCACTAAGCTCAAAGCCTCCTTACCATGACACATGATGAAGATCAAAGAGAGTTTGAGACATTCTAAGTTTGAATTCATCAGACACATTTGAAAGAAAAAGCTCATCAAAGTTCATTAAAGTCAGAAAAAGTTGTCACTGTACTGGTTAATATGTTAGCATGCAGGATGATTGGCAGCTGTCAGAGAAAAAAAAGCACAATGTATAGAAAAATAGCTTTAGATAAGCGAACCCTGAAGTTGTCTGAGCTAAGGCCATAGACTTTTCTCAAATTCCAGAGAAATATGATTGATGGGAGCGAAGTCAGTGTTGACAAAGTATTAAATGATACAAATATATCTAAATGCATGAAGAAGGAAATTTCTACTCATAAATGTTTAATTTTCTGGACAAATTCTCGATAAGTCTTTCTATCTTCCCATTGGCTTACTATCAATGCACAACACCAGCACCCATATCAGTCGCACCAATCGCTGCTTTGGAAGGTTTTGCGTAATAAAATACACCTAACACTGTGGCAGTAGTTAACACGGCTGTCAGGCAGTCAAATTCCTTCTGAGAGTCCGCTGTCCACTGAAATGTATTGCCTCGTTTTAGTAATTCAGTAAGTGGGGCAACCACACTGCCAAATCTTGGTAAGAATTCCACATTAAAGCCACTCAATCCCACGAATCATCGCACTGCTCCTTTCTTCGATGGTATCTAAAACTCTCCAAATTCCTTTGTTTTTATATTCCGTGGGGCCATTTGTCTGTGTTGAATAACGTGGCCCAGGAAGGTATCTTGTGCTTTCGAAAATTCATTAATTGCCATGTTTATCACCAAGCCTGCCTCCTGAAGTCAATCGCATAATTGAGAGAAATGTTGCAAATGCTCCTTCCATGTGTGACTAATATTCATCACGCCATCAACATAAAGAACACAATTTTGTGCTCTGAAAATGAGGTTGTTCGTTACTCTCCGAAATGGGATTGGGACATTTTTCATACCAAACGGCATGCCTTTAAACTAGTACAATCCATTCAGCGTTCACAGATCCGACATTAATTAATAATGTCGCAATAATTAATAATGATATGGTTATGGATCCTGTTTGAAGGAGCTATCACAGTATGGTTGAATTTACAATACAGATAGAAAATACCAAGATAAGTGCAGTATCAGATTCATCTAATTAAACAAGGGATTTTACAATAAGCGATAGCAAACGTGGACTGGAATCAAAGACTTTATGGGAGGCAGTAGACAATGATTGTAGGATTTCAAAGCATTTTTTCAAAGTGCCCAACCAAAGTATACTCCGGAGCAAGGAAGAACTGTAGGAAAAACAATAGTTTACTCTGTATGTCTCAGGAAATGAGGGAGGTTATCAATTTGAAAGAGAAGGCGTGTAAAGTGGTCAAGTTCAGAGGGAAAATCGAAGATTGGGAAAGCTTTTAAGATCGACAGAAAATCGCAAAAAGAGATGCAAAGTAAATAGATTGTGAGAAACGAAAAAAAACATACCTGAGAATGTAAAGCCGCATCGTAAAAGTTTGAATGCTTAAATACTTTATAGATATTTTAAAAAAAAAACAAAAAAAGTGGCTAAAGCAAGCATTGACCCTTGACCCAATGAGAAGGGGAATTTCTTAATGGGATATGAGAAAATGTCTGAGGCATTGAAGAGATGTTTTGTGTCAGTATTCACAGTGGTGTACACAAATAACATGCCAGTAATCAAGAAACATTAGGGGAGGACCTGGAAACAGTCATGACCATGAAAGTGATAGTGTTGGGCAAGCTCATGTAGCTAAGGGTAGACAAGTCTCCTGACAGCAATTGAATGCATCCCAAGGTGCTAAAAGGGTTGGAAGGAGAAATAGAAAATGCACTTGAGGTAATTTTTCAAAATTAAATGGACTCTGGGCCAGCTCCTGCAGATTGCAAAACAGCAAATGTGGCACAACTGTTTAAAATAGGACGTAGACGGGCTAATATAGAACAGTTAATTTAACCTCTGTAATGGGGAAAAAGCTTGACTCTATTAGCAGAAATAAATAAATAAGGCATCTAGATAGAAATTGTGTGTTAGGCAGACACAGCCCGCGTTCATGAACGACAGGTCATGTTTAAAAAATCTTTCAAATTCAGTGAAGTAATTACAAACACTTTGGATATTGAGTATCTAGCGGATGTGGAGTATTTAGTTTTCCTAAAGGCATTCGATAAGGTGGCACACAAATGACTGCTGCAAAAGGGAAACAATACAAGGCATTGCAAACAGTGTGTTAGCATAGATAAAGGATTAGTTAAACAACAGAAAGTAACGACTGTCAATAAATGACTACGACTCCGTGTGGCAAGTTATGATTATTATATGCCTCAGGGATCAGTTTTCGGTCTGCAATTATTCACAATTTACATAGATGACTTCGAGTTGGGGAGCACGTGTAGTGCGTCAAAGTTTGTGATGACACTAAGATGCGTTGTTGTGGAAAGTGTGCAGAGGAGTGTGAAGTTTTGCAAAGAGACATCGATAGTTTAAGTGAATGAGCAATGTCTTGCAGATAGAATACAATGTTACTGAATCTGTAGTCATCCATTTGATTAGACTTTTGCTTGAATGATAAGAAATTGCAGCACACCGTGGGGCAAAGGGACCTGAGTCTCCTTGTGCATGAATAACAGAAAGTTGGTCTGCAGGTGTAGCACGTAGTTAAGACAGCGAGCAGAATTTTGTCCCTTATTTCTAACATTTAAAAGTTGATATGCGAAGTTGCAGATGCAAAGGATTCTGGTGATGCCACACCGAAATATTGCGTTCAGTTTCGATCTCCCTACGTGAGAAACGATGTAATGGCAAAGACGAGCTGCAGAAGAGGTTGGTCAGATTCATTCCGAGGGTGCTGGATAATGAAGAGTGACTGTGTAGACTGATATTATATTCATTGGATTTTAGAAGAATGAGGGATGATCTTTTGAAAACATATAATACAATGAAGGGAATGGATAAGGTAGAAGTCGAGATATTATTGCAACTGAAGGGTGAAACTATGTTAAGATAGCATAGCCTAAATAATACTTTCAGCAGAATCAGCACTGAATTCAGAAGGATCTTCATCAGCCAGAGGTTTGTCAATATATAGAATTCCCAGCCGACAGACCTATTCGAGTTTTCCTCAGTAAATGTTTAGAAAGGCAAAATAGACATTTTTTTTTAAACAATAAAGGACTAAAACATTATTTAGGGAGGACGGGTAGGTGGAACTGTAAGAAAAGATGATCCATGATCGTATTGAATGACGGATCAGGGTTCCAGGGCCAAATGGCCGACTCCTGCTTCTAGTTGTTTTATTCCATGTCATCTAGTTATATAGTGCCAGGTGCCTGATATCATAGACCCTTTCTATCATGCAAACTTATCTGTAATGTGGAATTAAGCTGGATACCTTGAATATTTGTACTGCTCAACCTAATACCGATTACACCTGCATCCTTAATACCCATGTGCAAATTAGCCAGTAATTGCAATTTATGTAAATGTTGGCCTCTACTTTCTATTTGCGTTCAGAATGAATACGAAAATAATCGTCCTAATATTCAGGATCAGAGGAGCAAATCAACTTTTGTTGAAATAGGAATCAAAAGCATTTTATTTGGAGTTGGTAATTTATTTGTATTAGTGTCAGTTATTTCTAAATACTATGAAAATTTGTTCAATCTTATTATCCAAGCTCGTAGATTACAAAATGACTTGATAGCTTTAGCAAAACTTTATCGAATCTCTATTGAAAGTCTGATTTTAGCAGCAAAGTTATTCAGTGGAAGGGCAAATAAACTGCCAGTTGTTTGTGGAGTCAAATGACGTTAAAACCCATCTATTGACTGGAATTACTTTCTGATCAGGGAATCTATATCTTGAAATGTATCTATGTTTATCCCAAAATTGGAGCCGTGCATTTTACGATTATGTACAGGTCATTTTGGATCATTATAAACCCATGTAAATATTTATTAAATAATTCACCTAATTATTTCTGAAACACAACGTACGTAAAGTGATTGTTAAACTTCAGAAATTATGTAGAAGTGCTGGCTTCTGATTACACCCGACTGGAGAAGGAAAGGCACATTTTCCTGACAGAAACCATTCATTCATCTAATGGCAGACAGGCTGATTATTTACATTGCTTGCGGTCTTCATAATCTGATGTACTGGCTTACATACCTTTATCTTTATCCAGCATTGCCTTAGCTGTGCACAAACATACAGATCAAATGGTTACCATTAATCCTTCGCATGCAGAATAATTCAAACATTTCTTACATTGCTACCAAGAAAGCTACGAAGGCTAACTTCCATATGGTGTACGAAATAAGAAATTACAACAAGAATAGATGAAGGATACTGCACTGTTAAAAAAAAAGAAGACGACTCTTCATTGGCCTTGCTGGGTCTATCTACTGAAATGCATAACTAATTCCAAACACTGTTCCAATTGATTTTCTACAAATGTTTCACAACATGTGCCTTCCATATGAGTTTTAAGTTCTCCTCCGCCTATAACCTCAACTAATATACAGAATATCCTTTTCGGTTACATAGTTTTGATTTGGATAGAAATGTGGCATTTGACTTAGCTGAATAATGTTTGTGTTCTGTAATATCAATTCTCTCACCAGTTAGCTCCAGAACTGTCGAGTATTTATAACAGCTCATGTGCAAATTCCAGCAAACTCTCGTTTCATGCACACATAGTACAGTCTGTTCCACATCAAATGTTTAACCGTGCATCAATATTTAGGAAGCTTTTTGTCAGAAAGGTAACAGTGGAAGTCGATGTCCAGCTCCTGAATGTAAATAGGTTAGCTGTCAATGTAAAAAGGCTTATTCATCATCATCACTTACCAGCATCTTGAAGCAGTTTGTCTAGATCTTTATCAAATTAGGATTGAGATGAGAAGGGAATGGCAGAGAAAGTGAAAGCAAATGTTAATTCTTAGCTTTCTATCATGTTTTGAAAAACTGTCAATACTTAAAGTTGATTTTTGCAGATATGTTATCCTTTACTTTTTTATTTGAAGAGCTGATCAATTGCTTGAAATCCATTTTTGCACAGTTAATTGATTCAGGCTGAAATCTCATTTCACAAATATTAATTAAGAAATCCTTTGCCACCAAATGGTGTATTCCTACACTTCATACTAGATTTAAGAATTGCACTCATGTGTTACACAGAGATAATTTTTGACTGGGTAGATTGCTGTTTGAAATTCATGAAGCAATTCCTTCTTTTTTTTTGTTTTCCAATAAAAAACAGAAAAAAATCCATTTTACTTAATTTTTTCAAAGTTTGTTCTCTTTGCGTTATAACAATATTATTCACAATAAAAATGCTCGTAATAATAGTACTAGGCACAAGATCAACAATTTGTTATTATTATTATCATTGTTATTATTGTTATTATTATTCGGAAATGAGACTTTGCTGTTCAATTATGTGAGAATAATCCAGGAGACTAGCTCAAGTGATCTTGAGTTTTTGCACAAAGTTGAAAAAAAAAGCATCTTGTCATTTCCAAATTGTGACATCGTCTATGCATACATAGATAAATTGAACAGTTACCTGGATCAAAGAGGCACCGAGCCTGTTCTGCAATACAAAGTTTAAATATGAATTGTCAAATATAACGAAGGTTAAAGGAGATCACGAAACGTATGAAGTATTGGAAAAAGGTCTTTAGTCTTTGGCTAATGGAATTTCGAACGTATTTCCCATTTGTTGTCAGTGTTGCTAAATAAACTGACTGAAAAAAAATGATAACTTTAGTGTTGCCATTCGTGAGAACAGAGGACACTAATAGAAAAAAGTGAAAACCATTCAAATAATTATCGCGTAGTTTTTATTGCACAACTTGAAATATTTCAGTTTGAGAGTATTCATTATGTTGGCCAGCACACAGAAGATGTAATTTACACCTGCCATTCTGAAGTGAGATGACGAAAACACGGATGTTCCTGTTTCATGGAATTGTCTTCCCGAGAAATAACAGCCTCGCAACTTATTAGCCTAAGTCTGATTTTTCATAAACTACTTACTGATATGGAAGTTAAACATATATACAGGAATCAGAAAGGAAAATTTCATTGAGGCAAAATCAAGTTTCAAATGTTGTGAGAAATTGACTGTGCTGCTCCTCGGATGCTGCAAGACCTGTTGTGTTTTCCAACGCTATACATTTTGACTCTGGTCTCCAGCATCTACATTCCTCATTTTCCGCTTAGGAATTGTTGCGTCAACTCGGAGGGACAGAGAGAAATCCAACTATTATTCATTATGCGAAAGACCAGACCAAACATCCTCAAACATGTTAACGAGACACTCGAGACGCAGTCTTTTTCTCGTCTTAAGTGCAAGTACCAAATGTTATGCTCTGGATGTAATTCAATTAGACAAACTATTGTGCTTAGATGAAAACACACGTTATTCATACATTCTAGTTAAAATGCAGACTGTACTTAAAAACAAACTGTCTGAACTATAAATCCATCGGAATACTAAACAAAATAATCTACTACTCATTAGCTATTCCAACATAGTAACACGCCTCAGACATCTCCTCGGCAAAGGCAAAATAATTTTTAGAAACTGGATTGCCCTGCAATTCCAGAAGTAGAAAAATAAACCCAGTTTCTACCAGTGACAGAGAGAGGAAAATAATTTCCACATTCAGCTTCAAGAGTCAAACAACTGTCATTAAAAGTTAAGCTAAAAATCTTAGTTCTTGACCACACACATTCAAGTTGCTTCAATTCATTCAATATTTTAAAACAACTAAGTTGTTTACTGTTTTTTTAAATTTTGAGCGGACTGCTCTGTACCTCTGTCTGAACCCTCTTTATAAAAAAAGGGAAAAAATACAACTCTTAAAGCTGCTGTATCGTTAGGGTCATTTTTTTGCACACGTTTCTTTTTTTTACACAACGCTTACCAACAAATTACTCTTCCTTGTCCAATGCAATCATGAAAATTCGATCAATAAATTCCAAATTTTCCAAATAAATCACTTTTCGAAAGTTGGGAAATTTCCTCGATTCTTATGTTTTATTTCTTTGTTCATACAATGAAATTGTATTAAGGATTCAATTAATTGTCGTAGTCATGGTTAGAGTTTGTAGCTTATACTGTTTAGTGATTTTGAGAAGATAAAAACAATTGCAATAATGTTTTGTTTCCTCTGATTTTTTGACAAAATTTTACATCGACAATCCATGAGACTGTATGATTTAGTTTTCCCACACAATGCTGAGAAAAGAATAAAGAAGCTGGTATGCTCCTTTTCCAAGAAACTTAACCAGTAGCAGAAGAAGTATGGTATCATCGCCAAACAAACTTTATGATAACAACTGTCTGTTCAACGCTTTGAGGACAATGTCTGATATATTAGCAAACAAGCAATAATCAGCATTGGTCATAATCCATCGGCCTTCATCAAGAAAGAAGAGCAATATTCGAAAGGAAATGTTAATCAAAAGGAGACTTATTTTAAATATTTGATGTAAAATTTATATGTAAAAATGATACTTGCGTTTCGGATGAATATTTGTTCTATATCATTTTTCAAAACGGTAATTTTTGTAACAAAACAAACATTTTATCTGACTTTAAAGCAGACAAGAAAGATAAATGTATTCTCGATAGCTATTGTTTATCCATATCATATTTTGTGATGAGTGGCATTAAAATTTGGATATATGCAAAAGCCGCATTTTATTATATTCGAGCATTCTTTTATTGTGGGTTAAATGCGAATAACTCTTTATAAACCCATGAATTGTGAAAGAGACTGATACATTGATTTTATTTACAAGCATAATACCTATAGATCAATGAAAAACAAACGTTTGCTATTCAAGCATTGTGGCATGACAGTCTAAAAAGAAAATTTGTGAGCATACAACCTGAGTTTTAATGGGGGAAATACGGGCTGTGAACAGTTCACAGTGAAAAGTGTTCCGGCCACTTAGAGAAATGTAATTGTTTCCAAGATAGATGAAAATCATCTGGCCATGAACAATGTCGCAGAAGTCTTCTGATCTCTGAAATTTCAGGCATTATTCTTTTCTCAAAGTGAATTCAAAGAACATGCCTTAAATAAGCTTATGACCATTGTCCAGTTGTTTTAAACTTCCGCTCCCATGCAAAAAAAAAGAGACATTTCCTTATTTTAAACTGTTCTCTGCATTTCTCTCTTAAGAAAGTCAATAATACATAGAGAACAGAGAGATTATTATTTGGCCAATTATGACAATTCAGAGGGTCATCTTACCAACCCACTTAACAGGAATCGTTGAGCGGCTGCTGTATTCGAAAACCACAACAGATCTGGCAGCTTCCGAGAAGCAGGAAAATTTCGACATTTCACACAAAAGCTCTTCAGCATGAATGAGGCTGTGGGTCTCATGGGTGGAGAGAGAAATGGGAGGGGAGTGGGGCTGGGGAGACGTTAGCTGAGAGTCCAATAGTGGGTCAAGGTGATAGGTCGGAGAGGAGGGTGGAACAGATAGGTCGGTAGGAAGATTGACAGGTGGGACAAGTCTTGAGTGCGATGCTGAGCTGGAGTTTGGAACTGAGGTAAGTTGAGGGGACGGGAAATGAGGAAACTGGTGAAGTTTACATTGAAGCCAAGGGGTTGACAGGTCCCAATGTGGAATATGAAGGAGAGATCCAGGAAGGGGAGGGAGATGTCAGGGATTGTCCAGGTTAACTTAATGTCATGATGGAATGTGTTGGTGAAGTTGATTAACTGTTTGACATCTTCGTGGGAGCCCAAGGTAACGCCGATGCATTCATCAATGTAGCCGAGGAAAACTTTTGGAATGGTACCATTGTAACTGCAGAAGATGGACTGTTCTTTGCACCCGACAAAGTGACAGGCATAGCTGAGGCCCATGGATACCCCTTTCGCCTGGAGGAGATGGGAGGTTTCGAAGGTGAAATTTCTGAGTATGAGTTCCAGTTCAGCCAAACGAATAAGAGTGTCAATGGAAGTTACCAGTGGAGTATCAATGACCGACTCAACACTGACATATTTTACAAACCCACCGACTACTGCAGCTACCTGGATTGCACCTCCTCCCACTCAACCTCCTGCAAAGAATGCTATCCCATCTTCCCAATTCCTCCACCACCAGCGCATTCGTTCCCAGGAGGACCAGTTCCACGACAGAACACACTAGGTGGTCTCCTTCTTTAAATACCACAACTTTCCCTCCCATATGATTGAAATGCCATTCAATGCATCTCATTCACGTCCCGATCTTCCGCCGTCGAACGCCACGACTCCAACCTCAACAAAGACAGAACCCCAGCCCCAGTCGTCACATTTCACCCACCAATCTCGGCTGAAATCACATCATCTGCCGATATTTCTGCCACCTCCAATCCGACCCCACCACCAGCGATATGTTTCCCTCCCTACCCCAATCTGCTTTCCACAAAACGCATTCCGTCTGTGACTACAAGGTAAAGTTCACGCCCCCAACAACCTATCCTCCCCTCCCTAAACCTTCCGCTGCCACCACAGGAATTGCAAAACCTGTGCTCACAGCTCCCACCTCACCTCTGTCCAAGGCCCCAAAGATGTCTTCCACTTCCATCAAAGGTTCACCTGCTCTTCCTCAAGTCATTTATTGCATAATTGCTTCCGATGTGGTCTTCTCAACATGAGATAGACTGGATGCCTTCTCGCAGAGCACTTCAGAGAACTTCTCCGGGACACTCACACTAATCAACCCAACTGCCCCGTGGCCTAACCATTCAAATCACTCTCCCACTCTCGGCCTCCTCCATTGCCACTTCCGCACCACATGATACCTGGAGGAAGAAAGCCTCATTTTCCACGTTGGGACACATCAACCCCTTATCATCCTTGTGGACTTCAACAGTTTCCTCATTTCCCCTCCCCCAGCATACCCCAGTTCCAAGCTTTCAGTTCAACACCGTCCTCATTGCAACACTGCCTTGCCTGCAAAACTTCATTCCCACCTGTCTGCTCCACCCTCCTCTCTGGCCTATCATCTTCACCCCCACCTCCATCCACTCACAGCACTCTCAGCTAACTTCTCTCCAGCTCCACCCCCTACCATTTATCTTTCCACTCCGAGGCTCCCAGCCTTATTCCTGATGAAGGGCTTTTGCTGAAACCTCATTTTTTCCTTCTCCACGGATGGTGCCTTACCTGCTGTGCTTTTCCACAGCCAGTTTAATTTTGACTGTAATCTCCAGCATCTGCAGCACCCACTTTGGCGTAATAGACATGTAAGTTGACATTTAATAATCACGTACCTGTAGCAATAGCCTAATTATTTGGAATGAATTTTGTGCTGAGCACTCCTTCTTTTAATGTGCATTACCCGATTGAATTATTTGCAGATTTCGTAACCTCATTGGGCACGCATGGCCCATCCAGTAAAAAAAAATTGATGGTCCATTAATTAACTCACTGATAAACGAGAATCACCAAATATTCCCATGAAAAATAGTGCTGACACCCAGCAGATCATTACAGAAGGTACGTCTGAAACATTTCGAACAGGATTCTGCAGGAAAAGTAACTTACTGATGCAATATGTTGTCGTCACGAGTTTCCCAGATTTGAAGATGACCGTCCGCAGAAATTTTGAATAATTTAATGTGATCATATGGCAAACATAAGGCAACAAATATTGCAATGGCTTAGAGAGATGACAGTATTTTGCAGCTTATACTGAATATTCCTTCTTCAGAGCATCTGCACAACAACCAACCTTTTCGTGCAAAAGTATTTGCATAAACCTGGATATTTGAAGTATCGCTTGCATATGTAAATTGAAAATAAAAAGGATGAGTTCAATTCAGCTGATCACAGCATTATGAGTGCACTCTCGATCATCTGTAAAGTAATAGAGGGGATGCACAAGACGCTAAAAAGCCATCGACACCTTAAGACCACATGCTGACAGATGTTCAGTTTAAGTTATCCCAGGGCCACACAAATGTGACCGCATTACAGCCCTGGTTTGAATGCAATCACAAATTCGAGTTCAGAAAGAAAAGTGAGTGTCCTTGACTTCCAGACCATAACATGTCGAATCAGGAATCCTAGAAAACTGGAGATAGTGGACATCAAGTTAAATCTCTCCTCGGGATGTAATCATGCTGAGTGACAAAGATGGCCACATCGTAAAGCTCAATCATCTGCATAATAGGACAAAATTGCAGTCATTGTTCAGATTATTAAAATAAGCTCATTGCGTTTCAACTGTTACATCGGAAAATTAGCGTTAGATTGCCTCCTTGTTGTTACATTCTTTGCAAATCCTCAAATATTTCAACATGTGATGTCGAAATGCAACAGGAACTGGACAATATTTAGAGCAGTAATATTTTTTAACAGTACAAGAAACATAGTACTTAAGAGAGAATCTAGCTTACACCGCTAGACATTCTTTTGCATCGATGTTACTGAATCTCAATCCATTCAATTTTTGGCGGTATCCAATGGCACAACATTGAAGTGGAATGACGTGGTCAGACCAGATGTTAAGTATCCTATTGTGAGTAATTAAAAAATTTCATTAATTCTGAAAGACTATCTCCCATCACAATGATTGATTCTTGCGTGTGGAATGCTACAGGCTACTTGCATGGATGACAGAAACTCTAAACACATTGAGAAACTTCAGTGAGCTTGATTGGCTGCAAACATCCAATCATTATTTCCTGTACTCATTTGTAGCATAACATGCACTGCACATATGTAGCAAGGCACGCATCATGCTCCAGAAGATTAAATTCGGGGGGAACAAGAGCAGCAAGTACATGTGAATATCAGAAATCTTTCAAATTCCAAATACGATTCAGAATTGGAAATCTGAATTAATACAGTACAGTTGGTGCAAAATATGGAACTCTCTCCTTAACTGCATGGTGGATGCAGCGATATCAAATACCTACAACAGTTCCACAGGACAACTCAACTTCCTATTGTTAAGTCAAAAGTGATGGACGATAAAAGCTGACCAAACAAGCTAAACCAAGTTCACCAAACAATTAAATTCATACCCCTTTGTTCATTTCTCCAACAATGTGCATTGCTAGAATCCAATTTCGATCAGTGGCAACGAGTTTTTGATGGGATTTCCACTACCTGAGGATCAATATTTAAATTGCACGCGTTGATGACTTTTTAGGACAGTTTTATTTGCATCAATGCATAACAATCCAAACCAAAAATAAAAAGCTGTGGATAATCTGTGGCAATTACCAAGCTAACAATGAAATGGAAATGTCTGATCACAAGATTTGTAGTAGATACATGCGACACAGTATTGAAAGCTGTTATTTCCTTGATATGGCAAATGAATAAAAAAGACTGTGCATGTGTATTGGCAGTAAAACGCTTAGTGAGTTTCGGGACCCAAGTGAGTGCATAATTAGTACTGTAGAAAAAACTTCAGCCAGTTTGACTTACTACTATAGAAGAATTGTGCCTCTCCTGATATCACGATCTTGACAATTTCCCATGTTCATCCAGACTTACATTGTATGGAAAACTTGCATAATTTGCCCATGTTTCTAACTTTGTTTTCTTTTGAAACAATACTGCAAATTTCCACATTTGTAATTGTTCACTTTCTGTTATTTTGCCCTGCCATCTTTGTCAACAGTTTGGTAAGCTTTCTTTTCTTGATCAGAGTATTGACTACAGGTGTTGGGAGGTCTGTTGCGGCTGTACAGGACATTGGTTAGGCTACTGTTGGAATATTGCATGCAATTATGGACTCCTTCTTATCGAAAAGATGTTGTGAAACTTGAAAGGGTCCATAAAAGATTTACAAGAATCTTGCCAGGGTAGGAGATTTTGAGCAATCGGGAGAGGCTCAATAGGCTGGGACTGTTTTCCCTGGAGCGTCGGAGGCAGACGTGACCTTATGCAGGTTAACAAAATTATGATGGGCAAGGAAAGGATAAATAGACAAATTCTTTTCCCCCGAGTCGGGAAGTACAGAACTAAAGGTATAGGTTTAGGATGAGAGGATAAAGATATAAAAGAGACATACGGGGCAAGTTTTTTTCACACAAAGGGTGGTGCATTCATGGAATGAACTGCCAGAGAAAGTGGTGGAGTCTTGTACAATTGCAACATTTAAAAGGCATTTGGATGGGTATATGAATAGGAAGGGTTTGGAGGGATATGGACCGGGTGCTGGTAGGTGGGACTAGATTGGATTGGGATAACTGAGCAGCATGGATGAGTTGGACGCAAGGGTCTGTTTCCATGCTTTACATCTCTATCACTCTATGACTCTTTTATAGTGCTATTAGACAAAATTGCTACACTGAATACGATATTCAGCAGTAACGTAGAGTGATGTGTGTTTTCAGTGAGAAAATTGACGCACAAATTGGTTGCACAATGCACTTAACACGAAATAAATCCATGAAACAATTTAAAACAACTGTTTTTTCTTTAACTATGTATGGACATATTTTCATTTTATTTACCTTTCTCACACTGTCTTAATTTCTCCTCTGCAAATAACAATTAACAGCAATATGTCATAAGCACAATAACGATCATACATATCAGTTATTTACTAATGAGAGATTTATCACCATCAATTCACGCACATATGATCTGATTAACATCTGAACGCTTGATTTATATTTGACTTTATAGTCTCCTAAATACGGCGTAATTTCAAATGCTTTAGCAAAAATAGGTCACTTGAGCATATCTCATGTGTACATGTTTCCTTAACGTCTTCTTTAGATTTAAATTTAATCGTCAAAGTTATCATTGACATAATTAATATCTGGTTCCTAATTATGGCTTCCACTAACTCAGTTTATTAATTGGAAACTAATATGTCAGGTGTGATACTCACCTAAGTGACAATGTATGGTGAGATCACAAAACTGGAAAAGTAGTAATGTTCTCGTATGTCTCGTCTTTGATAGGAATTACACCTTTTTCTGGGCCTTCCTATCGTTCCCTCGTAACCTTGTTAAAATTTGGAAAGCAACAATCACATCTATTTCCAACGTATTCTTTACTAATGCTCAACTATTACATAAAAGTTTTTTCTTCCTTTCTGCACCTTTGAGTCTTTGATGAAGTATCAAATCCTGTCCGTAATGTATCCGTCCGGTTAAAATTCGGAACAGTTTGTGTCCAAGTGTTCTTATCGAATGAAATGATCTCTTTACAAAACAACGTATGAGATTGCTGAGCGACAGAAGTGGTGAAGAAGCTTGGCAATGACCTCCAAAAGTAACACAAATAGGCAGATGCAAACTCCTCACGACACGCAAACACACACTCACACAGACACAGACACAGGCACACACACACACGCGCGCACACACACACACACACTTTTTTTTGGTTCACTATCATCGTGTTAATCCATTCCAGACATCCACTTTAACATTCCAGGAAATCACTTGGCAAAATGAAAATAAAATTAGAGGTCAGGCCTATGCTGGTTCAGAACATAAGAAATACATTTACCATAGAAAGGCATTTAATCTGCTATCATGCGTGATGATTGCTTAGATGTCTACAATGCACAAATTCTGCTAAGAACGCAATTCCTTTTCTTAAAGTAGGGAATCAAACCTGTTGTCATGACAGACGAACCATTTCCTGGGAAATGCATGGAAATACATAAACATAATTTGATTAGCATATCAAACAACACACAGTGACAATATAGGCCGACAATTCTAAAGCATAATTCCTTGGTGGACGATAATTTGAAAGCAGTGGCTTGAACTTCAATTTTCTGCCGATGCCAACTTCTTTTGTCCTGGTTACATCCTCGATGCTGACCTGATAACTACCTGTCGCCCACAATGCAGATAGACTGTGGGTGTTTCCATGGCAGTTTAAAAAAAATATGAAGACACCTTTTAAGACACCTGCGTTTAAAAATAATGTCAAGTAATCTCCTGATTGCTTAAAGTTTACAGTAAACTAAATGAGGTTAAATCTGTGAACAACATGTTTTAAGACTCTGAAAGATTCTAAGCACGTACCAAGTTTCAAAGAAAAGGCGATTGCAGTAAGTGCAAGGATGAAAGAAATAAGTTTATAGCATTAGTAGCAGGCTTGATATTGGAGAAACGGAATAATGATGCAGAGATACAAACTGAACTTCTGGAGGCATGTTTTCCAATTCCTGCATGTCTATTGGAGAAATTTAAATCCGATATAAGATTGTACCACCTAAAACCAAAAGTATGCCTACTTTTGATTATCTAAGAATGTTGTTCGTGAACAAGAAACGTTTGATCGCTTATTATATTTAGAAAGGGAAATAATCCATTCTTATCTGTCGGTCTGATGAAACAACAATTCTTAACTAAAGAATAGATCTAATTGGAATGGGTATTAAGTGCCATTAATATCCACTTGCCTTGCATAGATAGGAATCTCGTCCTTGTACTGACCAAAATTCCTCATGGCTCCTGGCTTTTTGTGAGCGACAGGTGAATTGGGGAATAGTTTTACGTGCAGGGGGACATAAAATAGTCCTTTGTTAGAAACGAATGAGTTAGCCATGACATCTGAGCTGAACAGCGATTGCAGAATTAAAGTACAAACATCTTCACTGCTTTTACTTCAAAAGTGAATTTAAATATTTCGTATGTTGGCACCTTGCTGTTTGTATCATTTTAAGTTAATCTGATGTTGAACTGCTAATTACAATAACAGTATTAGCTAGTGAGGTTATTTAATTTTATCGTTCTCTTGTGAATTTATGGTAAATTAGTATCCAGCACATTTTAACCTATAATTGGATACATGTACAACAATAAAGTCGCAACATTTTATTTTGCTTTCTCGACTTTATTCTTCTCTGCAGGGATCACTGTGCTCTGTTTGATTAATGCAAATATTTAGGCTCACTGCCATATCAATCATCTAATAAGGAATACATTGATGGTAAAACGATCACTTTGATGTGAAATGTGATAAATAATGTGGTAGAAATGACACATATTGTTGTTCGTCAAATTCTGAATAAATCTGTTAACAATGCAAATTGGAGAGTGACTGGAGAAACTTTGTATCTTTGACATTTCAGTTGACAGGTGACAAGTTTGGCAGTTGCTAACAGAAAGCAGCATGACAATAGCAATCATTGGAAAAGAACAGGTTCGTCGAATCAGTGAAATATTCTAATTGGATCTCTGAATTTATTTTTAATCGTAATAGTATTTTAAACTTTTGTTCTGGTCGTTGTTGTTGATAGTTGGTATAATAGCGTTGTTGTTACAATGGTTAATAGGTATCACGTCTTAATAATTAACAATACTCAAACAAGCTTAAAAGGCATGCTATCCAGTGACTGAAGAGAAGATGAGAAAATCGAGCAGGAATGAATGATTTCCTTGGCCTCCAATACAAGTGTAAGTAATCTGGAATGAAACGATTTGTTGCCTTTTCTTCTCTCACATATGTACTTGCACCTTGGACTGATGAAAGTACAACGCCAACAATTGGCCAACTGAGGAAAGAACTATTCGAAATAGCTTCCTTATTACTGTTCAAGGATATATGTCGAGGGCAGCAATTATCAAGAGCACTTTCGATAAACTAATTCATTGTCCTTATCCTTTAAATAAGCAAATACCGACAAAATCAACTTGTGGAATGGTCGAGCAATTGCAGAATGACACATTGGACAGTCACTGAGTTACAGTGTGACGTGGGACAAATATGGACTGTTTTCTTTCGAGCCTCGAAGACTGAGGTGTGCATCTTATAGAAGAGTATAAGTTCATGAGAGGCATAGAAAGAGTGAATGCACTCTCTTTTTCACAGGGTTGTGGAATAAAGGACGAGAGGGCATCAGTTTGAGGTTTGAGGAGAAAGAATAAAAGTGACACTGAGAAGCAACAGTTTTACATGTTAGACCGTACACAGTTGCAACGAGCTGCCAACAGAAATGCTGAGGCAGCTAAGAAAAATTAAAAGGCATTTGTACAGATACATGCATAGGTGCATTTTGAAGGATCTGAGCTAAGAGCAGGGAAATGGGGATATCGAGGATTAAACGTTTGGTCAGCCTTTACCAGTTTGGGCTAAATGGCTTGTCTCCATGCTGTAGAACTCTATGACTGTATGACAATGATCTGCAAGTCCAGGATCATTTGTGATGACAGATTCCGCAAATTTCGAACCTTTATGAGATTCTACCTTGTATAAAGATACTTTTTCCATCGAACAATGGTGTTGTCTGTCTTTAATGAATGATTTATTTGACATGCCTCTCTGCTGCTTGCTTGTAATCATCGCTTTTCCTTACCTGCGAACGATGCCTTGGTCCTTTCAACTAATACACTCCTACTTTGTTAACGAGTCTGAAGAATCCTTAAAAAGTCAATTACCAGAAGGGAACAGAAAAACTGCATATAAAATTGATTAATTTAGTTGTACATACTGATTGGCAGAGACGTTGTGGGATTAAGAGCCTAATTCAATGATGTAGAATTCATTTCTTTCATATCTCTCAATAAACTTATGAGTCTTTTGTCGTGTGTAGTTTCATGATAACTGTTCTTTTCATAGTTGCATAGGGTATATTTTGTATCAAAAATGACTACTACTTCCTTCAAAAATGAAATAATATTTTCATGAATACATCTAAAGTTTAGAGGCCTCCTTAATTTCCTGCATCCTGTCAAAGCCAATTTAAGAAAAAGCTCCGGTTAACCACGTTGTTTTGTCATTACGAATGATAATGTCAAAGCCAGACAATTGATTAGAATACACTTCCTGTCTATATTTAATGCAGGAGTGAGCTTTTCATTTTGTAACCGTCAGACACAATTTCCTATACAAATTTCGTTGTAATGTCATGCCAGCGATTTTTTTTTCTTCAGATACGCTGCTTCCAGAATTTTTGTAATCAAAAGAACTGCTGGGACAACTCACGATGTTGGCAGTTGACATCGAATCATAAATAGAAATAAAAATGTTGATTTTAATCTTACAGGTCTTTGGCTTTTGTTTGCAATTGAAACCCTGAAAAAAGATTCGATTTACCTGTCTGGAAATTTTCTATGCTATATCTACGATGAAATTGCATCATTTTGTCAGATAAATTAGCTGCACCATTTGATTGCATTGGTATATTGTGTAAATTTTTCTCTTGTAAGTCATCAGGCACGTGCTTGCAAGGTGTTCCAGTGTAATGGTGTTTACGTAGATATTTAAAATCTCTTCAGATGGAGCACACCGCACTCACACCCTGACTATAACATACATACCTGCTTCCCTCAAATTGTTTTGAACGTTTCCTCTGAAGGTGCCAACGATTGTTTGTTCGAACTACTTAATTGCCTCCATATTCCCCCTTTAATTTATGTGAGAAAGAGATTCATTTGAAGTTGTTACAACCATTTACCGAGGATAAACAATGGATACTTTCTTTTTGCTCTATTTAGCAGCATGAAAATTCATCTCATATTTTCTTTTCCTATTAACATCAATGCTTTGATGGGAAAATACTGTGATGTTAAATGACATGTATCTTCATTCAGGTAGCACAATGTCTTGTAGTTCCAAATTGCTATGCCTGTTAATTATTTGCATTAATGGCAAACTGGTAGCAGCACCTCAATTCTCTTCTTAATTTTTAAGTTTTAAGAAGTTCGACATTGCTGCTTGTATTGTTTATATCTGAATTTAGGAGAACTTCTAACTTAGACAATTTGTAGCCCTGGACTAATTTACCTTCGTAAACAGATACCGTATTGTTTTCTTTAATGCACAGCAGAAGATCGAATCATTCGTCTGGTTTGAAAAAAAGATCATTTCTTTACAGATTAAATATATTCTGCTGTACGATTTTGAGAGTACCCACCTCTCTTTACATTTCAATATTCCTGATTACTTCACATCGAATAGGATGTTAATTTTTGAATTGTAACACTGATTTCGAAAATATTCAAAATATTGAAAGTTAAAAATCTTTACTTGCCACCCTTTGCTCTTACTCTAACAGTTGTTGACATGCTCTTAGATATTTTGTTTTCATTTTTGACATGAACCATTAATATTAACTGGAATCAGTACTATTTGTGTGTTACTCCATTATTCTGTTTAAACATTGAGGTGACTATTGCACGATCAATTTCGTTTAAACTGAACACTACCAACTCCAGTAAAACATTTTTTATCGTTTGTTTTCCAAAAGAAACCTCTCTCTCTTTCGCATTATTATGCACGCCATCAGAGATAGTTTAAACATTCTAAAAGTCTAGATTGCTTCCCGTTGTATAAAGCCTGTAGTGCCCATTTTCCATTTTGTTTACTTTGAGACTCCACAGCGTCTGAAGATGCCCTTCTGAAATGTTATCCTTGGTCAGTCGAAACTCCAACACAACGGGAAGGAAATTCACATTTAATTTTACCTGCAGATTTTGCAAGGTTTCTCAATCTGTTTATCTCTGAAGGAATAATGAAAATGTTACCACTTCACTGGAAGTTCGTAGCTTTCAACTTTAATTAATTTATCACTATCAAAACTTATGCCCGTGTACTGGCTTCGAAAATAAAACAAATCCTTAAAAGATTGCTGCATCCATTTGATACTTCTGCATTTTTCAGCGACATCCTTCCAAATGCCGAGCAGATGATGTTTCTGAACAGCACATCTTAATTTCACAATTAATAATATATTAGTTTCAAAGTTTATAACTGGATATCTCAAATTTGCTATGGTTTAATTATAAAGTTGTATATACAAAAATCGTTATTGTATCATGGTAACATGCCTTTTTGTGCAATAGGCCCAATGTACAAATAACACCAGCATTGTCACAGGAGATGCACCAATTCACTTTTTCACCACACCTATGTGCGAGTATTATAAAGCATGTACTGCTCTAGAACTTCATCAAATCTGCAACAGTCGTTTGAAAGACGGAGACAGTTTAAATGTTCTTCACAATATTAATTCTATTTGTTCATCAAATGTGAGTCACAGTGAGAGAAAACCATATCGTTTCAAATTATCAGCATTACCCTCTCTGGAGATTTTGCCACACTTATCGGAGTTCTGATGTGGCAACATACAATTAACAGGCATGCATGTTGCGAAAATCGTTATCCAATTCCTGATCACTAGTTGATTTTCCATATCTTTCACTTTCTACAATTATTCACACTTGTGCTATTGATCTTTAGTGGAATTGAAAAAAATATCAGTAATATATGGGAGAGAACTGTTGCACCAATGAACTGAATACAGTTTTCATTAGTAATGCATTTCATTTTTTTCTTCTGATTCTGTTCATATTCGTTTGTTCATTATGAAGGAGCGATACACTTGCCAATGATTGTCATTTGTCCTGCCACAACAAATCTTGTCAAGGAGTTGCATGATACCAGTATTTGCATGTTATACTCCTGTTTTCAGGCAACGACACACTTAGAAATGTTCTGCAGTTAGGAAAACAAATCACCTTTGTCTTTTTCAATCATTGCCTTTGCTGTAAAATAAAGAGATTTTGAATTACCATTATACTTATATTATTATTTTTTAAAAAATACAACATTTTATCAATATTAAACAACTAATGGTTATGATTTCCGATCAAATTTTGAATACAATAACAAAGGCACTTGATGAAACAAACATTACATATATTAACCAAACATAACAATAATTTAAAAAACATCTCAAATCGCACGGTGTCATGATTAATAGATCATGGGATCACAATTTTATAAAATTGCCGATCATTTAAAATTTGCTGTTTCTCTTCTGGCGCATCAGTGCCAACCTCGTTTTCTGATTTTTTTTTTTTGTGTATTCTTATGCATTCCTTGCTCATTCCAAAACTTGTCTCTTCCATATATTTCAGGTCACCCAACACTATTTTTTACTTGTTAAACTCGATTGTCTCATGATAAAACAATATCCTGATTATTCTTCCTTTGCATATGTTTACTCAAAATCTCATTTATCTCTGTGTACTTGTTAGGCCGTCCAAATTTGAAATATATGCACTTAAGGCAAATACTACAGCGTTTCGGTTTGCTTCTTTCTTATTGATGAGCTATCCATGCACGACACGTGATCTCTAAAATGTTTAATCTGCGCTCCATCCATTCTACGAGATTAATTATCCTCAGTTTGTCTTTTTATCCCTCTTAATTGTCTGCCTTTCCTCAAACACACCATGCTTAAAACCTTTTTTTTGCCCTATGTTGGAAGCAGCGGTTTCATTCAAGATATGTCTCTATGCTTGCTCTGAAATATGGTGAATATGACTTTATAAGTGCTCCGTGCACACACGTACCAGCATCTTGAAGAAGCTTGTCAAGATCTTCAAAAATAAAACAGATGTAAGTACAGTCAAGCTTTCACTCGGATTAAACACAACAGAAAAGACTTCTGAACACACAATATACATTGTATTTCTGCTCTGTATTCGAACAGATCATCTCAGATGTTCTTGGCAATAAATTATAAATAGCACCCAACGTAGTGACAGCTGAATGTTTCATGCGATTCCTGCTTAAAGGGATTGATAATTCAAGCTCATTATAAAGATAGTGGACACGTCCTGTGACTCAGTAATATACGTCAATTGTTTCTAAATGCATGTCAGAATTTTATTATGTGCACGACACGATATAATGCAGTCTTTTCTTGCTTTGATTATCTGAGTTTGAATTGTCGATCTATAGACATGGATAATCGATTGACTAATGCATTTTGGACGGCTGTTGGGCAATTTATTCCAGCTGTTCCTATTAATTTCCAGAAACAAGCATTTCTGCTGGAAAATGATAGGAGGCAAAATTATTTGGTGTATTAATCCGATGAAATTCGGAATGTAGAGCAGTCTTGCAAAACAGGCGTTCTGCTGCTTGCCTATGTATTGAAATCAGAAGTAAAATGGCTGAACAACATTTCATAATAATGACAAATGGTAGTATATTATTTGTTTCTGTGAAGAATGGTAAAAATGATTGTTTCTTTCTTCTTAATAATGCTTCTCTTTGAAGAGCGTCATAATTGAGCCATCTAGCATAGAATCATATTCCAAAGAAGTCTTACTCTGTATCGAAGCTATAACTCTATTCTACTCCAAACTATCGAGCACGAGAAACATATACGTGTATATTATGACATTTAAAGTATTCAATGATTTGTCTCTAAAGTGAAAGAGAAACAACAATTGCTGGAAAAGATCAGCAGACATGGCAGCATTCACAGAGAAAAATCAGATCGTTTGATCATCCTTCCTCAGAACAGGGGACGGACAAAAATGGAACCAAAATGTTAACTCTGCCTTCTCTCCACACATACTGCCAGACGTTCTGAGCTTTTCCTGCAATTTTGGTGTTTGTTACCGACTTGCAGTATCCGTAATTCTTTCTGGTTTTATTTAAATTATCTAAATACTTATGTTAGCTACCTCTAATGTCCAGCTTGGCATTTTATTTTGGACATCAATAATTCCTGTATAATGTTTCACTTTAGTACTGGTCCACCTCCTGCTGTTCATGCTAAAATTACCCTGCTTGTTATCGACCGTTCAACTGAGTGCATAAATTGCTTTTCATCCACCATTTCCGTGCCTCTTGAAATCTTTATCAGCTCTGTCAACTCAACCAGCAATCTCCTTTGTTAAAAGCAGCAAAAAATGATTCTTTTTTCAGAACAAAACATTTCACCAAGACGAGGTCAATGCAGTCTGGTTTCCCAACACACCTACTACTACTATGTTGCAAGTCCCGATCCCTCACTGTCTAAAACATCAATGTAATAACTTTTTTTATCGTGTGGTAAGCAAAACTGTTTGTGGTATCCTCGCTGCACGATAACCAAAGTGCAGCTCCCGGATAACCTCGGTACTCTAATCCCGAGTGCCCATTGTTATGGAAAAGGCCAGAAAACCCTCACATAATTTCAAGAGGGTAGCCCAGATCTGAAGTTTGCTAGTTGTTTTAAGCAGGTGTATTTGGATATTACAGGAGTGACGCTGGCCCAAATACTCGATTTTAAACAAATCAAAATTTGTTTACATGCGATTAAAGAAAACCACCAATATTCAAAGATGGCATCATTTTTAAACTTTCTTAACCTTACATCGTTACGACACTAGAACACACATACACATTGCATTGACTATAAACATTCAAACGTGCACTACTACTATATGTTTCATTTCATTTATTCCTGTGACCGAATATATCCACTACTTTCCCAAGGCTCGACAATGTGTTGGCTATCACATTTTCTCGTCCTGCTGCATGTACAATTTTCAAATTGAATCAATGCAATAACAAGCTCCATCTAAACAGTTTGGAATTCGTGTGTACACCATCACTCTATTTAATCATTCCCTACAATCTAATACAATCGAATTATGTGATCTCTGAATTCTGACTTAAAAATATCTCCTTAAACAGTTTTAGCGTTCCTTTCACTTCATACGCAAAATCTAATTCGAATGGAATGAATTTCGTCGATTCATTTCATGCATCTCTGATGGGAAAAATGTGCAAACCGAATTCCTTTATCCAAACTATCTAGATAGTCTTGACAAAACGCGCTCAACCTGGTCTTTACTGTCTCATGTCATCTTTCTAACGCTCCCTGTGATTCTGTACAGAATGCAGTCGATTCGAATTGTTTTATTCCTAAGCTATGTATAACTTCCTTGAATAATTTTGATGCAAAGTTTGACCCTTCATTTGATTTTATCTTGGTGGCCGGTCAATATCTAATTCAAACGTTGAGTAACTCCTCTCCAACGTTGTCAGGTGTGATGTTGCATAATCGAATGGCATCTGGAAATCCAGTGGACGTATCCATTATTATTAACAAATACCAATTCCCACATTTCATTTTAGGTAGCAGTACAATGCAATCAAATAACACTCTTGGCAAAGTTTCCTCAAATGCTGAAATAGGTATTACGGGGTGAGGGTTTTAACACTGCCTGTGGTGTTCCAATTACCTGACACTTTTGTCAAGTCTGGCAAAATTCGTCTACTTAATAATTTTGCAGGCCAAGCAAGTACTGATGAATTTTGTATTATAGCTTGAGTTTTCCTTATTCCTAAATAACCACCTACTGGTTGGACATGGGCTATGTGCAACATATCCTTTCAATGACCTACTGGTAATACAACTTGATTATCCTCTGCCATTTTTAATCTGTCTTATTGTGTGATGATCTCCATTTCCTCATTAAGACATCGTTGTTAAGATACTAGCGTCCATAGATACTTTTGGATACTTTTCACTTGTGTGCCTTTAGAGAAAATTGCTTTAATTTCTCATCTTTTTGCTGCAACACAGTTAATGTCTCTGAATTAAAAATGTCTGTTTTATTATTCATTTCCTTCTATTTTTGTCTCAACTGTTTGATCAAATTGAGTCATTGATATTTCCATTCCAACTTTCTTGTACACTTTGATCTCTCCTTATCAACTGCTGAATTTGTGACATTGTTACCATACAATCGGGCAAAATCCCACATATACTGCCTGTAAGAGTTCAGTTGTTGCCTGAGTTTCTACTAACTTTTCAACCACAGTAGGCAGCACTCCTATATCTGATTTTATCTTTGTGTCTAACCTATAGGTGGTGAAAAAAATGAATAACTCCACCACAAGCTGTTACATAACGCAGTAAGATTATGTTAAATTTTCTTTCTGAAAAGAGCTACTGGTGGCACATTTTTGATCATGGGCTTATGCTCGAAACGTGAATTCTCCTGCTCCTTGAATTTTGCTTGACCTGATGTGCTTTTCCAGCGCCAACGTTTCTGACTCTGTTCTTCAGCATCTACAGTCATTACTTGCTCCACATCCGTCACTGTTAACAAATAATGGTTCCCAAATTTTGTTTTGCGTCCCAATACCACTATATCATTAAAGTATCTTGTAAAACATATACATTAAAGTTGTTGGTTTTATTACTGCCTCTGGTTTCCAATTACCTGATATATTTGGGTTTTCTGGCAAAATTAAAGTACATCGTTGTGCTGTTCCGACCAGTAAAAATAATTTGTGTATTTTAGTTTGAGTTTTTCTGACCCCTAAATGGCACTTCAACCCCCCCCCCCCCTTCCAAACTGGTAGTTCACGCACCACCAGCAACCCTTCTGCACTGTAACCCACTGGTAAAGTTACTTGATGTACTCCTGCCCATTTCTCATGTGCCTGAATATGTAATGGTCTCCATTTCCTCACTAAGGCTCATTTTATAAGATAGTGACATTCAGTGACAAGAAAAGCCTTATTTTTTTCTGTGCATGTCTTTTGATAAGATTGCTTTAAATATCATCATAACTTAACTTCACGTAAATGAGTACTTGTTGTATCACAGTGAATTCTCGTTACTCATCTTTTCTAGCAATAGTCCTTCAGAGGTGCATATCTCCTCACCCTTCAGCATCACAAATTGAGAGGATACTGTATCTCTTAATATTGTAAACATTTTTATAACATGCTGCACCGGATCTGTGTGAGCAGTTCCTAGGCTTGAAATGTTTAAGAAGAACTAACACTTCCTCCTTACCGAACCAGGGACCAGGCTATGCATTCTGGTGCAGCTTTTGAGCTTCTGCTGTGCTTTCCGTTATCAGTCCAACAAAGGTCACTGGCTTATCCAGTTTTTCTTCATCTGACTTTCCAGTTTTTTTCTGAACACGCCAACATTGTGATTTCATGTGGACGACTTTATTGGAGTGGAAACATTGGCGCTTTGTTACATGTCCTGGTAAGTTACAATTATGATCTTCACTGAAGTCTGTCTTTCCGTTTCCACACAAGGAATTGATGCTTCCTGAATTTCTAGCGCTCACGAACTGAAATTGATGTTGCAAGTCAAATTTGATTTGCGGACCAACTCACAATTATCAGCGCATTGAGCTTCTAATCTTGGCGTTTAAACTATCTGCTGTTGAACCTGAGTTCTCACAAATTCAGGAAGTGAATTTTTGAGCGTATCCAATAGAATCGTCTCTGTAAGATGGTAGTTAGTTTGCTTTTCTTCTTGCCCTCATCCACATATCAAAATTATTTTGTTTTATTCTTTAGAATGCAATAAAGGTTTCACCAGGATCCCTCCTTAGGTTACTGAAAGGTTGACTGAAATCGTCTGGCACAAGCAAGAATGTACGTAAGATGTCTTTCTTCATAACCTCATACGCTGCAAATACATCCTTTCGTAGTGATGCGAATATCTCACCAGTTGTACCCACAAGTCTTGTTTGGGTCAACAAAACCAACATGGTCACTAGGAAGTACACTTGTTAGCCGTCTTTTTAAATTAGATCAAAAAAGGCTTCCAAATCGTTCTCATCAAACTTAGGTAATGCGTGCATTTTATTAAACAGTTTCTCACTCAGCCTTTGATTACCATGGCTTGGCTCATCATTAATCTTTTCTTCAGTAATCTTCCTTTCAACCTTCATCTCCACCCTTTTGAGCTGACTGTCCTGTCCCAGTGCCAATTTCTGAAGTTCAAACTCCCTCTTTATCTTCCTTTCCTCTCATTCTTTTTCTTGTTCTTCTCTCTCTTTTTTCTTTCTCATTTTTCTCTATTCTCTCTCTCTTCACTATGCTTTTAAATGTAATTCAAAACATTAAATTTATTTTTCTCTTTCCTCGACTTTTGCCTTTAACTCAATCTGCTTCTTTTTCAATTGAATTTTAGCCATCTTCAAAGATTCTGGTGGCGTTTGCAACAAATTTAAATGAAGAACTATTATCATAATTATCTCTCCGTTTCTCATGGAAGTAGGCGTCTCCAAATCCAGCTTGTCTAGTATTTCCAGCACCTTTTCATTAATCACTCTATGAAAAAAACACAAGTCATTTCCTGCACTCCCAAAAATGTCTTGGTGACTGGTAGAGCTATTGGTATCCAAAGCACTGTTGAAACAAAATTAATTCATCGCCCAGTAAAAAAAAGACATACCACATTACTGCCTTCGAGTCCAGGAATTCTAAACCCAAATTGGAACTTTTGCATAATGCTGACCAACGTTCCACTCTGTCATGGACAAGGCCATATACCCTCAACACATATCAGGAAAATAGCCCAGACCCTAACTTTGTAGTTATTTTAAGCGCGTGTACAGCGGATATTCAAGGAGTGATGCAGCTGGTCAAATCATCTAATTTTAAACAAAAGAGAATTTAGTTAAATTTAACCAAATGAAACACAAACAAAAGAGAAAAGAAAATATATATCGTAAACTATCTTAAAATCCAACTAATTACCAAAACTTAATAATGCTGTTCGAAATACTTGCAACAATCTCCATACACAGCCCAAGGCACAAAAAAAAGAAATCAAATACAGCGTCCTCATGGAAATAGAGAGATAAATGGCAGAGAGATTCAACATGGAACACCTTCTTCCATGTAACTATTTATTGGATCAGCAGCCTCAGAAAACTCTGCTGACTTAGTCAACCCACAACAAACCAGAGAAAAATAAACCTGAGTTGCGAGAACATGCCATTGCCCTTTCATTTTTATCAGTTGTTTTCTGAAAACATGAAAGCCTTTTGTCTCAGGCAATACCTGTTAACTGTAATCATATTGGCCCGAAAACACTTCATCCTTGAACTTTCACAATCTCTGTTTTTACGACCTCTTTGAAATAAAAGCCAAGGACAGCATTACCTTGTTGCAGTAGCAGCAGCGCCACCCGACCTTCCCATACGACTTTAAAAAGGCTTCCACATCCTACAAATCAAATTTTGGCATAATGTTTTGAACATATTTTAACAGATCCCCACTAGGCCTTTGGCTACGGTTTTTTTGTTCACTCCTACTCTCTTCGTCACGAAGCTTACCTTCACCCTTCACCTCCGTCCTTTGAAGCGAGATTTGCATTCTAAGGACCATGTTTCCGAAGTTCAAACTCTCTCTCATCTTTACATTCCTCTCTCTCCTTTCCAGTCCCTTCTCTTCCCCTTTGTTACTCTTCTCTTACACCTTATTTTTGATCTGCTAAAGCGACTCTTTCCGTTTCATTTTATTTTGCAGTGGCTTTTGAAATGCCTCTCTTTCCTCACTGTTTAATCATAAGTCGAACAACTTTAATTCTTTCTCCTGTTCATTTTCTCTTGGCTCTAAAATATTCTGCTTTATTTTCAATTGAATGTTAACCATCTCAGGATTCTGTCAGTGTTTCAAGCAATTTTAAATGCTAAGCTGTTGGTGTAAGTATCTCTCATTTCCTCATAGTATGAAACAGCTTCACCGCCAGCTGATTTGGCATTTCTGGGAGACTTTCCCTGTTCACCTTCTGTAAAGGTCACAAAGTGACTTTCTTTTTTCCAGTCTGACAAAACTGTTATTGACTGAATGGCCGATAACTACACCAAACACTGTTTTACTCAACCAAATTCACATTTACCAATCGTTGCCTTTGATTAAACGACGTCTGATCTCCGTTTGGAACCATTAAATAAGTCTTGTAAATAGCCTCCAATCTGATATGGAACAGGCCAAACCCCCTCTAAATATTTCAGGAAGGTAGCCCAGACACTAACATGTCTAATTGATTTAAATAGGTTTGGGGTGGCCTGATGTAGCAGGCGTAACCCACTCAGCTTTGAAGAAAACAACATTTATTGACGCACCGTAAGATGAATTTAAAATGACATAACTATTTGAAAACACAGTCGACTCGGTCACAACGCAATGATGCTTTTCCAAATACTTACAATATCCACATAAAATCCCGTTAGCAGAAAGAGTTAAAAATCAAAAACAGGTTCTTACAGCAGAGACGTCAGAGAGGGAGAGAGAGAAGTTCAACATAGAACGGCTTCCAGTGGTTCGCAGCAGAAAACTTGACCAGCACCTGCAAACAAAACAGTTTGCTAAAACTAAGTCAACGCAATCCCTGAACTGGGAGAAATGTCCACTTCGCTTTCATCGTACAATCATTTTTTTTTAAAAAAGAGCTCTTAAAATCTGTTCCAAATAGAAACATATTGTTAAGTCTTCCTTTATGACAACTTGGAGAAAAAGAAAATAAGGCAGATCAACCTTGTGGAAGGAGCAGCATTTTAAAACTCTATGCTTTCTGAACTGACCAATTGGTCTTTTTGCCACCATCAGATATTTGTGCTGAAGAACCGATTAATCCTCTATTCCGTTGAGCTTCCAAATGTGCTAATGTTCATGGAGTACTCTCTGTCATGTAACACCGTCCAAATTTAATTTGGCCACACTTAACGGTAAATGCCATCCATCGAAGATCTTCTATCATGTCAGTATGCTATATATCTACCTGGTATGTAAAATTTCTCCATCACTTTCATCTACCTGGGCAATATTTGTGCCAGCACTAAATTCATTGTTCGGCCCTGATGCGTCCTTGTGAAGAATTAGGTCCCCAAATTAGGTCCTGCGATTACCCATAAATCAGCATATTCGGCTAATGTAAATAGCCTTCCATTACCAGACTCGGACGCCTGCCACTCAACGATTTTTGAATGTAAAATGTGATTTTCCCTTCTTTGTCAGGCTGAAATACTAGCCCTTGTCTGATACCTTGCTCAGAACCATTAGGATTACATCTATTGCACAATCCGAATTTCCAATCTCAGTCGTAGAGTCATAGAGATGTACAGCATGGAAACAGACCCTTCGGTCCAACTCGTCCGTGCCGACCAGATATTCCAACCCAATCTAGTCCCACCTGCCAGCACTCAGCCCACATTCCTCCAAACTCTTCCTATACATATATCCATCCAAATGTATTTTAAACGTTGCAATTGTACCAGCCTCGACCACTTCCATTTATAGCTCATTCCATACATGTACCACCCTCTGTGTGAAACAGTTGCCACTTAGATCTCTTTTATATCTTTCCCCTCTCACCCTAATCCTATGCCCTTTATTTCTATACTTCCTGACTCCACGGAAAATACTTTGTATATTTATCCTATCCATGCCCCTCATGATGTTTAAGCCTCTATAAAATCACCCCTCAACCCCCAACGCGCCAGGGAAAGTGGCCCCAGCCTGTTCAGCCTTTCCCCGTAGCTGAAACCGTCAAACCCTGGCAGCATCCTTGGAAATCTTTGCTGAATCCTTTCAAGTTTCACAACATCTTTGCGATAGGAAGGAGACCAGAATTACACGCAATATTCCAACAGTGGCCGAACCAATCTTCTCGGAAAACTCAACAATTGTGAAAGGTATGATCTCTCTAGTCAAATGTAAACATGACTGTCCTTAATCAAACCCAATCTCTATAAATGGAGATAAATTCTCAAGTTCAGAATTATCCCTGTCCTGTCGCTACCACTGACATGAGTCCAACGCTTGTGTGGTTCTATAGATAAACTTTGTGACCTTTGTTGAAAATTGGAATCATATTTGCTGCTCTCCTATCCTCTGGCACCTACCCTGAGGCCAGTGAAGACATAAAACAAAAGAAAAGTTAGGACTTCAGTGATTTTCTTCCACGTCTCTCACAGTAGCTCCTGATTCAACATACTCTGAGTGGAGTATTGGTCGAGTTTTAAGACTGACAGAAAAATTCAAAGCATCCTCACTCCGACATCGAACTGCTGAAGTAAATCTCAGATCATCTTCAGAAAACCTGAACCTAATTCCTCGTTTATCAAAGTCAATGCAAGTGGGAAATTCTCATTTGTCATTCTGTCTTTATCCTCTGCCTCTACACATGTTCTTCCCCTATTGATCTGGAATGAACCCTATTCTTTCACTTGTTAGTCTGTTCCCCTTATTATAGCTGCATAATACTTTGCGATTCTCCACACTGTTCTGCGGCATCGTTTTTTTAAAAAAAAGTTTCCTTATTTGCTCTCCTAACCGCTTTTTATAAAGCCGAATACATGCAACAACGCCCTCCAGTCCACCTTCACATTCTCTACTCCACTCTTGCTTCACTGATGTTTCTCCAGCTGTACTGTCATACACTTTTCCACTGTGTGAAGTTTCAGATATTCAGGCTTTTCTCGGCTTGCTGATCCTACGAAGAAAAAGTGTTATGCCTGTTCTGGTCGCTACATACTGTTTTAATGCCGTACTCTCCCCCATCCTCCCCCTCCCACGCCCTGCAGTGAACAGCTGTTAATTTAACCTTGAGTATCAGTTCGTAAATACTTTAGCCAGATACTTCCCGATTTCAATAAAATCTGTGATCCTTAATACTCTTTTATGCCAACCACTGTTTTCCTTCCTATAACAAAATTTAAACTCATTGTGTTGTGCTCAAAACCAATGAAATATTCTTCCACTCTCGCGTTGACCTAAGTTTCTTTTGACAAAGTGATGTCCAACAATGTCTGCTCCCCGTGGAGTACCATTTGCATGTAGAATTAAAATCTTCTCCTGAACATTTCCGTTTTTTACAAAAAAGTTGCCACCATGCCATGAAAAGAAAAGAAGACAAAAAACAACTTCGTACTGTGCCATTATTAATCAATGCTGGGCTCTTCAAAATTTCCATGAGCTAATTTCATCCTATTCTGCAGTGAGAAGTATTCTGAAATCAGGTGTCGTTTGTTTCAGAGCAGAAGAGAGGAATTTGTTTTGCTTCTTTCAATGGTGTGCACCACTTTGTAATTCTCTGCCTTAAGGAGTGGTGGATATTGACTGTAAAATTCATAGTGGAGATAGCTCCATGTTTGTTAGGAAAAGAATTCAATATTTATCTGAGATAGTTGAAAAAATGGGAGTCAACAAATGCATATATCAATCTATTATCCGAATTAATGATACAGAGGTCATGTGGTTCAAATCCTTTCCATCTGCTTCTAATTGCTATGCTTCGACGTGTTTCGCCTTTTCTTTCTTAAGCAAAGCAATCTTTGTGTTGAAAATAAATTTGATGAACAGGGATTCAAACAGATCATTGACTGAAAATGTTTTTCTTTTTGAAAATCGTCTTCTATTGTAATTAGTGCCTTAAATTGAAGCAGCGTCAGATATTTAAAGTTAATTTAATGGCATACAGTTTACATGTATTCCAAGGAAGTAATCATCAATGTGTGTGTGTGTGTGTGAATCTGATATAAAATGAAATTAAATATATTTTATTGATTCAATTCTTTGAAGTTAATTATTCTTGCCTTAAATCGATTAAAGGTGAAAGTGCGCTCTACTCAAGCGTGAAGGAGATAATATCCGTTGAAGAACACTTTTGCACAATACAGTTGAAGATTCTTCAAAAATAATAATGCGTGATCGATTAAAGTGAAGCACTCAATGTAATTTATCTCGTGATGATCATCCAAATATGTGGAGCTGAAGCATTTAATAGTTCATTTAATTTGATTCTGTGTGCTTTTGACAGTGAGGATTGGGTTTGTTTTGTAATATGACTCATCTTCTCATTGGCTAAAGAGAATCTTTACAATAACGTTGACATCACATCTCGAAAATACCCGACAATTCATACTTCGTTTGACCATCAAATGCAATTGTACTGAATATTGTACCGGCATCAAACGTTGCCATGAATCGTTCTGAAAAGCAAAATCTGCGTATGATTTTTAATGGATGGACAAATGCAGACATTGTTGGAGAAAAGCAACTGAAACATTCACATTTCACTAACTTGAATTTAGAGAATGATGTTGCGTTAATGTGATAAGGTAATACAATGCAACTGGCAGTCAAAACAAGGATAAAAATGGCATCTTTATACTTCATATTTTATTTTGTTACTTGCATACATAATGAAACTGAAAAATGCGTTGCTGGAAAAGCGCAACAAGTCAGGCAGCATCCAAGGATCAAGAGAATCGACGTTTCAGGCATAAGCCCCTCTTCAGAAATTAGGCGATTGGGTAGGGGCTGAGCGGTAAATGGAGGGAGGTTGGGTTTGTGGGGAAGGTAGCTGGAAATGCAATAGGTGAATTGGGGGCGAGGGTAACAAATTGGAGAGGAGAGTGAGTTCATAGATGGGAAAATCGATCCACACATCAAGAGCGTGGTACTGAGTTGGAGGCTTGGGATTGGGATAAGGTAGGGGAGCAGAAATGAGGAAACCGATGAAATCTGGATTAATGCCGTTTCGTTACTGGGTCCCAAGGCGGAAGATGAGGCATTCTTCCTCCAGGAGTAGCGTTGCCAGAGCTTCGTGGTGTAAGAGTCCCAGGACTTGCATGTGCTTGGTGCATTGAGATGGCGAGCTGAAGTGTTTAGCCATGGGGAGGTGGATTGTTTGTGTGGGTGATCCAGAGATTTTCACTGAGAGGATCCACAAGTTGGTGTTCTGTTTCCTCGAAGTAGAGGAGACCACATCATGTGCAATGGATACTGGAGATGACATTTTTAGAAGTACTGGTACATTTCTTTCAGATGTGGAATAATCCTTTGGGGCCTTAGACAGATGTGAGAGAGATGGTGTGTACACAGGTTTTCATTTCCTGTGGTGGCAGGGGAAGGTTCCATGAATATGTAGAAGGCTGGTGAAGAAGATGTGGATCTGACCAGACACTCGTGGAGGGAATGGTCACTAGTGGATGGGTCGGTTGGTAGGTAGTGGAAGCGATGGAGGATGATGCAATGTACACAGACATTGGTAGGATAGAAGGTACGGACAAGAATACTCTGTCGTTGTTGCATTGGGAGGGTGAGGCTCAAGTGCCAGAAGTGGACAAAAGTGACTGGAGTGCTTCCTGGACGACGTGGGAGGGGAAATTACGGACTTTGAAGATGGAGGCCATCTGAGTCTTTCTGCAGTGGAATTGAATATTCTGGGAACAAATGCGGCAGAGGCAGAGGAATTGGGAATAAGGGATGGCATTTTTTTTATATGGCAGTGTGCATGGAGATGTAGTCCCGGAAGCTGTGGAATTATGTGGGTTTTTAGTAGATGTCCATGGTTAGTCAGTTACTTGAGATGATGATGCAGAGGGCCACGAGAGGCAGCGAGGTGTCGGAGGTGGTCCAGGTGAATTTGAGGTCTGGATGAAATGTAATAGTGAAGTTGATGAACTGTTCATCCTCATGATGGAAGCATGAGGTAGCGCTGATCCAGTCATTAATGTAGTGGAGGATAATGTGGAGCATTGTGACAGTGTAGCTGTGGAAGATCGACAAATTGGCAGCCATAGCTGGGGCACATGTGGGTGCCCATGGCTACCCTTCTGCTTTACAGGAAGTGGGAGGATGGAAGGAGACATTGCTAAGGATGGATAACCTGTTTATCCAGGCGGATGAGGGCGTCAGTGGAAATGTGCTGTGTGGGACGGCGTAAGGTGAATAAATCTAGAGCTTGTGGGTTTTCAAACAGACACTTGAGGATATATTTCCCTCCCGACCAATATCGGCATTCAAAGAGACCAATTCCACCATAACTCTATTGTTGGATCCTTATACACCAGCAGACCTCACACACTCCCAGTATATTCCCCTGCCACCGCAGGAATTGCAAAGCCTTCGCCCACGCCTCTTATCTCATCGCCGTCCAAGGCCCCAAAAGATCATTCCACATCTGACCGAAACTTACCTCCACCTCCACAAATGTCATGTACTGTATCCATTGAACCAGATATGGTCTCCTCTATATCAGGGAGACAAGACATCAACTTGTGTATCATTTAAGAGAACATTTCTGGGACGCCTTCGTCAACCAACTCCACCACGCCTTGGCTGAAAACTTCAACTCCCCATCCCACTCCACCAAGGACATCCAGGTCCCGGGCCTCTTCCACCGCAATAAAAAAAACCTTACCACACGACGTCTGGAGCAAGAATGCCTCACCTTCTACCTTGAGACCCTGCAACCACACGGCATTAATGTGGATTTCAGCAGTACCATCATTTCACCTACCCCCAACTTATTCTAGCAACAAGCCTCTAACTTGGCAACCACCCATCATCTTTCCCATCTATCCGCTCCACCTTCTTCTCTGACTTATCAATTTCTCCACCACCTTCGTATACCTCTTACGTTCTCAGCTACCTTCATCCAGCCCCAACACCGTCCCAATTATTTCTCAGCCCCGGCCCACAAACCTCATTCCTGATGAAGGGCTCATGCCCGAAACGTCGATTCTCCTGGTCCTCGGATGCTGCATGATCTGCTGTGCTTTTGCAACACTGCACTCTCGCATATAATCTCCAGCAACTGCATTTCTCACTTTATCTGAACACAATCGTGTAATTGTTATCAGAAAACTGTGAACTGCAATCATGCATGTACATGATGAAAATATCAATTGAGGATGTTGAAAATGAAGAAAGCATCATGTTGATCGTTGAATGTTTTCACATGGAAAGATTGGTTGGGTTTGTTACTCGGTTCACCTCGGTGGCCTGCCTAATGATTAACACCCGTGCAAGAGTTCAGAGATGCTAGTGTAAGGTCTTGTTAAATGCACTCCACAAATACTATGCATTAGTTTAAGGTTACCACAGTCGCTCTCTCAAGTGAAGTCACATTTAAAAAGATATCCATAGCTGTATTGAGTTTTGCTTTTTGTTTACCTTTTTCACATTGCCTCAACTTTTCCTCTAAAGTTTTCAGAAATTGAATTACATATTAGCAGGGATATTTCAAATGCATTATATTAATCTGAATACAATAAGTGAATACCGAAACATAGTACAGAGGAGACGAGATGACATTCCATTACAATTATACATAATACATTAAGCTTCAATCTGCAATTTGAGAGGGAAAGGGTACAGTCGGAAGTGACAGTACTTCTGTTGAATAAAGGGAACTATGGAGCTATGAGGGAGGAGCTGGCCAAAGTTCAATGGTGCAATACCTTAGCAGGGATGACCTTGGAAGAACAATGGCGGATATTTCTGTGTATAATGCAGAAATTGCAGGATCAGTTCATTCCTAAAAGGAAGAAAGATCCCAGGAGGAGGCATGGGAGGCCTGGCTGACGAGGGAAGTTAAGAAACATATAAAGTTAAAAGAGAAAAGGTATAACATAGCAAAGATAAGTGGGAAAACTGAGGACTGGGAAGCTTGTAAAGAGCAACAGAGGATGACTAAGAAGGAAATACGCAGAGGAAAAATGAGGTACGAAGGTAAACTGGCCAATAATATAAAGGAGGATAGTAAAAGCTTTTTTACGTATGTGCAGGGCAAAAAAATGGTTAGGACTAAAATTGGGCCCTTGAAGACAGAAACAGGGAAATATATTACGGGGAACAAATAAATGGTAGAAGAATTAAATGGGTACTTCAGATCTATGTTCATTGGGGAAGACACAAGCAATCTCCCTGAGGTAACAGTTGCTGAAGGACCTAAACTTAAGGGAATTTATATTTGCCATGATTTGGTGTTGGAGAGACTGTTAGGTCTGAATGCTGATAAGTTTCCGGGGCCTGATGGTCTACATCCCAGGGTACTGACGGAGGTGGCTCGGGAAATCATGGATGCGTTGGTGATTATTTTCCAGAGTTCGATAGATTCGGGGTCGGTTCCTGAGGATTGGAGGGTGGCTAATGTTATACCACTTTTTAAGAAAGGTGGGAGACAGAAAGCAGGAAATTTTCGACCAGTTAGTCTGACCTCAGTGGTGGGAAAGATGCTGGAGTCTATTATAAAGGATGAAATTACGGCACATCTGGATAGTAGTAACAGGATAGGACAGAGTCAGCATGGATTTATGAAGGGGAAATCATGCCTGACTAACCTTCTTGAATTTTTTGAGCTTGCAACTCTGAAGATGGACGAGGGAGATCCAGTAGATGTAGTGTACCCGGACTTTCAGAAATCTTTTGATAAAGTCCCACACAGTAGGTTAGTGATAAAAATTAGGGCACATGGTATTGGGGGAAAAGTACTAGATTGGATTGAAAATTGGTTGGCTAATAGGAAACAAAGAGTAGTGATAAACAGCTCCATTTTGGAATGGCAGGCAGTGACCAGTGGGGTACCGCAGGGATCCGTGCTGGGACCGCAGCTTTTTACAATATATGTTAATGATATAGAAGATGGTATCAGCAATAACATTAGCAAATTTGCTGATGATACAAAGCTGGGTGGCAGGGTGAAATGTGATGAGGATGTTAGGAGATTACAGGGTGACCTGGACAAGTTAGGTGAGTGGGCAGATGCATGGCAGATGCAGTTTAATGTGGATAAATGTATGGTTATCCACTTTGGTGGCAAGAACAGGAAGTCAGATTACTACCTCAATGGAATCAATTTAGGTAAAGGGGCAGTACAGAGAGATCTGGGTGTTCTTGTACACCAGTCAATGAAGGCAAGCATGCAGGTACAGCAGGTAGTGAAGAAGGCTAATAGCATGCTGGCCTTCATAACAAGAGGAATTGAGTATAGAAGCAAAGAGGTGCTTCTGCAGCTGTACAGGGCCCTGGTGAGACCACACCTGGAGTACTGTGTGCAATTCTAGTCTCCAAATTTGAGGAAAGACATTCTGGCTATTGAGGGAGTGCAGCGTAGGTTCACGAGGTCAATTCCTGGAATGGCGGGATTACCTTACACTGAAAGACTGAAGCGACTGGGCTTGTATATCCTTGAGTTTAGAAGACTGAGAGGGGATCTGATTGAGACATATAAGATTATGAAAGGATTGGACACTCTGGCAACAGGAAACATGTTTCCGCTAATGGGTGAGTGCCAAACCAGAGGACACAGCTTAAAAATACGGGGTAGACCATTTAGGACAGAGCTCAGGAGAAAGTTCTTCACCCAGAGAGTGGTGGCTGTGTGGAACGCTCTGCCCCAGTGGGCAGTGGAGGCCCAGTCTCTGGATTCATTTAAGAAAGAGTTGGATAGAGCTCTCAAAGATAGTGGAATCAAGAGTTATGGAAATAAGGGAGGAAGAGGATACTGATTAGGAATGATCAGCCATGATCATATTGAATGGCGGTGCAGGCTCTAAGGGCTGAATGGCCTACTCCTGCACCTATTGTCTATTGTGTATTGTCTAACTATGTTTCAATAATTATTTGCATAATATCTGTAACTGCCATTAAAGATATGCCATCGTTATTGCAATCGTTGAAGGGCAAAAAGACAACTTCGCTCATGCTAAAGTTTCCTACGCTGAAGTCTTTTTCACATCAAATGATTCACGAAGAAAATCCAACATTTCAAACTGAAATATGTTTGAAGTAAATTATTTCTTGATAGTTCTACGAAGTATACAACTTTTATAAGCAGTACGTTAAAATAATATTCACTTTGTCAATGTTTCCTTTGATTTGAATAATCCATAAATTCTACTCACCGGTATATTTCAAAGTTCTCTTTAATTCCTGTAGTTCTGAAATGCCAAAGATATTTATCATTCAAAGCATCTGTGGAAGCATGCATGTTTAAGATTATATTGATACGATCCTAAAATAAAACTGAATTGTCAACATTTTAGAGAGCTTTCTCTCCATTTTGGTATAAGCATGTTAGGTTTAATTTCTCTCCTCAGACTCATATGTTCTCTCTTAATGCACCTTCTTCACTCATAATTGCTTGCATACTTTCCATGTTTAAGTAATGATAAAAATACGATTAACTATTTAACGTTATTTGCTATCGTCTGATCATACAGATTCCACTTCGATTTGCTCTGACAAAATTACGATTCATGCAATTCATCAGATTTGATAATCCTTTAAACTGAGATAGATGGTCAAGCAAACATAAAAAGTAATGTAACCAGTGCTGCAAGCGTTGAATGTCTTTCACCAGACTGGCACAATTTCTCGAAACTGTCTACGTCTGTTTTACCCTGCATGGAGAGGCTCATTCGTTCAATGAAAACTCTATCATTTCCAACGATTATTCTTTTTTCTTTTTTGCTACGCTGGGTGCCCTCATGGAGAACATGGCACATGAACACAAAATTTCCTTCTGAACATTGCTGGTTTCAGAATCACTTAATTCTAAGCTTTCTCAACAATTGAGATATTAAAATTTCAACGCCATGGGGAAAAATCAAATTCTTGATTCCAAATTGATTTTACATTTTCCAGATCTGGCATCACGGTTAAAATAGTTTCCTTTTCTCTTGCATGATTTGATGAACAATCTTGACTTTTCGAAAATGTCCTATTGGACTCTTCAGTTAACTAGTATTTCGAAAAAGAAATGCCATCCAAACACTGCTCAATTTTTGATAGAATTGTTGAAGTCATTATGTTCCTAATGTCGAAGCCATAACTCTACTTACAATTGCTTTCAGGTGCCGAAGACAGTCCAAAAACTAAGTCATGATAAAGATGTCCCACTGTTGATTTCGGGTGAACAAAGTTAAAAATTGCACAACACCAAATTGTAGTCCAATAGTGTGAGTTGGAATACAGGCTTCTCGAGCGCTTCTCATTTCTCAGGTAGCTTTTTCGTCAGGTGACCAGCTCCCTGACTAAGTAGCAGGTTTCCACAAACGTGTTACACCATATCACCTCGCTGGACGATAACATGGTGTTGTGTGATTTTCAACAACAAAAAAAAGTGTTAGCAGCATGAACAACAATTATTATAATGATAACTTAGTACTTGTGCATACTTCTCAAACATGTGTTCCTCTTCTCGATCACTAAAGAACCAACAAGCAAATATTACGTTGGAAAAAGAAATTATGATTGGAAGATGCCTGTGTTGGACTGGCATGGACAAAGTTAAGAAATCACATAACAACAGTTTATAGTCCAGCAAGTTTAATTAAAAGCACTAGCTTTTGGAGCACTTGACCTTCGTCAGGTGTTTGTGCAGCACACAATTGTCAGGCAGTCTTGTAAGATGTCTTACAATTGTGTATTCTTCAACAACCTGATGAAGGAGTAGTGCTCCGAAGGTGGTACTTCGAATTAACATGTTGGACTATAACCTCGTGTTGTGCAATTTTTAACTTAGAAAAGATTTTATTTTTCATTGTTGCTGAATGCTGAAATACCTAGCTAAAAGAAAAGACAATGTAATCAATATAATACCCGTGTTATTCAAGATCAATGTGTTGTCAACATTAGATAAGGTGAAAATCTGGCAGTTTATCTTTACGTATTCAGTTACCTTAACTCTACTCCCGTTTATCCTGTGTTACATCAGAGCTCCACTGATTTGCAATGATAATGTCAAAGAATGGCGCAAACCGTTGCCAATAATTCCACATATATTGCCTTTAACATCATCATATTGCACACGATGTCAGTCCGTTTACACAAGCTATTTAATGACTGTGTCCAGCATCCTGGCAACACAACATAAGTGTGTGCATTTCTTTGAATTTGAAAGCTTTTTGTTTTCCCCTCTAATTCATTTCGTTTGTTTGACTTCATTAGGGCGTAACTATCATTTTTTGTAGATTTTCCGTGTGCATTTATATTGTTGAACATAATGGAATTCATGTTTTTATCAAGCTGGATTCCATTGTTGAGGGTGGCTCGGCTCATCCACACAACCTCGGATGTCTTGGTGCAATATTTCCACGATGTGAAATCAACTTCTACAAGGTTTAAGAACCTTGAGCCTGCCTGCTGTATATTATATCTGTTCAGTAGACGTTTGAGGCATTTATCTCTTCTCACTCTTGACTTTTTTTCTGATTTGGAAGTACTGGTGTTGGACTGGGGTTAACAGATTTAAAAATCAGACAATACTAGGTTATAGTCCAACAGGTTTATTCAGAAGCTAATTCACCTGTCTCGATAAGATTAATGTCGGTGGCGTAGTGGACAGTTCAGAAGAATGTTACAGATTGCAGGGGGACTTAGATAAACTGCAGGATTGGGCTGAGACGTGGCAAATGGAGTTCAATGCAGCTAAATGGGAGGTGATGCACTTTGGAAAGAATAACAGGAAGGCAGAGCACTGGGTCAATGGAAAACTTCTTGGTAGTGTAGATGTGTAGACGGATCTTGGCGTTCATGCGCTTCGATTCCTGAAAGTTTACACCCAGGTTGATAGTGCTGTTAAGAAGGCATTCAGTGTGTTATGTTTCATTTGTAGAGCGACTGAGTTCAGGAGCCACAATGTTATGCCACAAATATACAAACTGCAAATGTGGCCACACTTGGAATATTATGTATAGTCCTGGTCGCCATATTTTAGGAAGGATGTGGGAGCATTGGAAAAGGTGCATAGGAAATTTCCGTCGATGTTGCCTGGTCTGGAGGAAAGGTCTTATGAGAAAAGGCTGTGAGACTTAGGTTTGTTCTCATTGCAAAGAAGAAGGCTAAAATGGGATTTGATAGAGACATGCAAGATGTTCAGAAGATTAGATAGGGTGGACAGTGCAAGTCTTTTTCCGAGGATGATGATATCAGCGTGTACGAGGGGACATAACTACTAATTGAGGGGTGATAGATTTAAGACAGATGTCAGAGGCAGGTTCTTTACTCAGAGAGTGTTAAGGTCGTGGAATGTAATGTAGTGAACTCAGCCAAATTAGGGAGATTTAAGCAATCCTTGAATAAGCACATGGATGGTGGTGGAATAATGTAGGAGGACGAGCTGAGAATAGTTCACGGGTCAGTACAACACGAACTGGTACTTTTGTGAAATGTCACTTGATTATGAAAAACGATGGTTCCTAGATTCACGTTGACAAAATGCATTGACATATCGCACCATTTCATGTCCGTGGATATTCCACAGTTGTGATGCATGAACGTTCGGGTGATTAGAGTGTTATAACAGTCCCATTGCTCTTGGGAATCACGTGAAATATTTTGAAGAAATGCCGCAGTAATATTTTAATCACATTGCAGATTACACTTTGCATAAATCGATATTTTTCAAAAGGTTTGATATTTTTCATTTCACTGTATTTTGGACGGTATGGTTCTGAGTGATCACCTAATTCACAGAATGAAGTGCGAAAAAAACATAAAAAATATAGTAAGATAGAATGTAGGAGGATTAGTAGGATATTCAGCCCTCTCAATCTGCTCCACCATTCAATATCACACTGGCTGATATTCTGAGTCAGTACCTTAAACTGGCTTTGATCCACTTCACACTGCCTGTGACAGCAGCAGAAAATGACCCAAGATAGAACATGACAGATACGCGTGACCGTAGTCTTAGAGAGTTTACAAATGTATTAGGTTAATGTAGCTTGAACAAGTTAGAAAAATAGCAACTGTGCAGATCCAAGGTACGAGAACAAACATAAAATACACAGCTTTAGCTGTTTACGCATATGACATAGATAAGAATATTTCACGCTACATTTGATTAGTAAATCTGTATAATTTTTGAAACAATCTCTTAAAATACTAACAGGAGGCTACAATTAAGATCCATCAAATAATACAGTCATAGAGTCATAGAGATGTACAGCATGGAAACAGACTATTCTATAGCAGGTATAAAGTTACACATATGAGAAAAGTCACTAAAAGCATTCAAGGAAAAGTTTCAAGTATATAATGAGAGCAAACCAATCTCGGACAGTAAAATATAACACACATATCATTGCCAAGAGAATTAGATCGCAGGTATGGAAACTAGCAGACATCGCAATGTGGATTGTATGAACACATTGTACGATAAATACAGAGTGTTTTGTACTAAACATGCCGAGGAATAAACTGATCGCAACTCCAGAGGTAAATAATTTTATCATTAAATGCAACCATACACATTTGTCAGAATTGACATTATAACAGTTGGTACGAATGAGTATTCTTTTGGATTTCCTGTGATGAGATTAATAAGAAATTTGAAAGACTCTTAAGTGATAGGCTAACATGCAATTAACTGTCACTTAACACGATGCAGCTGGCAAATATCAGGGAGGGAATACACTTGAATGCAGTTCCCATTTCGAAAATTCAGAAAAAGATGAGCTAAGAGAGTTTGGGAAACAGCCAGACAGTATGGAGAACCAGGGTTTGACCACATTTCTGCCCAGCTCTAACAGTCCAGTCATACAACTACCTTAATTGAACATGTATTTAATCAATATGATTAGTTTGCAAATGTTAAAGGCGAGATGAAACAAATGTATGAAAATATATGAGTTTCTTTCTGCAGAGAAGTGCTTTCTGGGTTTTCAGAGGTTTTTGTCCACCGTTGCAATTTTAATAAACTTATTGATGCTGTAAGTCAGCTCTTGCACATCGACTCAATCACTTGTTTATTCCACCCCAACACACCCTGAGAACTGTTAAGTCTTAATGGGAAACACGCAATGCACATTTTCTGTTTTCAAATAGTAATCTTGTCATTATTTCTATCTATCTCATTTCTTGAGCTTCTTCAGAAGACAATGGAAATAGTTCATCACATGCTGAGTTTTCAATTAAAGAGTCAACCACTGGCTGTTGAAAATACTTTTTACTTGCGATCACCAAAGTATGTCTTCACATAGTTTCATTTGGGTACAGATGCGATATATCGACTAATCAGCTGTTCATCTACTATTGAGTTGTGTGATGTGAAAAAAGTAATAATCATCTTCCCTGTCATCTTACGAAATTTTACTTCCTTGTCTATATATGGGAAAGTAATTAATTACAGCCCTCAATTACAGTGCTCATTTAGCTTCATTGTGCACCGGATCCACGCTTGCATTGTGTGATTTGATTTGTGAGAAAAACGAGGAGCGGACATTTACCTACTAACCAGCGTGATTGCAGATATTCTATATATAGTTGCCTGTATCTCTAAAAGTGCTTCTTGTCCTGTATTACTACTTACTTATTGCTTTTTTTCTTCCCCAATTCACTTTCAGCATTTCTACATTAGCTCCAGACAATTAAGCATATTGCTCTTCTTCATAGGAAAATGGACTCCGACATACAGGAAAGAAAATCTTACAGGCTCGTGAGCAAGAAATTTGTCAAATCATGACAGAAAGAAAATTATTGAAACTTCCAAGAACAATAATTTAGAACGACATTTACACAACGTTTACTGGATCATAAAAAATCACATGTTTATATGAAATAAACGCTGGAAAAGTACAGTAAGTTAGGTAGCATTCGCGGAGTTCCTCAGATGCTGCCTAACATGATGTTCTTTTCAAGCGTCACACTTCTCGACTCTGGCTCTCCAGCATCTGCAGTCCTTACTTTGTCCTATTTTTATATGAATGAAAAATCGTGCTTAAACGATCTACTCGAGGCATTTGATAACATAATGGTTCCAATCAATTACTGTGCTTAAACTTTCAGAAGCAAGTCAATCACAACCTACATCAAAGTCTGTTATGAAAAATAAAATCTCATAATTTTTTGGCTTGGATAAAAATGTAACAGGTAAGGATAAATTGAATTTCACTATAAGGATACATGTGCTGGATAAGAAGAGTCAAAGAGTCACAGCGGTCTCCAATGCAGAAATGTTATGTTCAGGTAATCGAGCAAGCACAAGTCAAAAATAACCATGTAACACTTGTGTTTGCATTTACAGCACTTGGCCTCGGCATCTCAAGTATGTTCCTACATATGTGTTAAATGTTATGTGAGTTTCCATTTCTACCACTTTTACAGATTCACATTAGATTCGCATTAATTTCTGAATAATAAAAAAAAGATCTGCCTTGCTTCCCACCATACCTCATTCCATTTTTTTGGAAATCCGTTCCCCTTGCCATTTATTCCTAAACTAGCAGGAAACGTTTCTTCTTGAGTACCCTGTATTTGTCCCTCACAATATTCTAACTCTCACTTACATCTTTCCTTCCCACGTCCAATTGCTTTTCTTCTGCTATCTCATAAATGACAGTAGTTTACTAAAAGTCACTTCATAACAAAACCTTTGCCACATTTAAAAATCTTGAGAATTCTATGTCTTGCATTCGCCAATGTAGTCACATTCATCTTTTCCAGTGGATTCCAGAAACGTATACAATGCTCACGCTATGTTCGCCACATTTGTGTTTCACAACCAGGCGGATTACAACATCCGTGATCTTAAACTATATGAGTTGGCCAATAAAGTTGAGTAACCCTTTCGCCCTATTCAACATTTATCCACCTTCTGTCTACATTAAAGGACCAATGGACATGCCCCACAATGTCCCCCTGGTCATCGGTTCTTCTCAAGGACGAGGCTCAAACACATCCTCCAGCATCACACCCTGATTCACCCTGATGCAATTCTTGCTTAAATTAACCAAATATTTTGGAAGCAAACCAAATGTTTTGGATGCAAAACTTGATATTTCACTATTAATTTTCTCTAACATAGAACAGTGCAGCACACGAACAGGCTTTCCATATCGCCATGCCTGTGCTGACTAACATGCCACTCTAAATAAATTCAATCAGCTTACATGCGGTGCTTTTCCACCTACCTTCTGCCATTTGAAGTCCCGGTCTAAAAGCGACTTAATGCGTGCTAGTGTGTGTGTTTCTACAAGTTCCTCTGAAAGTGTGCTCAAGGTGCATGCCACCCTTTACCAAAAATGACTTTCTTCTCAATTTTCCCTAATATTTTAGCCCACTCACATTAGACATGCAGACGAAATATTTGACGTTTTCCACAGATAGAACAATGACCGTAACTAAAATGTCTTTGCCCCTCATAATTTTATAAATCACATTTATGCCTCCCCTCTACTCTGCCTACTTGATCTTCCTCTGTTTCCAGGAAAGCAACATTAGTCTTTCAGATGTCCCTTCATAACTAAAACGCTGCTGCCCGGACAACATTTGAGAAAGTTCTTCCCAGTGAAATCACATTCCTCCAATGCTAAGGATACCAGAAATGCATCCAATGATCGTGCTAAGAAGCACACAGCTGTTTTTAATGAACACGTGGGTGACAATATCCCAGATCTTAAATACTCTGCGCTGATTAATAACGATAAGTATCCCATATGCCTTCCTTAGCACCGTATGCATCTTTACGGCTACGTTAAGGCGCCGGAGGACATGCACTTCACGTTTCTTCTGAATGTCAAACAAGTTGCAAACGCATCCCTTGACCACTACACCATAATTCGAGCTCTTTTTCGATCTGGATTCAATTAACCGAATATTTTACATCCCATCAGCTAGTCACTTCGCTTTCAAACGAATCGAGCATAGCAGAGTACAGCACAAGAATAGGCCTTTCGGATCACGATGTTTCTGCTGACCATGGTGCCACTCTAAAAATATCCCATCAATTTGCCCATAGTCTCTCTTCCATCTATATTCTGTCTGTTGACATGTTTGTCTAAATGCTTCTTAGAAGTTGCTATTGTTTGTATTTCTACAAGTTATTCTGAAGGCGTGCTCAAAGTACATACTAACCTCTGCTTAAAAGAAAACCTGCTTCTCAAATTTGCTTTGTACTTCGCCCTTCTCACTTTAGATCTATGCCCCTATTAGTTGACATATTCAACTTCGGGGAAAAATAAAACTCCAATTATCCACTCTTCCAATTCCTCGGTAGATTATATGCAATTTTATCAGATCGTTCCCAGTTTCCGACGCTCCAGTGAAAACAATGTATGTTTGTCCAAACTCTCTTTATAGGTAATACACTACGATGCACAAACCAGACTGGTAAACATCCCGTTTTAGCACCTTCACATTCTTCCGAATGTGAACAGAACTATACACAATGCTTTAAATATGGCCCAAAAATGTATACAGCTGTGACATGATATGCTAACTTTTAAAGTGAATTTCCGACTGATGAAGACGCACACAGCTCATGTCTTTCTTTGATAACTCATCTACTAGCTTTGCAACATTTGGGGAACCATGGATTTACAAATCGAGATCTCTTTCGGCATCAATGTACCTGTACATTCTGCCATCAACTATGTTATTTCCTCCTTTATATGACCTCTCAAATATATCATCTCATACATCAAGGTTAAATTCCATGAGCCATTTCTCTGCTCTACTTGCTGACTGGCCTGGCCCTGCTGCATTCTTTAGTAACATCGAAACCTCCAGCTTATCCACCTCGTCTGCAAACCTACTTATCAGATCACCTGTAACTTCGTCCAGATCATTCATATAAGTTAGAAACAACAAAAGTCGAAGTGTTTTCTCGTATGGCACATAAATGTTCACATATTTCAGTCAGAAATGCATGCCTCCACAGCAGCTTTCTGACTTCTATGACAAAGCTAATTTTGTCTACAACTTATCTTACGTGAATACTATGTGATTAATCATCTAGACCAGCCTACCATGAGGCACCTAATCAAAAGACTTGCTGAACCCCACGCAAACTCTTTTTAAATGATGACCCTCATCCAATTACCTGATATTTTTTTCGAATTAGAAAAGTGACACACATGTGTTTTAATAGATTGCAAATTAAACAATTTATGTATATTATTCTGCTTAAATTATCGCAACATGCTTCTGAATTTGATTCTTATATTTTTCCTTGATTGGATGTTTTGTCCTTGGCTGTGCCAGAATTTATTGCTGTTCAGTGAGTGCTCTTGAGAAGGACCACATTTTTACCAGGAACTTTGCATAGATAGATTTACACTTCATTCAGGAGAACGTTTTATGATATGGAATGAGTTGAAGATGCAAGAATGCAGTTGTAAGGAAGAATGATGACTGTTGTTTTTAGAGAGAGATTACAGCTCCTGATGTTACAATAAATCTGCTGACTTTGTCCTTTTAGCTGGTCGTGTTTTGTGTGCTTGAAATCAGCTTTCAAAACAACATTGGTGAATTTCTGCAGTACAATGTTTGTACAGTTTCTAATGATACTGGTGCTGCTTCAGTGGTGGATTGGGCCCACATATCGGGTTATGAGAATAATTGTGTCTGTCATTTTCCCCACCTATGGTGTTATGCACCAGGCCAAACCCCCTCAGAACATTTAAGAAGTTATGCCAGACCTTAACGTTGCTAATTGTTTTAAGCAGGTGTAACGTGAATATTCCAGGTGTGATGCAACTGGTCAAACCAATTACTCTTAAACAAAACATAATTTATTTACAAGATTACCGAATGAAACACGAACAAAATAGAACAGAATATAAAATAACGTAACTTACCTGAAAAAAAATGAACCAAACTTAATACTGATGTTCAAATATTGCAACAATCTCCACAATTACCCCTTGCACAAAAGGTAAAATTAAACAACGGGTCGAGCAGCCGATGAGCCAGAGAGAGAGAGGAGGATCAGCCTGGATCCGCCTCTCTGGGGTCCAGCAGCTTTGTCAACTCTACAGTGTTAGAAACAAACCAAGCAAGGTTGAAATTGAACTGGGAGAACTGGTCACTCTCCTTTCATTGTGCAAGTTTCTTTAATTTTAAAAACTTTTTCTCGCAGGCTGTACCCTCAATTAGCTATAATCAAATTGTCCTGAAAGCCGTTCAATTTAGACTTTTCGGAGTCTGTGCCTTTTGCGATCTACCTGAACAATGAAAAGACAAGGACAACGCACTTTTTTTGTTGGAGTTGCATCATCAAGCGTCCCCATGCGAAAATGAAAAAAAACAAACATCCAAAGATTGTGATAGTACGTTTATTATGAACATGCAAACATGAACAGCTATATTCTGTTTCAATCTGACTTAATCCTGCAAACAAATGCCTCCCTTTTTTTATTCAAGCTTCGAAAATGCATTAGCAATAATATTTTTACGTCCTGCAACATGCACAATTTTCACATTGAATTTCCTTAATAACAATCTAGATCTAAACAGAGTAGCATTTGTGTTTTTAAATCTCTCCATAAACTTCAATGGATTATAAACAATGAGCAACATTATCTCAGAAACATTCCGAGAAATATATTTTTTGAAATGTTGTAATACCAACACCAAGCTCAATGTCTCCTTCTTAGCTGTTGAATATTTTTGCTGAACGTTCAAATTGCTGGAGAAATACCCGATATCTCTTTCTTCCTTCTCATCATCTTCCTGCAAGAGCCCTGCTCCGAAATTCACAACATTTGCATCAACAGCCTCCTTGAATCTCTTTGTGTAATTGGGTGTGGCTAATAACGGAGCAGTGCTTAACACAGATTTCACTCATCCAAATGCCAAATGCCTGTCCGCTGTACACTTAAACGTTTTGCTTTTCTTAAGCAATGCAGAGAGTGGAGCAGACACAGTGTTAAAACCTGGTATGCATTTCGATAAAATCCACCCAATCCCGGAAACTGTAGCCATGTTCTTTTTGTGTATGGTACAGCAAAATCATCAAACACCTTTGCTTTTGCATCCCAGGTTGATTGTTTACATGACCAATAACATAGTTCAGGAATGTAATTTTGGCTTTGGCAAATATACTATTAGAAACTATCATCACCAATTCTGACTTCTGATTTCGATCGACCAAGTCTGATAAAAGTTGCAAAGGCTACTTCCATGTGTAAATAAAAATCACCAGGTCATCAACATATAAGCCACAGTCCGGCTATGACCTCATTGGTTAGTCTCTGAAGTGAGGCGAGCATATTTTTCATACCAAGTGACATGAGTTTAAACTGATAGAGTCCACTCAGCGTTACGAAAGCCGAAATTACCTGCACTCTTTCTGACAAACCTACCTGCCAGTATTCACTGAGCAAGATCACTTAGAAACACAAATTGCTTGTCCCACGTTTTCAATGCAATCTTTCAAACACATATTCAGATATGCAAAAGTCGCTTTAACTGCATTTACTTTGCAATACCCAGCGAGTAACATTTTGTTTTGGCACCATTAATACGGATAAGCACTAGTCACTGTAACTCACTTCGATTATGTTGAATTGGAGAATGCATTGCATCTCCATTTGAACATGTGCCCTGCTTTCGAGTGTTAAGTCTAGAAGAATGCTGTTTAATTGGAACAGCATCTCCTAAATCCACGTCGTGCATAATTAGGTTAGCACTTCCCAGCTTATTTCACCCCATGTAATAGGAATAACTCTTTCAGGTCATTTTGATTTTCCTCTGGAAAGAAAGTCAAAAATAAGGATAAGTTCAGATTCCTTTTCTGTATCTGCCTTTTCATCCAATAACATTACATTTTCAGTTTTCTGCTGTTACTCAGTTAATTCATCTGTAAATAATTATGTCTGCTGTGTCATTTATCTGCTCCTGGTCTTTCTTAAACATTTAATCAAATACGGTCTCTGCTAATTTCACTTCAACTCTCTTCTCTGTGCTCTTTGACCTCTCCTGCTTCAACTGTGTCTTTGTGACCTCATTACCACACCGTCAAGGTAAATCCAAGGATATGTATACTGAAATACTTCATTTGCCAGAATTTCTACTGGCTTTTCTGTCAGTGTAGTCAGAACTCCTAACTGTGAATCGTCTGTTTCATTAGCAAAGATAAATTGTATTCATGGAATTGAGACATTGTCCAGTACTACCACCACAACTTCGACATTCTTCAAGGACTGCTTCCACTTTTCCAGAAAGGTACGAGTAACGAGAAGTCATGGTGCGACAAGAAATGCTCAGTTATGTAAAGTGATGTCAAATCTCCACTCTTCACTGGGTACTCAAATCTCACTTTACATATTTGAGTGTGTCTCGTCACACCGTGAATTCCCGTTTCTCGTTCGTTTTCTACCCATAGTCATTCAGAGGTGCATATTTCCTCAGATTAAAAGCATCTTGTATCAATTGACACTGTAAACTCATTACCTGCTGCTCCTAGCCGATGCAAGTAAGCTTTGCCTGCACAGTGACATGTTTTATGAAAATCTGAGACTTCTTCCTTAAAAGACTTCCGACCAGATTGTACATTGTGGTGCAACTTTCTCACCTCCACTGGGCTTTCCATTACGACTTCAACAAAATTCACTGTCTTCTCCTGTTTTCCTACATCCGATTTCCGAATGCTCTTCTAACCAAACAACACTGTGACTTCATGTGGCCTAGTTTATTGCAGTGAAAACACCGGAGCATTTTTGTAAACCTCTGTGTCCCCTTCAAGTGTTTCTATATGCCCTATGGTATGTTAATTCAATGAACATCATCCAGACCTACCCTTCCATTTCTGGTCGAGGGTTTCTCTATTCCACAATTTTTTAAATCTCTCACAGATTGAAATTGATTTTGAAAGCCAAACTTTGATTTCTTGACCTTCTCATAATGATCAACCATTTCAACCACTAACCTCGCAGTTGGAATTCTCCCTAATTTCACTTCAGGTATTCCTACTTCAGAAAGTGAATTTTTGAACTGTCGCAGTGCCAATTTCTGAAGTTCAATTTCCAGAAAACTTTTTGTGACTGAAAGAGCCATTGCTATCTCAAGCAAAGTTTAAAACTGAATTCAACACACACATTAAAAGACATTCACACGCCGACTGGTTGCCTTCAAGGCCAAAAAGCCTAATGCCAAATTGGAGCAATACAACAAATCCCGCAAAGTGATTTGGGACAAGACTAGACCCCTTAGATGATACGCATAAAGTAGCCGAGACACTAACTTTGCTCGTTGTTTTAAGCAGGTTTAACGCTGACATTTTAGGAGTGATGTGGATGATCGATCTACTTAGTCTTAAATAAAACAGAATTGATTTACAATATTGCAAAATGACACACAAATGAAAGAAAACAGAATACTGTATAACGTCACCCATGTGAAAACCCAACACATCGTCTCAAAATAATAATGTTACTCCAATCCATGCAACGATCCCCATAAACACCCCTCAGCAAGAAAAGGTAAAAAAAAAAACATCGGGTTATATAGAAGGAAATACAGAGAAAGGGAAGGATCAGCGTGGACTTGCTTCTTTGGGGTCCAGCAGCTTTTTGAAATCTATTGTGCTAAAACCAAATCAAGCCAGAGTAAAGTTGAGTTGGGAGAAGTGGCCACTCCACTTTCATTGCACAATTTGTTTTTCTTTTAAACATAAAGGTGTTTTTGGTCAGACAGTATCCGTTAGCTATAATCAAATTGTTTGTAAAACAAGATGGACTTTTCCGAGTCGGTGACTTGTTCGAACTCATTTTACAAAAAAGCAAGGACAATATAACTTTGTTCAATTAGCAGCATCGTCAAAATGATTTCCATCTTATTGGGATTTGTGAATATTGACGAATGCAGGCAAGTGGGGACAACAGCTCCGTTACAATACTGACATGATCATTTTGCAGATGGGAGAATGCAATAATTGAACTTTTGAGATATTTGTTTTCGATCTGGAAGAAAAACGACAGGGAACACATTGCATTAGATTCAAAGGATGATAACGCAGATTTACTGAATGCTCATGTGATTAGAAGTTAAAATGAGTGTGGTGTCTCAGGAAGAAAATTTAGGCAGAGTGAGCTTTAAAACGCTGATACTTAGAATGGTAATTGTTAAGAGTATTGAAGCATAACATATCCAAAGTCATTTCAATTATCAATCCTGCTTTAGCGAGGCATGAGATGAGACATGTTCTGTTCGTTTTGGAGGCTCTGACACTGTTATATCACCGTAAGAATACGACAGTGAGTACGTACTGTCTCCGGTCCACAGGAACACCTCGCAAAATTAATTGATGGAAATCTGAAAAGAAACATTGGATAGATTTTCTTTCTGGCGTCAACTCCATTGCCTTGAACATAACTTTGCAACTTATGAAACACAGATGACAGAAGGAATTGGCAAAGAAAGATGATAATGCCTAGTTCTTGCTGCATTTGGACTTAGTTGTCTTCTGAATCTCCAATGGCACTGGGCATTGCAGAATCATTACAATAATTCTTCTGAAATTGTGATGAAGGATCGTTCTTGTAGCAACCGAAGATGCATTTTCAGAAGGAATGGATGTAATGGAAATCGACATGAAACAACTGACTGAAACTAAGAACCATTTTTCTTAGCATCAGGTATGAATCCAGAGAGCAAAATGTTCTTCTTCAATTCCCAGTACCTCTTTTTTTTCAGGCTCCTTGTGGCCAGACTAAAGAAAGTGCAGCTTGCTGCTCAAGGGCAGTAAGTCTTGCTTCGTATGTGGAATTCAGATTTTTTTTTATTTGTAAATAGGATTTCACTTGAAGGAAATAATTGACTGGCTCGGCACGGTTCTCCCCGTGTCTGCGTGGGTTTCCTCCCACAGTCCAAAGATGTGCAGGTCAGGTGAATTGGCCATGCTAAATTGCCCGTAGTGTTAGGTAAGGGGTAAATGTAGGGGTATGGGTGGGTTGTGCTTCGGCGGGGCGGTGTGGACTTGTTGGGCCGAAGGGCCTGTTTCCACACTGTAAGTAATCTAATCCAATCTAATCAAATCTAATCTAATCTAATCTAATCTAATCTAATCTAATCTAATCTAATCTAATCTAATCTAATCTAATCTAATCTACTATGAATGAGAGTGTTTAGATTCTGCCAATGCATTTCAGGTTCAGAAACGCAGTTCATGGTAATTGCAGTGCACTGCTGATGATTAGACGTTGTTAGTACATGCAGAAATTGACACGTTTGGAGGTGAAGTTGTTTGCGTGTACAAACTACACTGGGCCAATTTTAATCTTTTAAAGGTAGATATGAGTGTTGTAGTTGGACTGGAACAGGCCGTGTTAAGGTAAAGCACGCAGGTTACTGATAATACGGAAATGAAGTCGAAAACTATTTTTTGAGGAAGTTAGAAAGAACTAACAAAGACTGATCGATAGGTCAATTGAATCCCAGAAATACCAAACAAATTGAGTACAATGTGGGGAATTATGGAATCGATTATTTTTTGCTCCAATCAGAAATAATGCTTCATCATTCAATAGGGTTTGGCTCCTTAGTGCGGCAGGCTCAACTTATGTTTGTTATTAAACTGAAGGATAAATGTATATATGGAGCGATTATTTATCAAACTTAGAGAATGCTATAAATCATTATAGCGACATTAATAAACCTTTATGGATCTTATACTTTATTTATGTGACAAATTGCTGCGATCTCAACCAGAAGAAAGTGATTTTTCTTTCCTGCATCTTATTTTGGGAAACTTCTATTAGAGTTGGAAACACATCATTGAAAGCAGCACACTAGGAATAAAAAAAAACTAATGCTGAATCAGTGCTTCTTTTTTTAAAATACGATTTAAAATGATTGTGCCTTCTTTTGAATATACCTGGAGTTTGGAAAAGTGAGGGACTAATTTATTTTTACAGGAGACATCTTTAGCTCTATGGACATGATGAAATTGGGATATAATCAACATCACACTTTGCTTATGTACGACAGACATATGACGTTATTTTTACCCAGGGGATTTTTTAAACTCTTTTTCTCCAGATAGTATTGAGTCCGTCCATAGAAATATAGGAACAAAACAAATAATTCAGCAAGCGTTAATGACACGTGAACTGGATGTCAAATCGAGCAATTTCTGTAATCCTGTGCCCTGAGTATTTGACAATGTGTATGTTATATTTGTTTCTTATTGAAGCGCTACAGTATATTCCCTAACGTGTGTTTATATTAAACTTGCTCAAGGGGTGTAGAAATTAACGATGAACTAGCATTTCTTGCTGATTTCTTCAAGTGTTTGAGAAGATCTGGTTGATATAACTTCTTTCACAATCGTTGCCCATTTTGTGCATTCAAATTCACAATGACAAAAAAAAATGTTTCAGCATTTTGAGCCATCGATTTTGCAGGAAAGTACTATATTTCTCTACATGATGCAAATAGCTTGACATGGAGATTCCTGGTCGTGCGGTTCTCATGTATCTGCCAACCCCATTCAGTTGGGAGAATTTGTCTGTTCTGGGAAGATTGGAAATGATGTATTGATTGCAGATATCGTTGTCATGAAAAGATTTTGGAAGTAGATTTTTGAGTTTTTTTTCAGGCAGAAGTTCATTAATGTTTGGCGCATGTTAACATTTTCTTGTCAGGATGTGGGAATACAGGAAATCCAATTATAATACCCTTGAATGCGAGAATAATATTGAACGACCAAGTAATTTAAAACTGATCATAATTTGTCCAATCATACATTTTCCTGTTAATCAATAAAAGTATGCCGAATCTTAACGTATTAACTTGGGGGAGAAAATCAATAATTTACATCTTTTGAAAAAGGTTAAATCTTCAGGATCATCAAACGATAAACATGAAAAATCACATTATACTTGATGTAAGCGTCTGAATTGATTGCAATGGACTAGTTACCAGGTAATATATAAACATTCTGTCTTGACCTTCGTGAAGCAGTTTCAAGTGGGCTGTGCATTCTAACCAAGCGTGCTGATGAAATGCATATCTGTTTCTCTTACTGTATTCTGGATTGGGCAAACTGGTTAACTGAATTCTTACATTGTTGTAAATTTTGCAAATTGTACACCAATATATGTCTTACTGCAGAGTGTAAATACATGTACAGAACCAAGAATAAATAAAACATAACTATCGAGTAAGGGAAGGAAAAATTCAAAACATCAAAAATAATTACGTGGTTTTCCAAGACATAGTTAGACGGCAAAAAAAACAAAATGTACGAAATTAGTTTAATTGCTTAACAACAGTTTACCAGAAGATGAAAATTGATGGTTTTGGGTTTTTTGAAAAGAAGAAGCATCAGAGTGGAAAAGTGAAAAAAGAAAAGTATCAACCACTGAGAATTGTTCTTACCACAGTGTATAGCTTTAAAAGCATAGTTGTTTCTCAATTATTATGCTGGAATTTCAGGCAATATTACTCCTGACCAATCTCGATTGAATTTTTATGTTGTGCAAAATACATTTTTGCAGTGCTTGAACGCCTCTAATTAGAACGGAATTATAGCTGTAGTTGCAATCCAATAAGCTCACCAATACTTGCAAAATTATAATTACTAGGACTATTTTAACACATCTCAAGAATACAGGGATCACATGCAAAAGCAGGCTGGAGGGAAAGTAGTCAAACGTCTGACTGAAAGAAAGCAAAGAGAAAGCCTTCCACACAAGGACTGCAGGTGTCATAACGCTTATTCCAAGATTGTATATCTTTACACCATAATTTTTTTTTAAAATGTTTAGGTATGTAATCAGCAGTCAACCGTGCGTCAGTCTCCTGAAAAAAAAACAATGTTAAAATATATGACGACAGGTCACTTTGACAATAATTGGAATGTCAATCAATATCATGCTCTCCTTTTCTACAGGAAGATATCGACTACATCGTTGAAGAGAAAGTATAGTTGCCCCAAAAAGAAACTGACTGGGACGATGTGAAAGTTCAGTGAGAAATATTCCATTAAACATGGTTCATATTGGCAGAAGTATCGAAGTTCTAAGTCTACATCCGCCTTGTTTGAAGATTCAACATTCTTAAATGTACCGGTAGTGTTATCCAAAGAGAATGTTTCCACTGGCTCAGGTGAGGAACTTGTTGATGCACAGTTCAATTAAGTGGCAGGTTTTGAAAAGGCATACTTGCATTCTTGGAAGGAGAATCAGGATATCATAGTGTGATACTGCACAGAATTACACACTTTGTTCCAACAAGTCCCTGCCAAACATAATCCCAAACTAAACTGGTCCCACCGGCATGGCCTTGGCTATTATACCTCAAACCTTTCCTGTTGATGTATTTGATCAAAACTCTTTTAAACCTTGCAATTGTGCTCACATCCAACACTTACTCAGCAAGTTCATCCCAAATAATTCATAGAGTCATAGAATCATCGAGATGTACAGCATGGAAACAGACCCTTTGGTCCAACCCGTCCATGGCAATCAGATATCCCAACCCAATCTAGTCCCACCTGCCAGCACCCGGCCTATATCCCTCCAAACCTTTCCTATTCATACACCCATCCAAATGCCTCTTAAATGTTGCAATTGTAACAGTCTCCACCACATCATCTGGCAGCTCAGTCCATTCACGTACCACCCTCTTTCATGAAAAAGTTGCCCATTAGGTGTCTTTTATATCTTTCCCCTCTCACCCTCAACCTATGCCCTCTACTTCTGGATTCCACGACCCCAAGGAAAAGACTTTGTCTATCTATCCTATCCATGCCCCACATAATTTTGTAAACCTCAATAAGTTCACCTCTCAGCCTCCAACCCTCCAGGGAAAACAGCCGCAGACTGTTCAGCCTCTCCCTGTAGCTCAGATTCTCAAACCCTGGCAACATCCTTGAATTTTTTTCTGAACCATTTCAAGTTTCACAACATCTTTCCGATAGGAAGGAGTCCAGAATTGCATGCAAAATTCCAACATTAGCCTAACAAATGTCCTCTACAGTCGCAACATGACCTCCCAACTACTGTACTCAATACTCTGACCAATAAAGAAAAGTATACCAAACGCCTTCTTCATGATCGTATCTACCTGCGACTCCACATTCAAGCAGCTATGAACCTGTAGTCCAAGGTCACTTTGTTCAGCAACACTCCCTCGGAACTTACCATTAAGTGTACTTAACGTTGCTAATCAGTCTTCCATGTGGAACCTTGTCGAACGCCTTACTGAAGTCCATATAGATCACATCTACTGCTCTGCCCTCATCAATCGTCTTTGTTACTTTTTCAAAAAACACAATCAAGTTTGTGAGGCATGATTTCCCATGCACAAAGCCATGTTGACTATTCCGAATCAGTCCTTGCCTTTCCAGATACATGTACATCCTGTCCCTCAGGATTCCCTACAACAACTTGTCCACCACCGAGGTCAGGCTCACCGGTCTATAGTTCCCTGACTTGTCTTTACCGCTCTTCTTAACCAGTGGCACCACTTTTGCCAATCTCCAGTCTTCTGGCACCTCACCTGTCACTATTGACGATACAAATATCTCAGCAAGAGGCCCAGCAATCAGTTCTCTAGCTTCCCATAGCGATCTCCGGTACACCTGATCAGGTCCTGGGGATTTATCCACTTTTAACCATTTCAAGGCATCTTGCACTTCCTCCTCTGTAATCTAGACATTTTACAAGATGTCACCATCTATTTACCTACAGTCTATATCTTCCATATCCTTTTCCACATTAAATACTGATGCAAAATATTCATTTAGTATCTGCCCCATTTTATGTAGCTCCACACAAATGCCGCCTTGCTGATCTTTGAGGGACCCTATTCTCGCCCTAGTTACCCTCTTGTACTTCATATATTTGTAAAAACCCTTTGGATTCTCCTTAATTCTATTTGAAAAAGCTATCTCATGTCCCCGTTTTTCCCTCCTGATTTCCCTCTTAAGTATACTCCTACTTTCTTTATACTCTTCTAAGGATTCACTCGATCTATCCTGTCTATACCTGACATATGCTTCTATATGTTTTCTCCTTTTTCTTAATCAAACGCTCAATTTCTTTAGTCATCCAGCGTTTCCTATACCAACCAGCCTGACAGAAATATACTTTCTCTGGATTCTTGTTATCTAATTTCTGAAGGCTTTCCATTTTCCAGCCGTCCCTTTACCTGCGAACATCTGCCTCCAATCAGCTTTCGAAAGTTCTTGCCTAATACCGTCAAAATTGGCCTTTCTCCAATTTAGAACTTTAACTTTTAGATCTGATCTATCCTTTTCAATTACTATTTTAAAACGAATAGAACTATGGTCGCTGGCCCCAAAGTACGCCCCCACTGACACCTCAGTCACCTGCCCTGCCTTATTTCCCAAGAGTAGGTCAAGTTTTACACCTTCACTAGTAGTTACATCCACATACTAAATCAGAAAATTGTCTGGTACGCACTTAAGAAATTCCTCTCCATCTACACCTGTAACACTATGACAGAGACCATCTTCGTAAAAAAAGCCTTATGTCTCTTTGAAATCTTTCTCTTCCCACCTTAAGAATGTGCCTCCTAGTGGTGAAACGCACCATCTTAACGAGAAAAACCTGTGAAACCCCACCTAAATCTCTCATTATTTTGCAAACTTCTAAAAGCTTGTCTTCAACGTCTTATGTTCCAATGAAAAACGTCCCAGCACATCCAGCCTTTCTTTACATCTCAAACATTCCATATCTTGCACATCCTACTTAATATTTTATGAATTTTCTCCAGCTTCATAATACCCCTTCTCCTACTGGGCGACCAGAAATGGACAGAGAATTCCAGGCAAAACTTGAAAAAAATCCTGTACAACCTCAAAGTTACTTACAAACTTTTGAACGCAAAGCAGTGAGCAAAGAAGGCAAGCATGCCAAACTCTTTTTTTTTAAACACCATGCCTACATGTAACACAAACATCAAATAATTATGTACCCGCAGCCCAAGCTTCCCCTCTTCGATAACACAGAGCAAGGCCTCTGCATGATCTTAGATAGCGACACGATGGTGTGGTGTATAAGGATGTTTACAACGTATTTTTTATATCAGCACTTAAACGACTGCCATGTGAATACAATACTTGCACAGTGCGAGTATCCCCACCTCTGAACCAAGGCATCTGCGTTCAAGTCACATCTGTTCAAAGATGTGTAATAACTTCACTGAACAGACTGATTGAAAAAAAAGTAAAACAAAATAGGAATGGATACATAAAGGTTCTTGTCGTGCAGTGTAGGTATCCCTACATTGTATCCTAGCTACAGGAATCAGCGGCTCCAGCAGAACGTAATAACATTTATGAACAGGTTGATCGCAGAAAATATATCAGGAGGGAATATGTGAAAATGGATTGAGAACATGTTAACGAGTATAAAATTTAGCAGAGGACAGCATGCATCGTTTTAATCTTAAAATGTTGTAAATTATTGGTGATCACGAAGTTAGATGCCTATGTCATAACTATACAAAATTTATATCAAAGATTCCTAAACCGGGATTGAGGTTTTAATTTCCAATTTTCCAATCAATACAATAATTATTGGAGAAGAGTTGTGAGGATGATAAAAATAGACTTGAAGGAGATGTGGTTGTTAAGTGATTGGATAATACTGGTCTACTGTTTTAATTGTGATATCAATCTAAAAAGACCAAATAAAATGTTTAGTGATAAACAGCCAGTGACTGGGATGAATTCAGATGCATGTTAGACGCAATGCATAGATGTTCAGGTTAGCAGTCAAAGAAAAAGTGAAATGGCAGGTTGGATTTTATTGCAAAACCATTGGAAAGTTCGAGTGAAATAAAAACATGCATGTTATGCATCGCCAAGACAGTAGAAAGGTTGCTCAGCGCCGTTTTGGCCTCCTTTTCTGTGGAACGTACAACATAGGTAACTGAAGAGAAACGGGAAATGGTCAGTCAAGATTGTGAGGGTATCATTGTTCAGTGCGAAGATTTAAAATTGCTCGAGTGCAGGTTTTTGGTACATTAGAGGGAGTAAAAGTATTCATATTTGATGACGTAACATTCTTAAATGGGTCTATGGGGTTGATGCACGCAGAATGCCTCCATTGGCTGGCGTGAGCAACCAATAGATACAGATAGGCGATTTAATAGGCGACTATTTATTCCTGAGATATTAAGGAATTTCTGCACGTTGATACAGTTGATTTTTTTTGAAGTTCTATCACTCACAGGGTTGCAGAGGCTCAATACTTGAATATCTTCAAAATTTGCATTGATGTGTTTCTGCATATTCAAGCAACAAGAGCACAACTGCCATGTAGAATTTTTATTTAAGAAGTTGAACGAGGAAACTGAATCGAAAGTCTGACTAACCTGAACGTTTTTTTTTTGCTACACATCGTACCAATAGCTAGACGTTCTTCAGAGAAAAATAAAGTAGTTGCATGCTATTGCAATGAAATGGCCACCTTGAAAATATTCATGCATGAGTATAAACGTCACAGTTGATGTAAACTATCAGTTGTTCGCTGTCTGCAATTTTATGTTGCCATACTTTTACTTAAAGGCGTGTGTGACTTTGCTTTCTGTCTCGATCAGATTGTCTGTTCATTATACTAATCATTGGGCACGCAGAATGAATAGCTAATGCTTGCTATAATTAAAACAAAATTTTGCTCCTTAGTTCAATTTACTACTTTCAATGAATGTGTTATTGGTCGTTGGCCACTCATGAATGTTGCTCACCCCCATTCAATATTAAATTTACAAGCCTTCAATTAAACAACATGTAAGTGGAGGCGATATAATCCTTCATATGTTTGAATACAGGAAACTTGATATATCTGTGACTGTCCTATAAAGATGATGCATATCACTGCAAATGGTAGATTAAGCCAATGCAGCCATTTTTATATGCTAAATATGTCGAGAATTTTGGAAACTTCAGCAGCTATCCTCATGAAAAGATAATCAATGATTATAACGATAATCAGTTCATGCATATCATCACATTTGACAGTGATATCATATGAACTTGATTTTGCAAAAGCAAACATCACATACGGTACCATTAATTTGAATGTCTCGAGAAGTCTTTGGTACTATGACTCGCGTAGAAATAGCACATCAGGGCACAAGTTTCAATTGAGGTAATATGAAAAGTTTGTGTATTTTAATTGCAGTGTATTTTTTAAAAATTCGAATATGAAATGAAAAATAACAGGTTTAAAGGATTGGCGCACTGTTTAATAAGCATGCAAACTGATATCCAATGCAATGATCGTGCAACAACTACTTGCATAAGATGTGATTGCATTGTGGAAGGCAAAGGATTTGCCACTGATTGGTTGCCCTGCAGACGCTTTTGGGCTTCAATGAAAGGTTGATGGTTTTATGGACGAGAAATCAATTATTTCAGATTGCTATTTTCCGTTCGGCCTGGTGGACAAACATGCATACTTTATTATTATATTTGCAAAGCTTAAGCAGAAGTTATGCCAGAGACAAAGTTAAAAAAAAATGAAGCAAAGGATGCAGCATGCATTCATTACGCCATCAACTTATGAGGCACCCTGAAACATTCGCTGTTCAGAATCGCTTCCACCATGATATTGAAAGTTAAGATAGAAATGTTGACTTTCATTGAACTTCCGTTCGAAACTTGGGCAGCAGCAGCAAGCATGTGGTCGAACAAAATCATGGGCCAGACAACTAATGATATCTATTTCCAAATCTGTCATTTGATCGATTTAATTTATTCAGTATATTTAAAAATCAGATTGTAAGCAGCGTTTTGCTTTTGCAGCAATTTGTTTCCATTTCTTTCACAATACTTTATTTTATAAGTGAACAGGAGGTGGGCATTAATACAACATTCAAGTTCTGATGTTTCTTTAGGTCGAGTTTCCCTAGTGAACCAAATGACTCGTTCATCTTGGAAGAGACCGTTCAAGACTCATGCAGAACGTAATTGGTCTCTTGTCACACGTCAATCAGTATATCAAAGAACTGCAGATAGTTAAGAAAAAACCGAATATCTTCATACTTTTCATACTTTATATTATTTTATGATCTTTTTTCCGCCATACTAATCAATTTCAGATTAATGAATTAAATTTAGACTCAACCAGCTTCTGTGACTATGAGGAGTCCATGCTTTAATACCATTGCACTAGTACTCTCTATTACCCAGTTAGTTTTATTCCCACATTGTCTGTACTTGTAACAATATAATCTTATTTATCAGTTCAATCTCAGAGATATTTGTGCGTTTCCTGATTAATCTATCTGCATCTCCACAACTGCTAAATCCAAAAGGATACATTTAGATTTAAAAATTCTTTGTCATATATGCTGACATTTTTAAGTGTAACCACACCACAATGTAAAACAATGTATGATTTACCGTAGAACTGTTATAAAGAATTTTTAAAAAGTACTTGTTTTTGACTTTCGTCTCTATTACGTTCCGGTATGAGTACTGATCGCGAAGCTGTGTTAATTTTACGCATCCTACGACTGTCACAAAGTAGAATTACATGAAGCGGTAATGGGCAATTGTTATATTTCGTTCCTGCCATAATTTTCCAATCGTGCAAGGTTTTCAAAGATGTCTTTTCGTGATGTGGCTAGTCATCCATTTGAAGCATGAAGCAATAGTCCTTCAAAATTGTTCTCACTTTATCTATACGTCGTGAATAGATGACATGGTGGTGAGAGTTGAATAGCTATTTCGATGATGAGTCCCCAAATCTTCAGGAACACAATGACCAAACTGATGGAGATTAAAACGATCATTTGCGCAGACCTCTATTCACCAAACAGTGGTGTGTTCACAGGTATGTCCCGCATCCTTTTCTTTAATCCATACCTAGGATTCAAAAGTTCATTGTAGTTAATTGTGTCTTGTATAAGCTCTCGATATTGCATGTCCAAGATTGCATGCAATGTGTTTTGATTTGGACTATATATTGTAATTAGGCTAATGATATATTTTGACAGAATACTTTGAAATTATCCCCTATTCTATTTTGAACAACTATTAAAAATGTATTTAAAGACATGTCTGTATCAGTATCTTCTGGTTGGGTTCTGAAAGCATCTATTTCATTATAAAATTTCGCTACAGCATATGGACTCAATGAAAGAAATTCTCAAGGCAAAATATTGGAAGCATGTTTTTAATTCCCTTGTCCAGTTCATTATATAGGGCTACTAGATTGTTTCACTTAGATTCGGGTACTGTCCAAATAACCTGAAGGCAATTGTCTTGTCATGTAACATGTAACATGAAACATCTCACTCAATTCGATCTAAAAACATATCTATACCACTTGATTGCTTGTGAGTTTGTACTATTGAAAGTTGTAAATTTGTAATACTCACATAATTTAACAGAAGTCAACAAAAAAAATCACCCTTAATTAAATGAGATGCCCACTATTCCCGATTTGTGGCCTATTCTGCATCCGTGTATGCCAATAACAGCATGCACAAAACAACTTTTCTTCTTGTGAAGTAATCAATTAGTTCCTTTGACTTTTTTCACATTTCTTTTGTCGTTTGAGTGTTATTTGCTCTGTCTGATATTCGAGGAGATTTGGAATCTTTTAATTTATTGTTCTTCATGAACTTGGTGCACGTTTCATTAATTTAAAACAGAAATTCAGTACAGAGACAGTAATTAGTTAGTAACGACTAATTATGATTCACGGGGACCTTTTTCTTCTAGAATATGTTATCTTCATTTCGGAATTATCTGCTCATTCTTTTGGACAACAGCAATTCGAAACCATTGAATACACGTCAGAAGAAGGAGAGAAAAAACTATTATCTTACTTGGGCGTGGAGGGCGAAAGGTAAGCTTAGTTATTTGCATGGTCGATTGAGATACAAATTGAAAAGCTTCAGGAAATGTCATAATTATCCATTTAAGAATGCGACAATCTTTATTTTAAGAATGGTCTCTTAGGTCCTGAGTCTTCGATGTTTCATAAGCCTTATGCATAACGGCAATTATATTTCCTACAGTCATTTCGCTTTCAAGACAAGTCAACTCTGCTCCCGGTAAATTTGATTCAATAATAGAATGCTCCCGTTTTTCATTTGTTCTGACACAACCAAAGGAGAGAGAAAAAAAGACTGCTGTTCAGGAGATTTAATTAACGTGAAAGGAATACACTGTATTTTCTTCTCAATGGAATCAGACTTATTTGGTTTCTCCAGCGATTTGCCTTTCTTTTAATATGCCTCTGCTAGTCCTTGCAATCAACCGTTTTTGCTTTGACTGCTGATAATCGTTTTAAAAACAATGAGAGAGACGAATTGTTAGGTTACAATACTATCGAATGCCATATTGTTTATTGAAATTAAGATTCTGTGACCGATAGACTATTATTCAGAACAAGTTTGATAAAACGGGTAAGCTAAATTTTCAGCAGTATAATATTCAAGAGCCAGTGCAAAAAAAAATGGCTTGGGTAGCTTAAAAAAGTTGTTGTTTGTTTAAAAAATAGTATAATCAATTAAACGTTTTAAGTGTGCGCATCCGCCTTGTACTTCACGTCCCTTAAACCTATAGCTTTATTATATTTTAATGGTAGTGTACACATTTCAACCTGAGTTTTCTGCCTTTGTTTATAGATTTGAATATGCTTTGATTTAAAGTCTGTAGTGCAGAATAGAGTGATCGACATACATTTATATGACTTTGTTTGATTTTTTTTCCACGACATTTTACTTTGCAGACAAGACCTTCATATGCAATTACTGCTTATCAGAATTCAGGATGAATTTGTTGCAATTCTTTCTGAAGTGTCGCAGTCCAAAAGGTAGGCAAGCAGGTATCCTGTCATGTTCAGGATTTTAATTTCCAGCCCAAACACAAACAGAAACACATGAAGCAAATTAGATACAGAAGAAGAACAATTCTCAAATGTCATATTTTCAAGTGACCTTTACAGGTTGTACAGAACACATGAATTGATTAAATGTATTGAATTATCAATTAAATATTTGTGCCACATCAGCAAATTAAGAACATTTCAGCAAAATAATTTGGCTTGTTTTCGAAGTCGAAGCATTCTCCTGAAATACTTGCTCGTGTATTGTAACATTAAGAACATTGGGTTTTCCACAGATTTAATAAGTTACGATATCCTAAACGTGATATCGTTCCCCACCTGGAAGCTAAGAATTAACACAGAAAGTGTTGAAGAAACTTAGAATGTCTGAAATCATCTGTGGAGATACTTAAGGTTTCGAATTAAATTTGTATTTTCTTGCGAGACTTCTTGGGTCTCTTCAATGATTTCCTATTATTTAGTTCCAATCTCTACTATGTGCGCATGTTTGGAACTATCTGGGAATTAAAAGATCCGGGAGCAAAAAATGAAATTGGCAATTGGTATATTTCACTTGACCACCTACTGTTCACTGGGCAATTCCAAGAATTCCATCGTTTGGAAAGTGCTGTGAAAAATGGAATGGATTCATTTTGCAGTGTATTTTAGATCGGAAATATAATAGCCATTGTATGCCAACAGTGGAAGGAGTGAACTTATGAAAATAAAATTATGTGCCAATTGAGTAATGAATTTGGTTTTCACCGATATTGGTTTTGGTTTACCGAAACATTTTCAGGCCTCAGGACCTTTATTGAAATGAGCAAACAAATTGTCGATTGTGTTAAGGAAATGAGAAGTCAATCAGACACGGCTGACTCTAACAATTCTGTTCTACACTACTTCATAAAGAAAATAACTGATTCCATTAAGTTTGTAATCATTATCAATTGCTATCCCACACGAGGTGGCTAATGGTAGATAGGTCACCGATTCTGATCATAAAACGTATTGCTTGTGACCATATGATTCCTTGGTCGGTATGGCTATTTCCTTATATCTGAATAGCTTTACAATTTTGTAATAAATGTGAAAACAAAGCTGGGTAATTTCACTCTCTAATCAAACACTGGTGCAGTGTACAATCGTACAAAAACGTTTCCTCTGCCAGAATACGGCAAAAAAGATCTGTAACTTTTATACAGGGTGCATGTTTAGCTCTTTCTTGATCAATTCAGATCAATTGAATATTATACCTCAGCATTCGTAATTCAGGTAGATTATTTCATACTGAAAATGAGTTGAAAGTGGAAGGGGAGGAGTGGAGGTTGCCTTACTTTGTGTCCTATGACAATCCCTTCACCCAGGATTGATATTATTTGATTATTATACTTGTGGACACTATAATAATTCTTTGTTATTCAACTCATAATTTCCTATTATTTTAATCATTGGCTTGGATTTTGAAAGTGGGGCGAGGAGTTGAATTCATCTGAACAAACTTCCATGCTCGAAACACAATATTTTTGATATAAAAAGTGGTGGTAAAAATGCTGTTTTCGAATTTTGTTTAGAAATTTTCAACCAGATCATTTACAATGCGGTAAATAGAATATTTAGGATGTAAAATGTCAACTAATGTGAACCATTTATCATTATCATACCTCAGTTGCATTAATATAATCTCTTTTACTCCCGAATGTGGGGAGTCTATGATTAACAGAGTCGAAGTATGCATTCCTTTTGCAGAATGTATCATTTCAAACGAACGTTCCGTGTCATTCTGATCAAAAGCTGCATGGCATGATGATAATTGCTGATCTTAGATATGCTAACATTCAAGCATGAGCATACCGTCAAGCTGACTCTACTGAAAACTAACATTACTCAATATTAATTGTCGTGTAAAAACCTAAATACAGCCGAATCATAGCTTTTGACAGAAATTGTATACGTTTGACAACACTTGGGTATTTTGTAATTTATGCCATAGGCTCAATTAACTAGGCCATCCATAATTGAAATAACAATGTCAAGAACATGCAAGTATACGGAATATGTTGAAATATTTCAGTGTCAATCACGGAGGATATATAGCTTTTTGATAGGTTTGAACTTAATTTATCTTGTTTTCGGTATTTATTCTCGGTAACTGTTTCTGATCATCAAAAAGTTAAGGCATTTGGCTCCTGGATTGAAATCAAATGATTTTGAATAAGGCATTACATGGGAAACTGCATCTATAAAACTTCACTGAGTCCAAGCACATTACGATGTGAGGTCAAAACGTGCAAAGGCGTAAAATTAATTAGCTAATGGGAAGGTGTGCCCTAAGTTTACCATATACATTTCTCAGTGCTTCAGCAGCTTTAAAAATACCCAGGCTATTAGGGACAACAAATGTTCATAGATAAAACTTCAACAGCCTGAGGGAACACCCTTGTACATTTCAGACGCCTTTTTGACCGATTACGTCACTGATTAACTGTAATAATGTTAATGACGCCCTACCCTTCTCAGGAGTTATCAACTTGGCTGGTTGCGAAGTTTAATTTTGGGCAATAGGCCTGTATGATTTTCAATCAATACGGCTAACAAAACTTTGTTATAACGTACCAATGTTAAATTGTGCAATGTTGAATTGTAAACTTCATTTTTGTACTTTATACTATGGATTTAACATTGTATTTTTAAGTATATGTCCTCAGATTGTCTGCTTTTGTGCCTGTAATTGTGTATCTAGGTAATGTTGTATCAAAAAAGACATCGGAAATGTTGAAATTACAGACTATTCACTGTTTCCCTGCAATTTAGTGCAGTTAAGATTAAAATCAAAAGTTAGTTCTAATTTTATGATTTTTCAATGTTTTTTGAAACATTTCTGTCTGGATGACGAATATACCCTACGTCCTTAATATACAATGTAACCTTGATGAATATTACCTCTCCTCGGAACAAAAATGCAGTATTAAACCAGATTTAATTTCGGTGATAACGTGCAAAAGTTGTTTTCTTTTTACCTGTATTTTGCTGACGTGTGTTAATGCCTAAAGATAAAGGTAAAACATGATGTAGTTGAGAACTACTTTGAATGAAGAAGCACTCTAAATAAAACTGCACTAAAGAAGCAAAACAGTGTTCAATATCTGATTATGGCAATGCATTGCGGATGTAGGGAACTTTTACTTTATTAAATGTAGTTTAATTCTCTTTGCAACATCTTCACTCCTCTCACCTTGAATAATTCAACTTTGATTTGTGTAATTCTGTGTCTCGCTTTTCTATATATATTACAGAGGTGACGTTATTGGCAATTTTTAATGCCTGCCAGTCAGAGGGAATCGCTTGTAAATACTCCAACAGTTCCTGCTGTAAGAACTTTGGGACTTCCTGCTGGGTTTGTTTTCATCTCTGTTGGACTTACACGGTTACTCTACGATTTGCTTTTGAAATGTCCCAGTGTTCTAACGTTAGTTGAAATGTGTCCTTTATTGTGCCCTTTGCACTTCAAATTTTGACACGACTTCAACGTCTTTAGAAATGTTACAGTGTTACCATTCTCCTTCTTCACGAATCCAGTCATCTTACTCAATGAAATATTATTTAATGTTTCCATTGTCGTCAATGTGAGAAAACAAGTAAACATACCATATAAAAACATATATATCCACGCATTTAAGGAGCATAATGTATAAGTAATGCCCCCTTCCTCTACAAGCTTATTTTAATGCTTGAGAAATGTTCGTCATGAAATCAAGTGAATTTCAGTGTTCTGGAAGTGAATAAAACAGATGTTGAGAATAATGGATGATAAATCTACAGCTACAAATATAGATTGCTATTTGATTGAGAAAGCATTCAAAGAGATATTTGTCGGAATAAAGCTGCTAACATAAAATGTAAAATTTCATGAGCAACATAAAAAAAAAGATATTAACTGCTGATTGCTGTTATCTAGTGTTGCGTCTATATTATGCCATATGTGGAAACTTTTATATTCTATGTATGTATTTCAGAGAAAGAAGTATGGACTTGCGTTGTGTGCCTGTTTACTGGATGATGAAGGCTATAATAGTGATTTGACCTATTATGTTAATGTTTTCCACTGAGTTTGGAAAATTGGCAGGAATCTGTTCTACTTACATAGGATGATAGAATTGTTCCAAAATGAAGACAAAGTATGCTTGATTCACCGATGCAGTTGGGTTTTGAATTTTACACATTGTCGTAGGATACTTTCGAGATACCATATAATGAGTATCAGGCACATAAAGGTTCATGGATTTTTAAAGAAATCTTCCCGTGTCTCGATGAATATTTGCCTACTCTTAAATGAGAAGAATACCAATAGACTTCATTCAAAGAGCGGTGCCAAGAGTCCTTCTTTAAAAAATAATGAAAGAATCAAAACATCGACCAGCACTGATGCACCAGCTAAATTCTAAAGAACTTTTATCAGAACTAGTCATCTTCTTGTGTTTATGTGCTACTGTTATTTTTAGCAAATGATTTGAAATATCAGCGGCAACAACTTTTGATTACTTAGTAACCAAATAAACAATTATTCGTAAAGAATGCAGAAAATATAAGGATGCTTATCAGGAGTATGAACATAAAAGCAGCAGATCTGTTTGCTGATGCAGGTGAAACAATTGCACTCATGTACATAATCATATTCATGTCCTCCCAATTATCCCTGTCTGGAAGATTCAATGTCAACATTGTTTCAAGTTTCAGTTATAATCCCTCACGATAGTAATTGAATGAAAAATATAATACAATGGTGACTGATGAAACTAAAATTGAATCACTACAGTATTTAAAACGATATGTCTCAATTTGTGGTCATACATTTTAATTTGTCCATCATGTTTTGTTTATAATCTTTTAATTTATTTCACGTGTTATGCTTCTGTCTACTTTATCAGAGCCTTATTTTCTATGAATTGGTCATATCAATCAAACAACCTGTCAGCAACAAAAAAAATGTTTGATAACATTTTTAGAGGTGTCATTACGAAGCACACAGAAGACTGGAAAAGTTACGAAATCGCGTAGTGAACTAAAGAAGAATAGTTGTAGCATGCCTAGCGACAAATATAGCATCCTAACAAGTAAAGACAAATGATGGGCATGCGGCAATGGAGAGTGCATGGAACGCAAGAGCAAAAACAAGAAATAAGAAGATAGTGGGCACAGCAATGGCGAGAAAAATATTAGAAAGGGAAAATACTATTGCAATCAGCCAGGTATGGAATTAATGTGAGATGATATAACCTGTAAGATAAATCATGCATTCTATAAGCAATTGGTCATCATGCTGGACACGAGGAATAATCTGAAAGATCTCAGAAAATTTCAATCTGAGGACCAGAAGTGGAAGGCAGTTGTTTTGTGGATGTACTGGTATACATTTTTTGAGAACGGAACAGTAATTCAGAAACTCGGGTAAATATTTTGGGGACATATATTCGAATAATAACATGACAAATAGTGAATTATGAATCAAATGCATGTCTGCAATACTAAGCTATGTTAACAATAGAAGGTTGTGCAGCACTGGTCTGAGGCAAATGACGAGATTCCCTGGGTGTTCTTGGAATCGGTGGACTAAACCATATGCAAGAATTCAGAGACAACCTAGACGAGTACACCACCAGCGTCTGGGAATACATTAGCAAGTGTGTAGAGGACTGTGCGCCAAAGAAGATAATATGCATGTTCCCCAACTCGAAACTGAATACCACTGCCTACTGAAGACCAGGCATGCGGCATTCACGTCAGGTGACTCAAACTTTAACAGAAAATCTTAATATTGCCTCTGCAAGACCATTTGAGATGCCAAGAAGCAGTACAGGACCAGGTTAGACACCCAAACTAATCACACCGACAGCTTGCCACATTTGACAAGTCTTACAAGATACACCAGATAATAAAATGAACCAAAACGTAACAGTGGATAAAAGACATCCCTCCCTGATGTGTTCAATACTTTTCATGCAGCTTTGAGCAGAATGCCAGTAGCTAGGTTTTAGATACGTGCAGTGATTTGGACGCATCTCTTCCTTCAGTCATCAATGTGGGTGAGGATTTGGTGGTCTCGGAATATTGAGTTTAGTTTATTTGGGATTATAGTGTTGAAGACGAAGCGGTAGTCGATAAGTAGGAGCCTTACATAAGTACCCCTATTATCCAGATATTCCACCCATTGCTGTCAGGCTGGGAAAATGACGTTCTTTGTGGAACTGTTTTGCTGATCAGAAAACTGTAAGGGATCGTGGCAGGCTGCGAGGTTAGAGCTGATGTGGGCTACGACTTACAACTTGAGGCACTTCCTGCTTACTGAGGTCACAGTGAATGAGCGCTAGTTGTTAAGACATGTAGCATAAGTTTTCTTGGTACTGGGATGTGGTGGTCTTCTTGAAGCTGATAAGAAATTCAGATTTTTTCAATGAGAGGTTAAATATGATAGGGATTACTTGCTCCAACGGGTTTGCACGGGATCCGGGAGTACATCCAGGGTCTACATCAGGGCATATGGCTTTCCCTGGTTTATTTTCAAGAACGTTGATGAGACGTCTACGCGTTGACTACCGCATCGCCTTCAACATTATAATCCCACCAAAAACTAATCTCAAAACTCTGAGACAACAATTTCCTCACCCACAGATCGCAATAAATTACGAGAACAAACAACACTTCTAACACAATAATCCTCAAGTGTGGCACCCCGAAAGGATGTGTACTCAGCCGACAATGTATTCCCTGTCTACTCACGACTCTGGAGCCAAATTTCGTATGAATGCCATAGACGAGTTCACCGATGACACCAACATTGCCGTTTGTTTTTTTTTAGATTAGAGTAGATTACATTACAGTGTGGAAACAGGCCCTTCGGCCCAACAAGTCCACACTGACCCGCCGAAGCGCAACTGTTGTTAAACAGTAATGAGTCATGATATGGAAATGCGTTAGATGGATTTGTTTCATATTGCACGGATATCAGTCTCTCTGTCAATGTCAGAAAAACAAAATAACTGTTCATTGACTTCAGGAAGAAACGTGGAGGAACACCTTGATCGACACCAATGGACTGAGAATGAGAAATTCGCGAGCGTCAAGTTCATAGCAATGACGTTATCAAACAAACTTACCCTTGAATTTGTACGGAAATGTGACCATCAAGAAGGCTTGACAAAACTTTTTCTTCCTCCAGACGTTTCGGAAATTCGAAACGTCTTTCAGAACCACCACCAGGTTTGCCGTTGGAGCATTGAAACTATTCTGTCTGTATACTTAATACCTTGGTACCACAACAGCTCTCCCCAGAACGAGTAGAAACTACAGAAGGTTGTGTGCACAAGCCAGACCATTAAGAATACCGAGCTCCCATCCAAGGACTTCTATGAAAGTTCTGGTTTTGACAGAATAGCTGACAATGACATCAAACATCCTTCCACCCCTGTAATGCTTTCTTCAAATCTCTTCTGTCAGGCAGGTTACACAATAACTTCAACACACACCAGGAGGTTCAAGAACAGCGTTTTACCTGCTGTTAATAGACAGCTGAATGGACCTCTCTAATTTCAAATGTAGTTTTGATCACGTTTCCGTGCACCTCAAGTGCAACTGTAAACCTATATGCGTGTGTCTTAATAACTTATCCTCGGTATATTATTGCATTTTAATATATATTGTGCAAGACGAAAAAAAATACATTACACTTCACTCAGATACACGGAAAAACAATAAATCAAATCAAAATTTGCAAATGATTAAATACTGTTTATTTTGAAAGGCCATAAAGTTGCTTAATGCATTTTTGGACAGGAAGCTTGCAATTTCATCCCAGCCTTGCTTCGGTAATATTTTCACAATGACATGAAAGACCTTGCATGTTAAATACGCTCTCGTAATTGTAATAAATGCTGCCTTAGACAGGAGCGTCCATATCACATGATGCAAAAAATTATAATCAATAAAAACAAGTGAAAATCTGAGAAAACAACAACAAAATCTGAGAAAGCCAGATTCGGTGTGATTGGCACTACATAATGTGATAGAGGGAGTGGTGTATCTGAATATCTTCGTGACCAATAGGGCCATTTGTTCCTGATACTTATCATCAATGTTTCTGATGACAAAGAAAGAAATGCATAGCGAGTGCAGAACATTATATGAAATTTGTGTCCAAAGCGTTTTTTTTTACTTTTACATAAGCTGGAACAAGTGAAAATTGATCTGTAAGAGCAGAGCAAGTTAACTTTTTTGCTAATAGCCTGGACTGCAGACATGTTTATGAATCCCATATTCATTTTATGTTTTCTCATTTTTCTAATATTTACAAATGAAACTGCTGAAGACTTGAAGAATTGCCATACAGAAAGGAAGAGACAAAATGTAGGATTCCCTGTCCTGTGATCTTTGAAATCAGTGTTCTTAGTAGAGGCCATAATGCAGCGACTCGAATACACAACTCTGCCGACCATTCATTCAAACTGTGGGTCCACTCTGTGGATGACACCTTTGTCATCACTCAACAAAATAAATCTTCAAGATGATCAGTAATGTCATTGCTGGCTTAAAATTCATAGAAGAGGAGGAAATGAACAACATTCTGTCATTCCTGAATGTCACATGTTGAGCGAAGTGTCAATAGAGAATTTCAAACCAGCATCTACAGGAAAAGAAAACATTGGGACCAAATAAAGAACTACAGAAGTAGTCATCCCAACACCCACAAACGAAGCTACTTTAGAGAAATATTTCAACGATCTACAACAGACTATTGCACGGAAGAACTACGAAGCACAGAGAAAAATCTTCTTTTCAGCATATTCACAAAGAACAGTGACCCAATGAACTCGTACACCGATTTCCGAGCAACAAGCAAAAACAAGCAGACAAAAAGCGCCCAGATACACTAGCCGCTGTCTCCTACATCAAAAACAACTCGAAAATGACTACCAGACGACTGAGACTGTTGCCATCACAGTAGCCCACACACCCAACAACACATTAAAACATCAGCAAATCAATACAAAAGACTGTATAGAGACAACAAGCTAAACGAATGTCTTTTACAAAAGTCCTTGTAAGAACTGTAACGACAATCAGGCAGAAAATTAGTCACCAGGATACATGAACTTCAATCAGCCACAAAAAGACATGAGCCACTATTGCCAGTATGCTTACATACAAATGTGGATGGATACCTATGGATCGTACCAATACATCAATACTAGGACTAGTGAAACGGCGAGATGTAGGAAAATTGTCAGAAAGAATGCATTTCAACCAGAACTCCAACAACAAACACGTCGACTTAAACTCTATCTTCCACCCTTTGACAAAAAAGCAGGAAATAGCATCTTCTACGCAGGAAATGACAACAGTACCTGAAATAACGCCACCAATCCAAGGAAACCACAAGAACCTAAATAGAAGATGGGACATAACACCAGCCCTTCAGCGGACGCTCACTGATCATGTCAACGAGTGTGCTGGTGGAACGTCTGAAATCGTTCGTGCCATCTCAGTGAGTAAACTTACACCCATTCCATATGTGTCTAGCAGGGTGTTATAGTTGAATATACAAGTATTTGCAATATTAATGCACGGGGTTTTTTCCTTGTAGATTGTCAAAAACCTACACGTTTGGCCTGAGAGTCAATAAACAAAGAAGATGCAGCATTTAGTCGTATAGATTTCAGGGCAACGAACTAACCCATCATGACTATAGCTTTGTGTTATAATGCACGGGATACTCAACTCCTGCCACCGTCTGCCAAACGTTATTATATAGTGAACAGAGCAGAGCACCGCTCTGACAGTCTGAATCCACCTGCCAAATAACCAGACAACTCCATTCATGATTTGTATAATTTGTTGTCTCTTTGGTTGTTCTTCATGCGATTGCAGCTGAGAAAAGCAAGAACAAAAGTCCTAAAAATATGCATTTTCAGTAAGGAAAACATGAGCAGAGAAGTTCTATACCGAACAATATTCGCGAATAGTTTGCTGTAATCAACTATTATTGATTGAGTGAAGAAAGCAGTTTATTAAAGTTGGGGAAGATGCTGGAGTCACATTTCAGGAAAAAAAATTCGTTCCAATCAATGTTTCTTAAAGAGAAATGTACACGTTACAACCTGTAATGGTGAAGAAATCGATGCTTATAATGTGCACATAAAACTTCTTGTGCCAGATGGCTTCCATTCAGTTAAGTTTGTAACTCAACTTCCATCGGTCTTGTTAATAAGTATTTCTATTTTTCATTTTACCAGGACTGGGAGCAGACAATATAGAGAAATTAATTATTACATTTGGCCCAATTCACTCAGACAATTCTTTGGTCGGTATCGGGACATAGATACTCATGTATTATTTCAAAATTTTCTTTACTCGTTATATTTATTTTTCTTTTATAGTGCTGTGCAGTTTCACCTTCATTGATTAAGTACTCCTTCGGTCAATGATGGTTGTAGTGCATTGCAATTGACACTGATGTAAAGCGCCTGTGTTGAATTCCTTCTCAAGTTTATTAGTTTTTAAAAATTTATTTCACTTATTGCATTTCGTGACTTTGCATAGAGATATGGAACAGTTCTTCACAAATCATACTCAGTACAAAAAAACATAAAAATGCTCAGGTAGCATATTCAGATACAATGAAGAGTTGATGAGATGATGGCGCTCTTCAATATTGTATGTTTCCATGTTTCCGTTTAGTTCTGCTGTTTGGACAAATTTCAAGCGTGTTAGTTGACCATTAAGATATTTCTCTCGCCTTATTTGGAAACCTTGTGCTCCATCACTTGTAAATGTTTCATATCAGTTTAATAATGTATGGAAAGGCGTGAACGAATCAAATACGATCCGAAAAACAACGAACAAATCTTAACAGAATGGGAGAATGTTTGCTAGACCGGAAATATTTACTATGCTTTCTTTCAATAATGTTACCAATCCAGATAGTTTTCTCTAAAATATTTTGTTTTTGTTGTGTGTGCAGGAGTTTGCTTTAGGTCTCCAGCATCCTCAGCTTTTGTATTATTTTAGCCAATAGCGTTTAAAATCATTTCGATAAAGTTCACCAAACAAGAAAAACCTATGCTTGCTTTGCCTTCATTTGGATTTCTAAACTCTAGTAAAATTTTCAGTAATGCGTTCATATAATGAGGTCTTTTCTTTCCTCTGACCCTCTGAGAATTCCATTCATCTTTTAGTAAACGAGTTTAGAGTTGTTCAAACGAAGCTATAGAATTTCACAATTGTATGACTTTGATATACTTTCCCGACTTTACTCGTTTCGAATGTTACTTAATTCCTGTTTATTGTTGCTCAACAATATTGTAACTGATCACAAATTATTTCTGAAAATTGGTTTAGATCAGATCTATGCTTGCAATGATCGTCTATGGAAATTTCCTCTCAGCGAAGATTAAAATGCTCGAATAATAGGTTACCTATTAAAATTAGCTGATTGATAGTCTCATGTCTATATTTGCCAGCATACGTTATGGACAATATAGCACAAAAAGAAAATAATATGTCACGTATATTTACATGTTCACATAATGCATATTTAACAAATCTCTTTCAACTTTTAGAGACGTAGTTTTCACATTTGTGTTTACAAGAAATGATGCACTGTTTGCATGTATTACCGACCTGTGTCTCTTTTCTTTCGGTTCAATGCTCTCATTTCTGAAATGAATGAAACGTCTAACCATTTAGTGTTCAGTTTCGTAGCATTGCATGGTTTCTGGTAAGATGATGAAAGCCTTTCTTTACGCTCGTAGTAAATTTCTTAAAGGAATATGTGAGCAATAGTTCTGGAAACACAGGGTCATTACTGTGGCTAACCTGGATAACAGAAAAACGTTACACTTCCCATGGAACAATCAACAAATTCATAATCTGATTGTCTCAGGCGAACAAAAAGAAAAATACACTCTTCGTTGCTAAAACATGGGGTATATCCCTTCATCAACATAAGTATAAATGAACAATCGAATAGCTCATTGCGTTATTATGATCTGTCAATGGTAAGGAAAAGCCGATTAGGAATGAAGGAAGAAAAAAAAACCTCTCCCAGAGAGTGATGAACTTATGACAGTCGCAAGTATATGGGTCTAAAGTGAGAACAGGATGCTGTGTAGGGTGAGCAGCCATGAATATTTTGTATGTTGAAGAAGGCTCGAATGAGCTGAATGATCCTTTTTTTTAAATATACGTTTCTATGAAATTTAAGCATTTTGATTTTTTCGTTACTATTGGACACTTCAACAAATTTATACTGGATACATTATATTCAGCAATGTGGTTCTGCTGTTAGAGTTCTTAAATATGCCATAAATTATTTGGTGATTAATTTCTTCCTTCTATTTTTAGTTACTGGCACTATCACTTTGACTCGCCGTTCAGAAACAGATGTGTTTCGTTAAATGTCAGTATGAAATTCTTGTTTTAAAATTTATTTTCTACCTGCTCCTTCTGCTCTCTCAGTGTTCACTGGGTCCTCATTCTCCTCTTGAAATCCTGACACACTAAAAATAACTTAGTGCTACGTTGTTCACTACTCTCCCAATGGAAAAAAAGCACAGCCTCTCAAAATCTAACATGGTTCCTTCCAGGATCGGTGATGTTTCTCTGGCATCACAACATGCTCACCAGGGCAACGCGCTTCTATTAAATACATTGATAAATTTAATCAAGTGGAGTATATGTGGGACTTCTTATTGGCAAAGATAATCACAGTTTGTTTCACCTGTTTGCTATGTACTGCACTCTATCATTTTTTTAGGTTCAATGAGAATGCATTTCTACTGAACACTGGCCCGTATTTAACCAGAAAAGAAGCTATGCTGGCAATATTTAAAAATACTTTGACGTTTATAGACGATAACTTTCCAGTGACTTTCGATTGTTCTTCAAAAATGATGCAACTGGGAAAATCAGTGTTCATTTATTTCCAAAGGAATGTAATATGAAAGTATATATGTTTGCAACTGAAGGAAACATTGCCACGATGTGGAGTTAATTCCATTCTCTGGACTCACCATCTTCGCCAATCTTTGTATTGATATCTAAATTATGTAAAGAAACATCAGGAGGAATAAATGACACTTGCAATAATTCAAGAAATAAGTCGAGAGAGCAACTTCACACACGGTTTGCACCTCACGAAGGTAACAGTTGTCAATCTGAAATAATTGGATGCAAATTCTCCATGAAACAGAAGTTAAATTGTTCGATATGAATCTTTGAGAAAATAGAACCACATTACATCGCGATCCTGCAATTTTTGCTTTTTTGGCATTCATGGAATTGAGTAACCGGTGCGCTCCACTACTCACGATGGTAATGAGAACTATCACACAAATATTTACAAGAGCTATTGTATCAAACTCATGTCTGCTTCTTGATTTGACAAGAACATGCCGGTCTTCTTTGATTACCTGTCGTAATTGATCTCTTCATTCGTTCTGAAATTGAACAGATGCCATGAGCGCAGGACATGGATGTTTTTCATTTACCGAGCACCTTATTCTCGTTACAGAATTTCTTTAAAATTCAGTCTTGAAGATGATAAAAGGAAATGCTTAATGTCATCACATTGCTAAGTGCTAAATCGTTTGTATTCTGGAAAAGCTAATATACACTAATGTAAAACAATGAGCTATGATATCAATCTTTTGTATTGCGCACACATTTAGAAAATTAAATGAGAAAATGTAAAGAAAAGTGGTCTATTTGCAAATATCGTACTGGAATATGAACAGTTCTCTTGCTGGAGCACTGCTACATTTTGTAACTTGCATCTAATAGGCAACAACTCAGAGACTGGAATTACTCATCAATAGCTGCAATTCGGTATTCCACAATTTGTGCACCATCCACAATCAACATGTTTAAAGTTATATCACGTTCAACGCTATTGATTCTTTTTTGAAAAAAAATACACACATCACTTACGAGTAAAACAAATGCCTCATATTACAGCTACATCATTGATAAAGTTGAATAATGCAGCTTTTTAACTATGATACTATCATGAAAGTTGAGCACAAAAGGTTGTAAGGCAAATATTATATGGAATAAAATGCAAGCCAAACATTTAATTGGACATTCATGCTTCTTGAATTCATTCTGTCGTTTAATTAAACCATGACTGCCAAGTAATGTGTATTGTTATTTGTTTGAAAAGTTCGACGATTTTGATTTCGCATCCCTGACCTTATAATTCTTGATTTTGATTTTATTTCCATGTGTACTCAACTAAGGAAGAAAATGTACAGGAGTACCGAGATAAGTGTATAATATTGTTGCTAACTTAGATAAAAGGAGCAAGACATAGAATCTTAAGAAGACCAAAAGATAGAACAACGTCAAAATTTAACATTGAAGCAATTGTAACATAGTGCAAAACAAATGCAATAAAGCTGAAGTTATACTTTGCAGATCTTCTCCGTTTTAAGTAGAAAATAAAGAAATAAAGCTGAAAATTCGTTTCAGTATTTGTTATGGGGTTTTTAGGAATTACCTTGCAACTAGGAGTTCGTTAGGAGTGCAGACTGGGTCGAGAGATCACCATATACCACCAAAACATCGTGTTTGGCCAAAAGGTGTTCCCCACGCCAGATGAATGAGCCACCAGGTTGGGCCAAAAGGCTACTCCGCAAGAGTGAGGGTCCACCGTGCGGTGCCTTGATGGGCCACGAGGCTTCTCTCCAGGATGGAAGATGGCCACGACATCTTCTGGGAGATTGGCAAACCGCCAGACAGGTAGGCCTGCACATTAAGGTGGGAGACCGCCTTGCTCTCCTAGAATACTGCCTCAAAAGATATATGCTGAGTCCGAAGTTTGGAGTCATTGGCTGGGCATTAGAGGATTTGTGTCCATGGCCAGGGGAAGAACAAGCTGAAAAGTGAAGAACAAAAAGAGGGAGAAGAAGGAAATGGACCGAATGGACGAGTTTTGTGTTAAGCGTCCTTCTCCACTGCTTCTTGGTTAATGCTGAGCACCATTCACTCTGAACATTCTTTTCTGATTAAATTTCAACCTCGCTTTAGCAGCATCTCATGTAAAACTCCGAGATATTAAACACTGACAAAAAATCTCATTCGTCCGATTTAAACTGCATCAGTGATTTCAATGCGTGATTGCATTGTCAATCAAATATTGCCTATGAACACTTAATTTTTGATAAGCAAAAACCTTTCAACATTCAAATAATAAATCTAAATTGAAATAATCACAGCAATTTTCACACAAACCGTAGACTGCACCTGGAGTTCCAGTGTGTTTGCAGTCTAACCTGCCATCAACGGTCAAATCTTCCGGAGTAATATTAATGTTTCGCTCAATTTTAATACGCTTTGCAGCCTCAAGTAATGTGATGTTTAAAACCTTCGATGAAATTGATCTAATCATTGTGGAAAACCTGAATAATTCCACTGTACAGTAGTCAATATCTTTTAGATGCATTGTCTATGCACAGTTATTATTCTTCGCATCATGATGTTCTATTCATAAACAATCCTCTCCAAAGCCCATTGGTCCCTTCTGAAATGTTTATGTATGATAGAAAGCAACAATTTAGTCCCTGATGCAACATAGTGAACAAATATCCACTTATCTTAATATAGACACTTCTTCCAGGAAGAATAAACGATTCAGTGCTTCCAGACTACACGATAACTGAGTAGGAACGTGACTGATGTCAAATTAATTTCGAAAGAAAACCCTACTGTTCATCTATCAATTATTTCATAACAAAAACCTAATCTAGCTCTCTCATAATCACAGCAATGAAATATAAAAAAGTTAACGAAGCAAAGCTATTCCGACCAAAGTCTGAAGATCCTGATAACAACAAAAAAAGACTGTGAAAGCTTGAAATCGAAAATATAACCAGAGATTGCAGGGCAAGATTAGCAAAGCTGACAATGCAGGATCTGAAAAGTCCTACAGAAAGTTATATGCACAGCCCAGATCTTCATGAAAGCCAACATCCTATCCGTTGTGTCCACTTACACTTTATTTCTGCAGAAAGCATGCCAAGATCAATAAACACTCCTCTCATTTCGTGAATACTATTCCACAAACACTTCCGTGCTGGAGAAGATTAACAAGCTTGAAAACACTGACGAACGTTTTAAACAACCGCTTCCTTTGGACTGTTATCAGGCTGCTGAATAGAGCTCGCTAATTTCAATCATAAAGTTGATCTTGTGTTTGTGCACCTCCTGTTAAGCTGTTTTCTTGTTTTCCTAATTCTGGATTAGTGGTGCTGAAAAAGTACAGCAGTTCAGGCAGCATCCGAGGAACAGTAAAATCGACGTTTCTGGCAAAAGCCCTTCATCAGGAATACAAGCAGAGTGTCTGAAGGTAGAGAGATAAATGTGAGGGGGGGGGGGGGTGTGGAGAAAGTAGCATAGAGTAAAATAGGTGAGTGGGGGAGGGGATGAAGGTGATAGGTCAGGGAGGAGGGTGGAGTGGATAGGTGGAAAAGAAGATAGGCAGGTGGAACAAATCATGGGGACAGTGCTGAGCTGGAAGTTTGGAACTGGGATGAGGTGCGGGAAGGGGGAAATGAGAAAACTGTTGAAGTCCACATTGATGCCCTGGGGTTGAAGTGTTCCGAGGCGGCATATGAGGCGTTGTTCCTCCAGGCGTCGGGTGGTGAGGGAGCGGCGGGGAAGGAGGCTCAGGACTCCCACTCCGCGACAGACTGGAACAGGGAGTTGAAATGTTGGGACACAGGGCGGTGTGGTTGATTGGTGTGGGTGTCCAAAATATGTTCCCTAAAGCGCTCTATAGTAAGCGTACAGTCTCCCCAATGTAGAGGAGACCCATGACTACCTGGTCCATGCCTCCCTACAACATACCCTCCTGTCCTGGCACCTTCCTCTGCCACCGCAGGAATTGCAAAACCTGCGCCAAAACCTCCTCCCACACCTCCATCCAAGGTATTAAAGGAGCGTTACACATCCATCAAAGCTTTACCTGCACATCCACCAATATCATTTATTTTACCCGTTGCTCCCATTGCGGTCTCCTCTACATTGGGGAGACTGCACGTTCCCTGGCAGAGCGCTTTAGGGAACATCTCTGGGACAGCCGCACCAATCAACCACATGCCCTGTTGCCCAACATTTCAACTCCCCCTCCCAATCTGCCGAGGACATGGAGGTCGTGGGCCTCCTTCACCACCGCTCCCTCACCACAAGACGCCTGGAGGAAGAACGCCTCATCTTCTGCCTCGGAACACTTCAATCCCAGGGCATCAATGTGGACTTCAATAGTTTCCTCATTTCTCCTTCCCCCACCTCACCCCAGTTCCAAACTTCCAGCTTAACACTGTCCCCATGACTTGTTCTACCTGCCTATCTTCTTTTACACCTATCCACTCTACACTCCTCCCTGACCTATCTCCTTTATCCTCTCCCCCACTCATCTATTGTACTCTATGCTACTTTCTCCCCACTCCCACCCTCCACTCATTTATCTATCCACCCTTCAGGCACTCTGCCTGTATGCCTGATGAAGGGCTGTTCCCAAAACGTCGATTTTATTGCACCTCCGATGCTGCCTGAACTGCTGTGCTTTTGCAGCACCACTAATCCATAATCTGGTTTCCAGCATCTGCAGTCATTGTTTTTACCTAGTTTTCCTCAGTCCGTCTAAGCACCCTATGATCTATGTACTCTTATTTCCGATGACTGCTCTGCTGGCAAAACAGAACCTTTCACTATTCTTAGTAGCTATGACAGTAAATCAATCAATGAATGACTTTATCTGCAAAGTGAAAAGTGAGGTTTTTTTAGTGTCCACTAACACTTCTTCAAAGCAGAGCTGTCTTTTGAAGTTGGATCACTGGACCTGAAACGTGAACTCTGCTGTCACACCAGAAATACTGCGAAACCTGCTGACCTTTTCAAACAATTGCTGTTCTTGTTGGTTATCAAGATATAGTTTCGGGCACATAGAATGCAGCAATTGCAAAACTTTACCCAGTGCCATTTCTGTAGGTATTGTGATCTAATTGTGTTCCTCCCTCCCTTCCAATTAATGATTTCACGCCCCCTTCAGTGTTCATTCTTAAAGTGTTTCCATTTATTAATTTATTATTTTAATGGATTATACACAAACCTTAAATCGAGTTCATCCATAATGATGGATCTGCCATTCCATTATGTCTTCCTGGAAAATACCTATTCTCCCTCTTGTGAAATGTTGCTTTATTACTTTCTGCACTGTCTCAACGAAACAATCATTTAATCTAATGTGTCAGTCGATGGTAACCAATTTTGTGTTATGCTCTTGCTTTGTTGCGTTTTCAAATCCAAAATATTTTCTTCTCATTACACTTGAGTTTAAAAAATGTAGCTTTCGAAGATCTGCTGAATTTCCTTGTCCTGTACTTCTATACAACTATTATTTCTTAAAATATGAGTGTCTAATGATTCAGCATGGTTTATAAAATGGTTATGAACTGTATCACCGAGGTTCTTCGACTGGAAACTTGATGTGAGGATTTTCATCCTGAATTTGAGGATATACTTCAAATCTATCTATATTATTCACAATGTTCATGTATCGTGCGAACCATTTCAAATGTATTCTTACCAAATGAATTTCAATAATGTCCCTTGACTAACGAAATGCTTGTCATTTGATTCAATGCTGCCATTGAGAAGGAAACCTTTGGCTTTTCTGCATTTGCAAATACCTCTAATTCAACCACCATGATTTAAATTCCAAATTTACAGAAGAAATGACTCATATTTACCTGTCTCTGCAAGCTTTCGTTTCAGTATTTCAATCTCTTGAAAGCAATTTTTTAAAAAGTTTCAACGAAGATGAACAAAGTATCACTACCAAGTGTAACAGGATTGTATCTGTACACAATTGTTGTAGTATGAATCATGCTTCTTCTAAGTTGTGTTATTCTGTGAAATTGTTACAATTGTAATGATTGACACATGGTTGTTGGAAGGCTTCTCACAATATTGATGTCGTCGGAACGCGATGGCATATTCTATACATTAGAAAATAAAATATACAAATACACACATATAATGCATCTGCTGGTAAAATGCATGTTGATCTAAATTTCAGAGTGGGTGAATACCACTAGTTGCGAGGAGTCGATCTTTAAGCATGAAGCGAGCTGCAGCAGATGGAAAATTGTTTTGTCATAGAGTCATGGATTGATGCAGTGCAGAAACAGGCTATTTAGTCCAAAATGATCAATGCCAAAGAAATTTTTTAAATGAAATTATTCTGATTTGCCTGCGTTTGATACAAACCGAAACTTTTGATATGTGTAATGCTGGTTACAGTGAATAAGATTGGAGGAAGAGGAGAATTGAATATTTCATATTCTAAAGTAAAGATGTGTTTGGGATGGTAACAATGTTTCAAAGTGCTGCTGAAAACAATTGTGAGAAAGACAGAAGCAAGCATCACCATGCAATATTCTGATTTCCTCGTGACAGGGGATGTAGTCAGATACAATGACTTGTTCAACAGCTCTCAATGGTGAAAAATTTAATTGATACAGTCAGGCCAACAGCGAAAAGCTGTTCAATAAGTCGGTAAGGCAGACGGTAAGGCAGATAATTTTGGAGAATCAGCAACCACGATAATTTCTGAATGTAATCTCAGTAAGCAAGTCAGAAGATTCTTCTAGTATGTTTCAAATGCAACTTGAGCACTATGTCAGCTTCCTAATTTACGGAAACTTGTAAACATTCATTCACAACATGTATAAACAAATATAAAAAAAAATCAAATGGAGTAAACCCAAAATTGTAACTGTAGAAAAGTTGCAGCGTAAGGATCGTAGAACCGGGCTAAAATTTCAAAAATTGTACAGTTTTTTTTCAGGAGGCTGGATAATCTGATATCCCTAAAAAGCAAAAAAAAAAGACGCATTTGTGCAATAATTGATATCCCTGGAATAAATGAAATAGTGGCAGTTTGGCACTTTGAACATTGTTGATGAAAAATAATTTTAGGGCAATTGTATATATAAACATTGATGGAAACAGCATACACATTAAATTCCGCATGTCCATTGTGTATAGCATTTCTTCTGCACTGAAGCATAGAAGAAAACACATTTTATATTTCGTTGCCTTCTTGGCCGTGTCAAGGCTGTGCTCCATAACAGGGTGAATTCTCGCCTGGCAAGGTGTAGTGCATTGAACAATACGAGCAAGTTTGCATTGAGTTTACAGCTATCAATGTTCACCAAGTATAATGCTCACTGCATGATTTCAATTTGTTTACATTTTTGCCAAACTAATCTCACCGCCAGTTTCACACGTTATAACTCTATGAAGCAATAGTCGTTTCAGTGCTTTACATTCTTTGCTAAAATTAGGCTCAATATTTATGCAATTCAACGTATTTACTCTCCACCCACTGTGGACCATATTTTCCAATTATTGAAATTTTATTATAACTCATGTTGATTTTCACCCCAGCCTGATATTTTGATACTTAATGAAACTCATTATGTCCTTCTCAGATTAGCGTGTTATCCTTTCACGCATTTTCCACCTGGATTTGCAATTGAGTAAGTTTTGTAGAAGCTTACTGAAAATGTTTTGTATTAAACAATCAGTATTTTGCTTCCGGTGATTGAAACACATCTAAAACTGACAAGTGTCGGGAGTCTGATAAATTTCCATATGGCTGTTCTATATACATGACATAGAGTAGTTAAATGAATAGTATGGGGCTGTTGGCTTCGGAAATGCATTTGTTTGCCACAAAAGCAAGAGAGAATGCCATCCTCTGAAATGCAACGTTTCAGTCATCAATGTATTCAAATTTGTTCACTCCACGCAGGAAAGAAATGACAAAAACTCTGAGCTGATAGCAGTAAGCGACAAGATTCAGTCTAGTTAGCTTAACACAAATAAGTTTAAAGAGATAAAATTAAAAAAAAATCATGAAAATATTTTGGTTCATCCAAAAACTGGCAAATAATAAAACGGTGATAAAGATAGATTAATTGGTTTGAGTTTGAAGCAAAGCATTGGATCGATTATGGCATTTTTAGCAGCAGTTACAGAGGTTTTTAAAGGAAATGTTCCATCAACTCACAAGTAATGAGGAACTGCAGCTCATTCCCTATCCTGATACTGTTAAGTCAGAGCTTTAATTGTTTTAAAAAAAGTACAAAGTGGCTAGCTGCACGTAGAAATAAGCTGTCTGCATTCATATTTTGAATGGAAAACTTGAAATTTTCTTGCTGAACTTGTGAAATGTCAACATGAATTACATATGCCTTGGCGATTCTATACTCCCGTGCGCAAATGGAATAAAATAATGAACATACCTATTTCCTTTGCCAGTATTGACTTCGCTGTAAACATTTTTAAATAACTTTTATAACATTTGTATAAATGATTTCTTCCTGATTACCTTAACAAGTTAAAAAATTATTTGCATAAGATAAGGCAATTGAGTAATTAAGAAGAACAATTATGCTCATATAAATATCTGATCTGCGCTCTAAATCTCTACCATTATGATATGTCGACAGACTAATCTTCTTTGCAACTCATCTGGCATGATGAGTAAGAAAAAATTCTGCGAAATAATTCTCTAAGGCTACATCGATACCATATTCAAAGCATGCGGAAAGTCATTATGTTACTGCAAAGGAACATTTGGATAAAGCATGCATTCTATAATATTTGAACTATTTCATGCTTAATTTGCAAGTAAGTACAGAAAAATGCAGCTGTGACTTTCCTTCGAGGAAATCTGTTCAAAAATCATCGGGATGATTCTATTTGGCATTGACTTTGTTTCAAAGAAAAGTTTATATCTAATCTCAACTCAAGCTTTTCTATGATCAAAGTTCAAACCATACGGAAAGCAGAAATTGAAAAAAAGAATGTTCGTAGCCAAAAAAACGAAGGGATGTATAAACTCATCGAATGAGTCACGATTATTATGGGTTCACTTATCCTGAAATAGAATACTCAGTCGAACGTTCATGAGGTGAAAATGTAATTTAATAAATTTTGAATCAGTAAAACAAATGAAATATTACTTTTGTTAAAGAAGTAAAATAAGAAGCATGGATATGACAATGTATTGGCTTATTGCAAACCAGGTTGAAGATGAATTAGGAATATACTCATCATAGGAAATGAACTGAAACATTCACCTGTCAATCCGACCGAAATATCCAGAAAGCTCATGACTGAACTGAGTAAGATACACATTGCACTTTGTATCTGTTACATATGAGGTGGTCTGTGCCATGAGTTAATAATCAGTGAAATTAGGTTTTATACGTTGCATTCATAATTCTTTCGCAGTTCTGTGTACAAGGGAAGTCCCATACTAAATGGCAATTTACAAAATATTTTTCTGTATGCAGTCGTGGAATCTGGGCTTAATTGGCTGTACCAGGATATATCTTCATTCTATTTCACCATGAGTGTGGCAGCAAGTTGCCTTCTGCAGTATTGAAAAAGAGGTAATGCTGCTAAGATTGGTTTTTCATGATTTCGCTTGAGCAGCATCATAGAAAACGACATTCTGCTTACTTGCTCATTGCACGTCTTGCAGAGTAACTTGCAAATTGTGTCATTGTCCTGCAAGATGGAAGTGGTTAAGATTTTTGGAATTTTATGCCTGTAGCATGTGATAGTTGCACTCTGCGGCTGTTGTGCATCTATGTTGGATAAAGTGACTATTCATGCTATAGCAATAAGGTAGTTGCTTCAGATCTCTGAGATTGATCAACAGCTGAATTTGAATTAACGTCCTCCATAGCATCATTCCTACTGAGAGTGGTGTTTATGATTAGATATATTGCAAATGTCTTCACTACAAGAACCGCTAATGTATTTTGACTTTGTGTATTTTTGGAAGTACGATAGAATGTCTCTTTAACAGTCCTATCACGTAACACGATAAAGACATCATTATTTTTTTCTGCCTGCCAATATAACAGCTATATAAGGAAGTGTCTGCTTTTTCAGTTTTCGCTCTTATAACCCTTCTTAGAATTGAAAATAAGTGTATTATTTTTTTCTCTGATGCGACAAAAAAAGGGTTAAACTTGAGTAAAACCGAATGTGAATGATACTCAATGTGTCCGGTGGCATAAAACAGAAATTACTTGATTTGAAATCACAGCAGGTCTATCAGCACCTTTCGGACAAACACAGAGTGTTTTGGATCCAGTGAATCTTCTGCAGAAAGAGGAAGGAATAAGCAACAGGATGGAATAGAGTCCAAAGAGAGAGAAAGCTACATGTGTCCAGACAAAAGCATAGGCAAGGTCAGCGAGATATTCCTGTTTGCTTCTCCCCATGACGAGTGCCACATTCAATTATTAAGAAGGCACAATTTATATCTCTGAATTATTATATATCTGAATTATTCTTAAGAAGAAATGTTAAAAAATGCAATTCCTACCTGACGCATGAAGAAGAGCATCAAGTTCTTAAAAGGATAACGAAGTAAATGCAAGGCAAACGAAATAATGCATAGATAACAATCACAAAATCCGTCAAGAGCGTTCTGGGTTTATAATATTCAATAGACATTACGTGAGGAGTTTACTTTTTTGTTCAAATAGAGCAGTCACTGTTTATCTCTCGGCTAAAGTAAAACAACTTTTAACATAAATATAGTAGACATGTGGATACTACACCTCTGCGACATAAATTCAGAAAATGGTGGCACACTTGCTCACTGTCTAGCATGACAGCTTCAGAGAGGCATGGGCTCGGGTTCGATTCTAGTCACGGATGATGTCTGTGTGAAACTTGCACATTCTCCACAGGTGTGCACGGGTTACCTTTCAGTGGTCCAGTTTCTTCCCACAGTCCAACAGTGCCTAGGAAACGTGGACTGGCCTGCTAAAATGTTCATACTGACAAGTGATGTCCAGGTTATGGAGATTCACAATGGGAAATGTAGCGTACGGGAATGGGTCTGGGTGGCTTTCGGAGGGTTGATGTAGCCTAATGGCCTGAATTCACACTGTAGGAGTTCTATGATCGACCTGTTTCCTTCTCGTTAGTGGTTTCCTGCTGCTTAGTAGATTGAAAGAGAATGCTGAACTAACATAAGTGGAAGAACTCAGTAAAGCAAATCATTGAGTGAAACAGAAGCAGCACAACACAGGAGAGTAGAAAGCAAAGGGAGACTCTCACAGTAAGATTATGGGCACAGCAGGAACTCGAGGACGTAGAGCAGGAACGATTGGCAGAACCATGGAGATCCACGTCACATTTTCTACTCTAAATTATGGTGCTATGTGAAAACTCTTTGTATGTCACGGATTCTGTTGCATCTTTCTTGAGAGAAGTTCGCTTAACCCCAAATATCTGCTGACATGTCTTATTAAAGGGTTCTGAAAAGACATACAAGGATATTGCCAGAATTGGAGGATTTGAGCTATAGGGCTAGCCTGAACTGGCTCGGACTGTTTTCCCTGGAATGTCGGAGGCAGAGGGGTGACCTTATAGAGGTTTGCAAAATTATGTGGGGCACGGATAGGGTAGGTAGTTAAGGTATTTTCTCTGGGGTCGTGATGTCCAGAACTAGATGGCATAGGTTTAGGGTGAGAGGGGAAAGATATAAAAGAGACGTACGGGGCAACTTTTTCACGCAGAGGGTGGTACGTGTATGGAATGAACTTTCAGAGGAAGTGGTGGAGGCTGGTTCAATTGCAACATTTAAGAGGCATTTGAATATGTATATGAATAGGAAGGGTTTGGAGGGATGGCAGGTGGGACTAGACTGGGTTGGGATATGTGGTTGGCATGGAAGGGTTGGACCAAAGGGTCTGTTTCATGCTGTAAATCTGTACGATTCTATGATTCTAAATGTACACAGTTTGCTCATTATGTCCTGTTTAATTCACTTGAACGAGAATATAGCCAAACACCATTTTGGACAGAGCGGAAACAATGAATGCCGAGGCATGCGTATGTCCAGTTATAGTGTTATTGAAATGTACAGCGTGGAAATAGATCATTCGATCCATTTTATCGAATATTAATCTAGTCCCTTTTGCCAATGTTTGGCAATAACCTTCCAAATACTTCCTATTCATGAATGCATCCAGATGTCTCTTAAATGCTGTAATTGCACCAGCCTTCGCCACTTCCCCTGCAGTGCATTTCATACAAGAAACGCTGTCCTATTAGATTCCTTGTAAATTTTCCCTCTCTCACTTTAAATCTTTGTTTTCTGGTTTTGGACTCTGCAACACTTGAGGAATATGTTTTTTTCCATCTACCGTGCTGATGCCCCACATGATTTTGTGAACTTCTATAAGATTAACCATTCACCTACAAAGGTGCAGGAAAATAACCTGATCCAATTCAATCTTTGCTAATAGATCAAATTCTTTAATCCTGGCAGCATCCTTGCAACTCTTTTCATAACCGTTTCAAGTTTCATAACTAAAGCAGGGACCAGAATTGAAAGCAATATTACAAAAATGGTCTCACCAACGAGTTTCACAGTGGCAGGATGACCTCCCAAATACTAAACTAAATGTACTGATCAATAATGGCAAGCATACGTATCCTGTATACTTGCCAATCTACTTTAAAGCAACAATAAAACTCCACTTCGCCGCACCTTACCATGTTGTGTGTAAGTCCTGCCCTCATTTACGTTTCAAAGATGCAGTATCTCACATTTATGTCAACTAAATTAAACGTGCATCTCCTCGCTCCATCAACGGGTCTGAATATAGTGCCATTGTGCTCGAACGTAATATTCATGCCTTTATACGACAGCACTAAATTTGATGTCGCCATAAACTTAATAAACATACTTCCGTGGTCTCATCCAAATCATTTATATAAGTGACAGAAAGGTGTTGAGTCAGCACCAATCTTGTGGCATGCTGCTGGTCACAGTCCAACAATCTATAAAGCATTCCTCCACCACCACCTTCCGTTTCTGTCCGTTGGGCCATTTCAATATCTAAATCACTACAGAACCTTCAACTTCGATGTTGCACCGACCAGTGAAACCAATATGAAGCCCAACGAACCTACACAATTCCACTTTCGTGAATATGATGATCCAACGAACATTTAAATGCCTTTAAATGTGGCATGTTCAATACGATTGCAGGTCGGCCATTCCACGCTACTCCTACTCTCTGAGTAGAGAACCCACCTCCGACATCTGTCCTATATCTCTGACCCCTCAATTTAAACGATGCCTGTTCATGCTAGCCATCACCTCACTGTCCACCCAATCTAACCCTCTGATTATCATTCTGGCTCAATTTATTCATCTCTCAAACTTCTTCTCTCCAACAAAGACAGCCTCAAGTCCTCCGCCTTTCCCGGTAAGACCTCCTTCCATACCAGTCAACCTCCTAGTAAATCTCCTCTGATACCTTTCCAGAGCTGCCACCTCCTTCCTACCGGGCGTGACTAGTACTGAATGCAATGCTTCAAGAGCAGTTGCACCAGACGTTTGTGCAAATGCAGTATAATCTCATGGTTCTGAAACTCAATCCCTCTACTAAACGAAAATAGTACCCCAATGCCGATTCAACCAAGGTGGCAACTTCCAATGTTTCTTAATTATCGAGTTTTATTTTGTGACATGAATTCAGCTATTTCAGAGTTGCAGATATAAAGTGAATGATAAGAGATTGTTTGGTGAGTCTAGCGAAAGTTAAGCCATCCAAATGAAAAATATAATGTTTTATTTGAGACTGTAAAATTATGTCAGGACAGAGGAATATGCACTGAGATTATTGTGCAAGTGTCTTGATATGAAATGGAACAATGTGAATTAAATGGCAAGGGAGTAAATGCAATACAACAATAATTATTTAGTTTTACTTAGTAATTTCTAGCTCGAGGTTGATATTTTCCGACGAGCTTGGAAGCAAACCTCCTCGAGTCTACGGGGAAAGGATAGAATAAAGGGTTTGGGAGTGGTTTTGTTTGTTTTCTCTGGAAAGATACAATTACTTTCATCCCGTAATCTCCCTTTTTTTCTATCATTCTAATGGATGACTATGTCTGTGCTGAACAAATTAAAAACTAACACAATTCCGTGTGCAATGTTCTGCAAAGCTGCCAACCACATTTAAAAAGTTCGACTTGTCCATTTGGAGACAAAACACAACAAACAAAAATCAAGTTCTAATACTGGAACAGTACACTTTCGTCCTTAACAAGACAAAAAACGAGACCGTGCTTGTGACAGTGTGTGAGGATTTGACATTTGATTATATTAACAATGCTACGTTCCTGAATGTGGAGTGAATTAGTTTATCCTCGGTCTTGAGTAACGACTCAGCATTCACATAATTAGTTTATGTACGTTCTCCCACTCTACTTCACTTGGAGTCTCTGATAGCCAGAACGAACCAACGCCTTCGCTTCACAACAGATGTCATAATCGCTTGGCTCTGAGAAGAATTGCTTTGCTCTGATGGAAGGAGCATAGCAAACTGAACATCAATTGTTTGTTATTGTTTTTTTTTCTAAATGGTACAAACATAGATGACCACTGCATTTCTCATTATTGACACAATAATTGAAAATCATATTAGATGTTGCTAAGTCTTAGAACGAAAGTAACATCATTTTATTTCAAGTTTTTGTAATTGTAAGTTAATGAGAACGTTGAGTTCTAAATTATATTTGCATGATACACGCGTCGTCATTTGAAGATTTAGAAGTTAAACACGTTTTCTCTTTTTCTGATTCACATGAAGACAACTGAATTTCTTTCCTAACCGCTACTGTTGGATGTTTTCTAATCTGCATCAACTTTCAAACGTATCATCATTTATTTATTTATTGCCTCAGTTCTACCTTCCATCCCACACTCCGTGCAAAATATGCTCCTTCTTACGAAGCTAAATCACATGATGAAATTTTCGACTTCATGACATTATGGAGAAAGTGAGGACTGCAAATGCTAGGAGATCTGACTTTGAAAACTGTGGCACTGAAAATACACAGCAGGGCAGGCAGCATCAGAGGAGCAGGAGAGTGGACGCTTCAAGCATAAGCCCTTTATCAAGAATGCATTCCATGGCAATATGGAATGCACCTCATCGAAAGGTTTTCGGGAGTGTTCTGCTGAAGGACGTGACTTACTTGTACTGTAAGAAAGAAGAGATATTAACGTGAAGAACAATGGTATGGAATTACCTGATATTAGCTTGGGTGGGGTTTCACCTGGAGAATAAACTAGGAGTTTAGTATTGATACAGACTACATTTAAATACTTTTTGAAAGGTACGCATTCTTTTTTTCAGAAACGTAATCTTTTTTTAAAAAGAAGCTAACAAGCGACTAAGAAAACTGAAGCATTATCACCAATCTTACAGAGGGTAGCATAATGGAAGCATAATGCGAAATGTGCCTGATTATGCAAGGAATTAATGACGCAATGATTTTTCAACATTCATGGGTCAATTTTATTAATCATGGCTTCTCTCTTGTTTTGGAACAATGATAATTGATTCTGTTAAGTGTACAGACTTTTCTCATTTAATTAGAACATCGCAGTTAAATGAGTGTAGTACTCCATTATTGCAAACTTTAGGAATTCTGCTGATTTATGACTGTGAGCTATATCCGAAACACATGCATTTCATATGTTGCAGTCCCTAACATGTGGTCAAAGAGAAAACTCCATTATTAGTGATATAAATATTAAATACAGCAGTCTGCATTAAAATGAGAGAACATGTTTCGGTGATCAATCTATTACTAAGTCATTCAAGTCAATCTGTCAACTTCGAGTCCCCGTGAAACAAAAGAAAACAAACGTGTATTAGACCTCCGTTTGTTAAACTTTTATGGTACTCTGCAGTAATCTTTGCAAAAGCACAATATAACGTTAGTTCTACGGGTAGACAAGCAAAAATTGTTTACTTTTTTGTGAGGACAGGTACAAGGAGCACTTTTTTTTATGTGCGAACGCAATCCAAACGGCATGGCAAACATGCGATTGAACATAATGCCGTAGCAGATGATTCATGTTGCATGCAAATGCATCCAACAAATTGTTGGAACAATAGTGTGATGCCTTTTTCTAGAAGGAAATCAGATGTAACTCTGCGCTAACGATTGAAAACTGAGCATATTGTTATTAATTATGACTCGCCTAATTTTGGTATGATTCTCCAAATTTTATTTAATGTGCTTGCATTCATATTTTGAGTGAACACAGGAGTGCCGATGTTTTAAAACAATATTAGTTGTAACTAATCTCATGAAGGAATTAGAATTCTAAATCGATAACAATATTTGAAACAGTTTGTCATGTGAGTTTAAACAAAAATGTTTTAATGTAGGCTTCTTTCTTACCTTTCTCGAATTTATCGAGTCTGTCTTCTGAATGATGGTGAAAATACAATTCTGTCAACAAAGTCCAGTTTCAAACCTGGCAAATTTTTACAAGTCATTTTCCTTCACAAGAATTAAAAAAAAACTACATATGAATCATTTTTGATGCAGATACTTTTGTGCATTTGTTGATTGGATATTTTTCATTCACAATTAATACGCACTATGAAAATGAAAGAAAGATTTTTGAGACTGAATGATACAAAGTGTTGGAACATTTTTTTGCAATATAATTAGTAGACGGGAAACAAGAAATGTTTACTTCACCATTGAAGGAAAACACAAATGAAATTCATAACGATAAAGGCTAAAATAAATAATAGCTTTTTTTTCAAAGTGAGTGTAATCATCGTTATATTTAAAATATCTCGACAGGCACAACAAAATAAATAAACGTACGCAGAAGATAATCCAGAAATGCCTAGCAGCAATTATTTCAGAACAATTTAAGTTGTATTACGAAAGAAGAACGATGGGTAAGGTGGAATTTCTTTTGGTTATTGTTGCCCAAGGGTAAAAAAAAACACAATGTCCAGTAAAGAAGTGAGAGTTCAAAGCGAAACTGCTTTTCAATGGCCAGTAACATTAAGTGGTCGAAACAACAACTGGAGAGACGGGAAATGTGAACAAAAAAGCAAGAAACGAAATGCACCAGAATTTAATTCATTAATCAATAACATTTCTCACGGGCTTCTTTGATCTGTTTTTTCAAGTTTTCTAGTTCTGAAACACGAGAAAACAAAGTTAGTTGACTGTAACGGAATCTATAGGAATTTCTGAACATTAATCCTCATTTAAATCATTTGATTGCTTTATCAATGATTAAATTCGTCGTTCATTTTTTTTAAATTGCAATATGATTGGATAAAAGCACCATTTCAGATTGCAAAAAAAGCACGGCTACAGAAAATGAGGAACAAAAAGCGTGGAACATTGCAGATACAGAGGGATGGTATGTTCGCCGAGATGGGAATTTGGACGCAGTCGTTTCGTTCACTGTGTAGGTGACATCCTCAGTGCCGTGAAGCACTGCTGTACTGTGTTATTGAAGGTAATTTAGTTTCATTTCAGCTGATCTCAGTTGCCAGTTCTGGCTGTTCATTGCAATGGGATCTATATTTTGTCCAGTTACATGTGTTTAGTGACGGAGACCTTGGCTGAGTTACATGCTTCGAGGAATTCTCTGGCTATCCATTGCTTCGGTTGACCTATCATTTCTGTGTTGTTCCAGTCGATTTCGTTTTTCTTGTCGTCTGTGTTTTTTTTTTAGATATTAATGATACTCGCAAGGTTTGTGAAAGTTTGTAGCTCAGGTTGAGGTTGAGGGTGTAGGTTGTCTCGCTGAGCTGTCGGTTTGATATCCAGGAATCCCACCCAGGAGAAAGATATAAATAGAAAGCAGGAGACAACAGCTTCACTTCACTTGGAGGTCGCCACTGATGATGTTACCTAGCCAGGTAATGAAACGTCTGGATATCAAACCTACAGCTCAGCGAGTAAACCTACACCTTAAATATTAATGATATGTGGCATTTAGTGATTTTTTGATGTTACTGAAGGCAGATCGCTAATTGTTTGCCTATTTGTCCTATATAGTGTTTCATGATGCCTCGGCATGGAATCTTGCACACCATAGTTGTCCTACACATGATGGGTATATCGTTTTTATAATCTGGTGCTTGAGCGTGGCTGTCTGTTTATGTGCTGTCACAACTCTGTGTGTTCGGAGGAATCTCGCTGTCAGAATCGTGGCATGTCCTCGTCGAGTTGTTTGTCCGCCAACCATGTGGACAGAAATAACAGATGCCACGATTGGAAGCTATCAATAAATTCTGCATACTCAAATTATTGGACGTGTGTTTGACTATGTACTTCATATACAACAGCTCGATGAATGAACTAATTAATGAGATACTGTGGCCGCACTATCTCATGGCAAAAGCAGTATGCAAAGTCTGGAACAAACAGCCAGTCTATAAATAAGACTCAAACTTTCGATCAGGAACATTGTCGGCATATTTGTAAAAAAATAAAATATGAGAGTTCGTGAGTACACACCGGATTATCAACACCATCACATTTGCGAGAGAGGAGGATATTAACAACAAACTCCCATGTCCCAGATATGATGCTAGAAATAACACAGTACGTGGAATGCCCAATAAAAGTGTGCAGAGAAAGCACGCACATCGACCAGATTCTGAATTCGAATAGCTATCACCCCAACAACCACAAGGGAATCTGTATTAGGACTTTGTTCAAAAGGGCTACAACACACTTCAGTACCTCTGAGCTGTGAAGAGACACACAAGAAAACCTTTACAAACTATTTTCCAAGACCGCATATCCCCGCAATTTCATCTGCACATGCTTGGCAGAGAAACAACGTGACGAGGACCTGCCACAACCTAACACAGTAACCACTTTCCCTATCATAAAAAATGTATCCAAAACGACAGCCAGAGTCCTCCGACGATTCTGATTTATGAAAGCACATATAGCAACACCCATTATCCAAAAACAACTAAAAAACCTTCATGTGCAGGACAAACAAAGTGTTACACATTCCATTCAGACACTGCATGAAAAAAACATTTAGGACAAACAGGCAGAGAAATAACCATCTGCATCCATGAGCATCAAGTAGTCAGTAAAGGGCATGTGCAGCCATCCAGAATACCCAGAAACATAGTTGACAAATCAGAACTGCGACAGGGACAACGCAACAATACGAGAACCAGTGAAGTCGTGGACAGCCAGAAAATTCCTGGAAGCCTGGCACTCATCCGCTGACTCCAAAAATAAACTTGACTATCACGATGCAATATATCATTCACTGCAACAAACAAGTGGAACTGACCATCTCAACAAAGGGTATGAAACCAAATAAATTCCAACTGACACAGTGTAGGAATCACCATAACATTGCGGATGCCTCCTGGAAAGGGGAGGACATGTCTGCCAACCAAATTCCCATCTGGCAAACATATACACAAAAAACTGCAAGTGGCGCCCAAGCTACAAATATTAACACACAGTTTTCTAAGAGGGAAAGTAATAGTCGAAGTGGATTCAAAGTTGCATTGTACGACTGGCATTTATGCTACGTGAGACATGATTTCTCCAACTTTCACTATGGATAGAATTGATCAGCTACAGGTATTTCTGAAGGGGTGAGGGGAAAGTAAATCAGAGAATTTTGTCCATATTGTGATCCCACATATTTGAGGAAAGAGGAATGAGATCCTGTAACAGAATTTATGGTACTAGGAAACATTTTATAAGGCAGAACTTAAAGTTCTTCAATCCTGGATTATTCCCAGTGCCACGAGCAAAAGAGTATTTAGATCCAAGTACACAACAAAAGAATGCTTCACAGCTGAGCTCGATTTGGAGCGTGAACTTTTGTTGCCTGTATTCTTTTTGGGCAACGTCAACACTCTTCAAGTATGAGGTCTTGCACACGAGCAAGAATGGGACTCGTATTCCTGTGGACTTTTTTGCTGGTGTATTGGTGTATTGATGGTATATTGTATTTGGGCAGTGGGATAAGATTTGGTGTGCACGCACAGAAGGGGCTAATGCATAAACAATTCATTAAAAAGGAAGAATGTCAATTGACAATGCAGTGCAAGTATAGGTAAGATAGATATAATCATTTATGGAAGGACTGGATTGCCTTTATGTCAGTTTGATTGCGTTTTAATGTTATTTGGATGTGCAAATGTTTTATGTAAACCAACATAGCTAAAATCTCACAGTTTTTATGAAGATATGGTTGATGGACAAACAAAGTTTGCGTGACAATATTACGGGGTAGGGATTTTTTTTTAGTTACTTGCAGAGATCTTGAAAGAGATCATAGCAAGAATGCCAGGTCAACATAATTCTATGAATACAAAGGAAACAAAATGCACATAAACCTTGAACAGTGTGGAAGGTGGTGGGCTGAAATTAGGAAACAAATATTATCTTCAATACTGCATGTTCAAAACAGCCGATGTCCTGCAGAAGTACCATAATAGCAGGGGATTGGTGAAAAGAAAAAAAGACGAATAAATTAGGAGTGCAAAGAAGCGAATTCTTTTTTGAAGTAAACTAATGAGAAACATTACCTAAAGTCCAAAGACGATTCTTAAGTGTATTTGTGGCCAGGGAATAATCAGGAGAAGAATTCAGTATATCAGGGACAAAACTCGCAATCCGTGTGTTCGCATAATATATAGCTGCGGTTCTATTGAGAAATATGCATCTGTAAACACAATAAAGAAGGTTGATATAGGCGTAGGCATTAAGGAGGAAGCGTGTGTGACATACTTGAAGAATTTAGCATTGAGAGAGAATATTCGCTATGTTTTGGACAGGATTGTTAATTAGACACAATCCCAGGCTAACATGTAATGTATCAATGAGTATATGAGAGGGAAGGGAGTAGATTATACGAGACTACACATTACACATTAACTTCACTCTAACCAATAGAAAGATACCACAGGACTGCAGGATGTCTAGCATTGCACAATTCTTCAAGCATGGCGGTTGATACAAACCAGGAAACTGTAGGACAGTCAGTTTACCATTAATGGGAGGGAATACATTGTATTAAAAAAATGACGGCAGAATAAAACATATATTTGGAGACTTCAGGATTATCCAACGGCAGTCATGAAGGTTTTGTAAGAAGGAAAACGTGTTTTACAAGTTGGATTCAATAGTTCAAGGATATGTCTGGTTATGTTGTAAAATATTGTTTTGCACCAAGCATATCCAACATATATTTCAGTGTGTTTAATGCAAAATTCTCGAATGTTATGATACTGAGAGCCCCGTGGCCATTGTGGTTCTCCTTAAAGCACGTAGTCGGCAGTAGTTCAAGAAGACATGTAAATTATAGCTTCTCAAGACCGACTATGGAGGGAAATAAATGTTAGTCAGACAGTGACGTCCACGAGCGAATAACAATAAAATAGGTTAATTAAATGCTCTATTCGCACCAGAGCTTTAAAGATGTGAACTGAAATCATGCTGAAGTAAGTCCCACTTAAGCTAGCAGTGATTGTCCCAGCACTTGTTGTGTTCACTAATGCCCACTGGGAAATATACCTGTTAAACATACATCGTGCTTTTATTTCGTATTATCTGTCACTCCAGCCACATAAATGCTATTTGGTCTATTTTTATCTTATCTGAGTAAAATCCTCAATTGGCAGCAAATGTTCCTACTTCCAGCTGCGCTGAGATACCAAGAAAATGCATAATGTAAAGACACAAATAAATAATACTGAATCAAATAATTTGTGTTGTGAACATTGAGGTTATTAATTTAGAAAACTGAGAAAGAGATGGAATGCTAAGTTAATAAGAGGTATAATAAATCGTCCAGGAAAAAAAATGTTGACGTCAACTAGACCAGAATATTAATTTGGAGATTTTGCAATTTTTAAAATCATTTAATATATTTATCGTTCATTTGTGTATTTAAGTTGAGTCGGTTAGCGAGGAAGATTATAAAAAAAGAAGTTGCAACCTCCACCAGGACTAATGATCATCTCGTGGTCTGCAGAAATGTTACCACTATTGCTGTAACCTCATTAAACACAAGTACTGAATTATGATCAACTCAAAACTTTACATCAGAATTTTGAAGGATATTAGAATCTCAAAGATATGGCAAAGATCGAGTCACATAACATTAAACTGGTGTTACCCGTGTTCCACTGTCGAATCATCATAATATAGCACAATAATCTGAGAGGCATTGAATTATTACATGGCAAACTCATGCAAGTATAACAGGCTGCTATAAAAATGGTGTTTATGAGTCTGTCAATGCATTAATATTTCTTTATCAAATGGTAAATGGCAGGAGGAGCATGGATTTTTAACAAACATCATGGTTAATGCAGTTTGAAAGTCAGTTTTGTGTGCATTGAAACTTTGCAGATTGGATGTTTTGAAGATTATTTTAATGCACATGTACAGTATTTGCTTGGTGAAGAGGAGAAGAAAAATAAAAATACAAAACGTTTACAGATGAAGGAAAACAAATATTTTGTTAAATATTAGATATTTTCATAATGGCTGAAAGAACTAATAGAGACAACACAATAAATTGAAAACATAGAACATTAAAATGCAGTACAGGCCTTTTTGCCCTCGATGTTGTTCGAACCTGTGGAATCAATCTGCAGCCTATCTATACTACCCAATTCCAATTTCATCCATATGTTTATCCAAGGGCCATTTGAATTCCCTTAAACTTGAACGAGTCTACTACTTTTGCTGGCAGCCCGTTCCACGATGCTGTTACTGTCTGTGTAAAGTAACGACCTCTGATAACTGTCCTATATCTACCACCACTCAATTTCTATCTATGTGACCTCGTGCTAGACATCATCATCCGAGGAAAAAGGCTTTGGCTGTCCACCATATCTAACCTTATGATTCTATTATATGTCTTAATTAAATCACTTCTCAACCTTCTTTTCTCTAACGAAGACAGCCTCAAGTCCCTCAGCGTCCCACCATGCCAGGCAACATCCTAGTAAATCTCTGGACGGTTTGCAAAGCTTCCACATCCTTCTTACAATGCGGCGACCAGTATTGCTTACAATTCGTCAAGTGCAGCTGCACGAGAATAATATAGACGTGCAGCATGCCCCTCGTGATTCCGAATCTTAAACCTTCTACCAGCAAAAGCACCGTATGCCTTTTTAACAAGCCTACAAAACTAGGTGGCCACTTTTAGGGATCAATGTAAGTGGACACTGAGATCTCTCTGCTCTTCTATAATACCAAGAATATTACCATGAAATCAGTACTCTTTATTCTGTTTACTCCTTCCAACTTGAATCACCTCACACTTATCAGCATTAAACTAAATTTTCCACCACTCAGCCCAGTTCTGCAGCTTATCTATGTCCCTTTGTGATTATGAGGGACTTTAACTTCCCCGAAACTAACTGAAAAAACTATAACACTAGTGTGACGAATGAATCGGGTTTTGTCGAATGTGTGCAGGAGGGTTTCCTGAAACAGTATGTCGAAGGGTCGATAAGAGAGGAGGCCACACTGGGTCTGGTACTTGATAATGACCTAGGCGGGATGCTTGATTTAGTCGTAGGTGAGCACTTTGGGAAGTGTGTCCAAAATTCAGTTACGTGTAGTTTAGTGATGGCAAGAGACAAGTACATGTCACAGGGCAAGAGTTATCGATGAGGAAATGGCAATTATAATGCGAGTATAAAAGACTTAGGATGTATAGAATGGGGTAGCTAAATGCGTGTCCTTGATAGGTACATCCCTGGCAGACAGGGAGGAAGTGACAAGGTACGGGAAATTGCATGTCTTTTTAAACGGAAGCAGGCAGTGGATGTGGCAATAGGACCAGATGGTTATTGCTAGTGTGGATGTGCAGAAGCATCTTGGAGTCCATGTACATCAATCCCTGAAAGTTGCCACCCAGTTTGAAACTGCTGTTAAAGGGCATATGGCATGTTAGGTTTTATTGGTTTGGGGATTGTGTTCCGGAGATGTGATGTCAACCTGCAACTATACAAAAGACCAGTGCTGCCACACTTCGAATGTTGTGTATAGATTTGGTCGCCCTATTACAGGAAGGATGTGAAAAAAATGGAAAATGTGCAGAGGAGATTTACCAGGATGTTAGCAAAAAGCAAATTACTGCGGATAATGAAATCTAAAACCAAAAGAGAAAATGCTGGATAATCTCAGCAGGTCTGGCAGCATCTGAAAGGAGCTTTGACAAAGGGTCAGTTGGACTCGAAACGTCAGCTCTTTTCTCTCCTTACAGATGGTGCCATACCTGCTGAGATTATCCAGCATTTTCTCTTTTGGTTACCAGTATTTTGCCTGGTCTGGAGGGAAGATCTTATGAGGAAAAGCTGAGAGACTGATGTCTGTTCTCATTGGAAAGAAGAATTCTAAGAACTGATTTGAAAGAGACATACAAGGAGACATAATATCCTTTCTCCAACTATAAGCCCAGCCCTGCGTTATATACCCATCCCTTTCCATTGCTATAAAAAATATAACCACATTGTCACCACTGTCACCAAAGTGCTGATCAAAACCTGTCGTGTTTTATTGCCCAGCAACAAATCCAATGCAGCCTCGCCTTTGCTGACTTGTCTCCATATTGTATTAGGAGAGCATCCTGCACACATTGGACAAAAACTGACTCATCTAAAATACATGAACTGTAGTGTTCTCATTCAATATTTGAAAAGTTAATGACCCCCCATAACACCTAGAAGAAACAGGAAGGATTGTTGCAGGTTCTGCGATTTAGACGTTTCAATAAGGACACAGTGGATGGCAGATCACGAAGAGGCGTGTCATTGTCAGTCATGACAGGATTACAATGGCAGAAAGGACGTTTGAGGACGGATCTATTGCCGAGGTATGGGCTGAGGTCAATAAAAGGTAATGATGTTCACCTGTTCAGAGTTTTCTATAGACGTCTGAAGAGTTCTCGAGGTGTGGAGCAAAGGATAGCAAAGGTGATTTTGGATAGGTGATCACCATGGTGATCTCGCTCCTATCCAAAATCACCTTTGCTATCCTTTGCTCCACACCTCGAGAACTCTTCAGACGTCTATAGAAAACTCTGAACAGGTGAACATCATTACCTTTTATTGACCTCAGCCCATACCTCGGCAATAGATCCGTCCTCAAACGTTCTTTCTGCCATTGTAATCCTGTCATGACTGACAATGACACGCCTCTTCGTGATCTGCCATCCACTGTGTCCTTATTGAAACGTCTAAATCGCAGAACCTGCAACAATCCTTCCTGTTTCTTCTATCCATGTCTCTGAAATAGCCACAACATGGTATCAACCCATGTATGAGTTCACCCACCTTATTACGGATGGTTCTGCCATTGACATAGGCACACTTCAAACCAATATTCTGCTTGCCAGTGAACTTTTGAGATGTTGAAACCTGATTTCTGACCTCAATACTTTCAAATTCCTTGACACTGGAAATGAAACTTAAGTTTCCATCCCCCTGCTGAATCACCCAAAGAGCAAAAGCAATCCTACGACCCTCCCCAACCTGCGAGCCCAGGATATTGGTAACCTTCTTGTTCAATACATGCTTGCATTGGAAAATGTTTGGGAAACATTTTCATGACTTAATCAGGAACACGTTAGGACAAATCTACGCATGGATTTCAGAAGTTGAGAATGATCTGCCTGAAGTTGATCAACTTTAATGTTGGTTAACAATAAAATGTGTTGTTACAACGCAGAATGAAAACAGCTAATTCCCACACCTCTGCACCCCATGTGTTTCAAACTAATTTTGATTTCATTATTCATCCAAGATGTCAAGTGAAAAAAGCGCACCTATTGCTTTATCGAGTAGCAGTCTGTCTGTAAATCAGAAAATATTGCACATTACATATGTTCAAATCATTTGCATCTTAATATATGAAACTGGTTATTATCCACGGGCAAAAAAACTGGATCTCAACTCTCTGGTGATAGCAATTTTGAATATTTAATATAATTTGGAGCAGATTTATATTCAAAATCAAAGATTTCACAATTGTTAGTGATCAACTTGGAGCCGTGATTGAAAGTCAAGTTTCTGCTGCTAATGAGATACTGCATCTTTATTTTTAAATAACATCAGTAAGACCGGATATCTCGTTGTTAACTATTTGCATCAAGGAGACTAAAGAATCAAGTCGTTGAACTAAAGGAAAATAAAACGTGCTTTATATTTTCCTTGTTGTTGCTTTTCAATGTCTCATGTTTGATGCAACGCAGGTAAGTCTGTTCCATTATTCCTTTAATAAACCATTTTCACTTTTCATGCAGTGAACATTTGAAGTCCAGTTTTGCCTCATGGCATATTGGATCATTTGACTTGCGTGCTTGAGGAAATAATATGGTAATCAAAATGGTCTTATCAAGTGTTAAATGGAAAATACATGACACTGCAATTATAGAGCGTTTTGCAATCTAGTACTTACTCACCGTCTGATTTGAATTTTCCATCTTGTTCTGAATAAAAAAGAAACTCCATTACCTCCTGATCTAGATCGTTGTTAAAAATAATCTTTAAATTCCTTATTAAATATTGTGCGCCAGATTTTGTATAGTTATTTGACTGTAACTAACGTGGAAATCTCTATCATAATGTGAAGTTGGTCTCCAATTTAAAGTCATGGAAGTGCATTTCAAACTGGATTTAAGCATTATACATTTCCAGTACACAATTCTGATATTATAATACCGTTCACCATGAATGACTTAAAGTTCTCAATTTTGGCTTCCTTCTGATCCAAAAGTTCAACAATGACCAGTTGTACCTTTCTCACAAAACTAAACCTGCGTCTCTGGACACATGTAGCTATGGCAGTTTTGTCTTAGTTTAGGTGTTTTTCATCTATCAACATGTTTCTGCATACAAAGTGGTCAAGCGTTTTCTACATTTCAGTTCTGATGTTACTCATCGAACTGGAGAGTGAACACTTTTTTTTTTATCAGAAATGATTTGTTGAGTATTACTGCCAACCTCCAAATCCAATTCCTATTCTAGTTTCAAATGTATTTTCAATTATTATAATGATTTACAAACACAATACATTGTTTTCTCCAATATTCATATGCCATCTACAGGAAAATACTTAATAATAATATTTGCTACAATGTGATTTCTGTAGAAAATTAAACATTGTGCTTTTGCCCACCTCTACATATATTTCTGACGACATGTTATGACACACCTTTACTTGGAGTGTTAATTCATCAGCAGAAGTACAAAGCATATACATTTTTGTCGAATGTGCACAAAATAATTGGCTTTATATCGATCATGCAGTCGGCACTACTTCTTAGAGCACAAAGATGTTTGTGAAATCTCATTCCCAAAGGTTACTAAATTAAGCCAAACAAATGCGTTTTTCTCCTTTTTTGGTGTATTTCATATTCCTCACGTAACTTTTATTTATATGGTGACAGGTTTTGTACAATCGTTGGCAAAAAAAAGATTACTCTGTAGCTTTTTCATAGCATTCCTTTGAGCAGAATTTCGCCAGTGTATTTTGGGCATTTCCTCGCTGAAGTCACAACTTAAACTATTGTTGGAAGTTATTGCATACCATCGTAGAGGATCTGGTTGTAATTCTGTGGCTTTGAAGAATATTATTATCGAATGTTTTCATGAAAGTATCTGTAATAATATACAATACATCATACATGCCTTAAACTGATGGTGAATTTAAGTATGCAGTTTGTGGACTGGGATTTAATACTACATTCAACTTTACACACATTTTTCCATATGCTTTGTATGTTTGCTGATGAGCTGGACAATAAAGGGACAAACAGAAAAATCAAAATCAAGAGCAATAGTTTTCAGTTTGCTTGCATCCATTTATGTGTAATCTAAGGCCTGAGATGATGCAGATGTAGCTTCATTTTTTTGTTGACTGTTCATAACGCTTAAATTGCATTCATGTTAGTAATCAGAGTGAGTCAACATTGACTGTATTCTATTAGCCATCGGCAATTGTTATCTGGAAGGAAAATGAACGCATCTGTGGGTACTTATATTTTAGGAGATAGATTTCTGTTCGAAAGGACACAAAATAATCTTCAGCGGAATGCACTTGAAATGCTTCTTATGCATATGAAATTGTGTATATAAACCAAGCTGTCAGGTAGTGTTACAAGAAACAGAAAATTCCAAACTGCACGGCTGTTTCTGACAAATGCTTGAAAGTCGCTTTTGAATCTGTAAAATACCATAAGACTGATTTTCTAAGTGCTGAATCTCTTACTCTACCTTCAAATGTTGGTTTTGTATACATTTTTCAACTTTGCTGAAACTATTTTACTCCAAATTACACATAGTTCAACGTCTATGTTCCTACATCCAGATTTGTTTTTCCTTTTTTTCACTCTCACCCATGCTCTTTATAAGCTCTGTCAGTTTGTTCACCTCTGAAATGAAAATAACGCAAAATGTTATAAGTCACGATCAGTCGGTTCCAATAAAATACAGATGGCAGAAGGAAAAAGAAGAAATAAAGCAAATCGATTTTTTAAAGAAAAGATGAAGATGCATTAAGTTGAAAAGAAAATGAGTAAACAAAGACGGGGTTAATGAAATAAAAGAAAAGTGAAACAATGTTAAAAAGAAAAGTTCTTCACTTCGACATTTTGCTATTCCTATCATGCATTTTGCATGTCTCTGACATTTCAAATAAACTTCAAGAGATTCATCAAAAAACATAGATGATAAAATGAACAGAAATTTGATTTGTTTAGTAGCTGCAAAGATTTAATAGCCGTATTGCTCATCCCCAAAAGCACAGAAGGCAGTTAAGGGACAGTCGCATAACTTGGTCCTGGAGTCACATGTAGGCCAGACCTGGTAAGGATGTCAATTTCCTACCTAAAACGGCATTACTGAAGCAGATGGCTTGGTCAAGCAATCGACAGTGGATTCATTATCATTGTTAGACTCTTAGTTTCAATTTTTTTTGTGGAATTCAAATCCCACCATCTGCAATGGTAGGATTCGAACGTGGTCCCCAGAAAATTTCCTGGTCTTGGGATTACCTGTCCAGCAGTCATTCCACTCGGGCATCCTCTCCAAACGGCATCTATAGGCGCATATTAGCGACAATGGGCAGTTTGTACGTACGTTGTTATGACTTTATTTTAACTTATATATAATACTCCTAGTCAAAGAGTTCGATATGCATCAAAATCGTGGAAAACAGGCAGACACGCTTTACAAAGAGAATCTGATGGGCTGCATCGGGAGCAAAATTGCATTCGTGAAGATTACAAATAGGCTGACAAATATCACTGAACGCAATTTTTTAGTAGTAAGATCACCAGATTCTCATTATAAATAAACTATGCAATTTGACTTGAAATCGGCAAAAAAGGATAACTCACACTACAGAAAAATACGTTTCAAGAATACTGTAACTGTGAAACACTGTTAGGCTTCTGCATGAGCTCCATTCAGAAGCAATATGATCCAGCACGTCTGCGGCTGGAGAGAATAATTTTAAATCCACAGAGCAATTTTAAATTAAAACATCTTCAGTGCAAAGTCAATTACCCACGATGCGACATCAGAGTCAACAAACGTTTGGCTTAGTATCAGAACTACAATTCTCTGCTTTGTGAATGTATCATGCAAAACCTAAACTTTCATGAAACAAATCACTTCTAAGAGTATTGAAAACCTATTATTCCTAGTATGCAGAATGTCTGAGTCGTATGTTATGATGAGTTATTGTGCATATTTACTCAGGTCAATGATTCTTGTCAAAAATCGTTGTGTCTTAACTGATTTCCTATTGTTTGTAATAAACCAAGTCCACACATTTGTTTTTATATTCTTAAGAAGCCTTGTTGAACTGTTCCTGATTATGAACAGTATACATTCTGTTACTTGTGTACATCTGCAATTTCAAAACTTGTTTGTCTTTATGAACAATACGAAATTTAATGATTTCACTTTAACCCTCTTAACTCTTTTAGATGTATCAAAAAATGTTTTTATTGCCTACTCAGTTCCATTCTCTCATTAAGTGTTCTCATATTACATTTCATCGGCATAATTACATCTTTCTGACTGACTATACAAGTAGTCCTTAAAGAAATTTCCAGTTGATTAGACATGTATATTAACTTTTCATATCTCAACTGTCTGGCCTTGTTTGCAAAGAGATTATTGGGCGGCACGGTGGGCGGCACGGTGGCACAGTGGTTAGCACTGCTGCCTCGCAGCGCCAGAGACCCGGGTTCAATTCCCGACTCAGGCGACTGACTGTGTGGAGTTTGCACGTTCTCCCCGTGTCTGCGTGGGTTTCCTCCGGGGGCTCCGGTTTCCTCCCACAGTCCAAAGATGTGCAAGTCAGGTGAATTGGCCATGCTAAATTGCCCGTAGTGTTAGGTAAAGGGGTAAATGTAGGGGTATGGGTGGGTTACGCTTCGGCGGGTCGGTGTGGACTTGTTGGGCCGAAGGGCCTGTTTCCACACTGTAAGTAATCTAATCTAATTATTGCTTTCAGTACAATATAGTTATTTTCTATTAAAACTGAAAATGTATTTTCAAATTCCTTCCCATTGTGATATTGTAACACTGCCTGTCTCTGATACTGAGTACAATGTGCACAATGTTCACCTTTTTGGTGTCATTTACAGTCATTACATATTACCATATAAGTTGCCACAATTGGAGCAAAAGCACTCCTTCGTTCATGCAGGTAGTTAATGTAGTTATTGATTTTATACACTGTGGGTATATTATTGTCGAGAATGTGGTGCTGGAAAAGCACAGCAGGTCAGGCAGCATTTGAGGCGCAGGAGAACCGACGTTTCGGTCATAAGACGTGCATCACTCATTCCTGATGAAGGGCTAATGCCTAAAACCTCGGGTGCAGCCTGATCAACTGTGCTTTTCCAGCACCACACTCTCAACTCTGATCTCTAGCATCTGCAATCCTCAAATTCTGCTAGTGTATTATGTTGTCCAATCTGATCAAGTATGGAGTGATAGAGAGTCAGACACTCCGATAGCCCTTTGGCCCAAAGTGGTCTATGCTGACCAAACTGCCCATCCAAGCTAAATCCATTTCCCTGCACTTTGCCCATATCTTTCCAAATACTTCGTATTCATAATTTAGACCACATGGCTTTCAGACGTTTATAATGTGCCCACTTCAAACACTTCTACTGTTAGCTAATTCCATCTGTGTATCATCCTCTGTGTAAAACATTGTTTTTCCTTCTAACCTTAAACTGCTGCCCCCTCGTTATCAGTTCTCCAAACCTGAGATAACGACGTAGAGCATTCACTCCATCCATACCTCTCTTATACACTACGATAAGATCTCCCCCTTTAGTCGCCTTAGCTTTAAAGAAAAACTCTGAGTTTGTCCAACATCTTCCTCTAACTCTGAACTTTGAGTCCTGCCAATGTCCATGTGAATTTATTCTGCACACTTTCCAATTTAATAACGCCCTTAAAGTCCACACAAGGTGACTCAACCAGATTACAATACTCCAACTGTGCCTCACCAATGTCCTGCAAAACTCCAACATAAATTTCCATTTTTTATATTCAATGCTCTGACTGATGAAGGTCAGTGTTCTAAAAGTTTACTTCAATACCCTATCTACTTTTGGCTCTGTTTTCAGAGAACCATGCACCTGAACACCAAGGTCCTCGTTTCCATTTTACTCCTGAAAACCCTATCTTTCACCATGAAACGGCTACCTTAATTAGACTTTGCAAGTGCAATTCCTTACCCTTATCTATATTAAACTACGTCTGTCATTTATCGACACACTTCCCCAGAGAATCAAGGCCCTACTGCAATTTCTAATAAACTTCCTCACTGTCAACAATACCACCTATTTAATTTCATCTGCAACTTACTAAACATGCGTTACATTCTTATCCAAAATATTGATGTAGTTTTACAGTAGTAATGAGTGCTGCAGCAACCCCTGAGTCACAGATTAGTCACAGGCCTTCAGTCTGACAATCATTCTTCCACTATTATCCAATGCTTCGTACCATCAAAAAAATGTGTATTCAGTTTGCCAGGATTCCATGCAATCCAACCTTCGAGAGAAGACTATCACGTGTATGTCGTGAACGCCATTCTTGATGAGTAATTGAAAGGCCTTATTTAAATGCATATAAGTTATGTCTACCGTTCTGCACTCGCCAACTTTCTTGGTCACTTTATCAATCAATTCGAATAAATTTATGAAGCATGATTTTCCATGCACAAACCAATGTTAACTTTTCGTGATCAAACTCTGTCTTTCTAAATGCGTGCAGATCTTATCCATCAGAATATTTCCAAGTAACTTACCTACAACATATGTTTTGCTTACTGATGTACAGTCACCATGTTTTAATTTGCAGCTCTTCTTGAATTAGGACAGTACATTCGCTAGCGTCTGTTCTTCCCAACATTACTTATGCTTAACGAAGATGGGAAATTTTCAGCCAGGGCCCTGCAAGTGTGGCTCACTTTTCCTGTGCAATGCAAGAGTCGTTTCAATTTAAGAACATCGTGACTTGTTTTATTGTTCGGAATTATAGATGTCATTTCACTTTAAATCCCATGATCACAGCCATCACCGCTCATTTTAAATTCCATAACCACACCTATTACAACTTTATTGCAGAAATTCACTCTTGCGTCGCCATCAGCCAAATTTCTCAGCTCAGTAATACAAAACCTTAATACTTTCCTTCTGAACGATACTTCAGGCCATGCATGCATTATCTTTCAACATTTCTCTTCTGACTGGTTAGTGCACACCTTTCCATTCATCTGTCCTTAATATCGGAAATCGACTATCATTTGAGTTGTAATCTTCGTGTGTAACATGCAACCTATGGGCTCTCAAAACTTCTGCTTTTACTCGAAGTTGATAGAAGTTATCCCCAATAAGTATTCATAAAGCACGGAAACAGACCCTTCGGTCCAACTCACCTGTGCTGATCAGACATTAAAATTTCATGTGGTCAAGTTGCCAGCAATTCATCCCTATCCCTTTAAAAGTTCCTATTGAAATGCCCTCTCGAATATAACTTAATTTGTTTAATTGTACCCGGTTTCAACACATACTCTGGCAGATATTTCCATTCGCAAATTGTTCTCTGCATGAGAAAGGTGAACTTCAGATCCTTGAAAGACATCTAGAATGGCGTTCTTAACATATAAATTTCAATTCATGAATAACAATTATGGTTACATACATGCATATTTCGCCATCGACGTCTACGTACTCAGATAAATGCACAGCATACGTAAAGTTTGGTCGATGGTCAGTTAAAATAATATTATGTTCAATGTTAAATCTTAGGATCTCCGTATTTGGATTCTTCTCTCTTGATCATATGATTATGACTAAAAACAGTTCTTCGAAATGGCCTACCACATTTGGCAGATATATCGTTAGCAGACTTCCCATTTCTATGCTAAACATCATCCATTTCTGATATGATCGATTGCTTTGAACGAACCATTGGACATAAATAATTTTGAAGCAAGTAGTCTTTCTTTGTGATAGATTGCTCTCTGCAGAACACAACGCCATTACTGAACGTCATCACCAGGAAATTGCAAGCATGTTTTGGGCATTATTTCACTATTATTATGCAAACATTTTATCTTTGAGTCCAAATGAAATAACAATATTTGTAGTGGAAGGGAGTGAACAAAAGATTAATCACGAGTACCACTGATGCAAACAGAGCAGTTCGGGATGCAGCTTAATGATTTGGAAGAGTGAGTCGAGGTTATATTTCACATCCATTAAGCTCACTTATCATTTTGCAGTACAAGTGACAGAGAGCATGCAAAGAGTTTTTTCAAGAATTTCAAATGGTGCTGATGTAATGCCAAATACTTGGCTGGGGGATTATTGTATGGACAATGTGAAGTTTCCCACGTTTTCAGAAGACAAGACAAACGCGCAGTATTGTACCAATTTTTGCAGATCTGCCAAGTGTCACACATAAAAAATACTTTGGTTGTTTTACAAGATCAACGATCACAACACTGCAGGTGGAGTAAGCAGTTAGAAAGGGAAATTCTGTTGCAAGATATTTTCGAGTGAGAAAAACAGTTGTCTTTGTTCTAGTGTACAAAATTTAGGCATGACACGAGATGATGGATGCTGAGGCATTTCGTGCTGATTTCGAGCATCAACCAGGAGCAGGCTGCAAGAGCGATCGTGCCCAATAGAAGTAATGACAAATGGCTGAATGCGTTCAAATGTTGTATTTTTGTTATAAAGCGTGAAAACGTAGCTTCTCTATTTTGACAGGCGCTGCATCCACTGTAAGTCAATAGGATGCTCGTTGTTTTCAGATTTCGATTTGACTATTTGCATTAAAATTGCTGCTGTCTGTCTGATTAATATCCTGGGTTGAATTGAGTGAAACGTTAGGTGGAATGGAAAACCTTTCGATGTTTTGCTGAGTCAAATTCTCTTTAGCAACATGTTTACAAATTGATAATATTATTAATAATGATGACGTTGATAATTGATACATCGGACCACAGGACCCTCTAAATACGTTAAGAATATTTCATGGTACCCTAATCGTTTCTGATTTTAAGGTTACCAGTGAAATGTTGCATTCCTAGTGCAATTTGTTTGGTCAAATTATTCGACCATAAGCAAAACACACTGCAGTCAAAGTCCAGACAAATTAAAACTAAAATAAAAGTATGAGCTTAATTTTAACTCAATCGATTTGTTTACAACTTCTATGCAGGAACACATTCAAATTAGCTGTTCCAATATAGTAACATACTTTATTCACACCCTTGGCAAAGACGCATTCAGTTATGCAGATTGTCTCATGTGTAATTCTAGCAGCAGGAAGTGAAACCCAGCTTTTGTTTGCAAGAGAGAGGAATGGGAACTTCAACATGCAGTATCAAGATCTCTGTAACTTCCGAAACCTCAAAAGTAAGTCGTGGTTTTGTGGACCTTGACAACATTCATCCATAATGCTTCTATGTATCATGTTTCGTTAAAAGTGCTCACAAGCTGTTTGTGTAATTGGCTTTGAGTAAACAGTTCTTTACCTCCGTCTCAAACATTTTGTCAGTTAAAAAAAAAGAAAGTACAATTCGTGAAGGCAGTGTCTGCAACATCCAACCCCCACAAGCAAAACTGAATATCAATAAACAATGATGATATTTTTTTAAAAAACATCTTCAAACTTAATCAATTAGCATACACATGGAGAACATAGAACATAGCGCAGTGCAACACGGAACAGGCAATTCGGCCCTCGATGTTGTACCATCCTTTTATCCTATCTTCGATTAAGTAAACCTGCATATCATCCATGTGACTCGCCAAGATTTAGTTAAATGACACTAACGTGTTTGAGGCTACTACAATTGCTGGCAGTGAATTCCTCGCAAGGACCACTCAATGTGTAAAGTACCTACATCTGGCATCTACCCTAAACTCTTCTCCAATCAGCTTAAATTTATGTCACCACATTGATAGCTATTTTAGCCCCGTTAGAAGATCTCTGGCTATCCACTCTATGTATGGCTTTCATTATCTTGCACGCCTCAATTATATCACGTCCCAACATCTTCACTTTATTGGGAACAGTCCTTACTCCCTCAAACTTTCTTCTTAAGACATGCAGTCTACTCCAGGCAGCATCCTGGTAAATCTCTGCTATACTCTCTCAAAACTTTCCACATTCTTCCGACAATGAGGTGACCAAAATTGAAAACAATATTCCAAGTGTCATCCAGCAGGCCTCTGTCGAACTGCAGCACAACCCCGCGGCTCTTAAACTCAACTCCTCTACTCATGACATCTAACACGCTATACGCCTTCTTAACAATCTTATGAACTTGGTTGGCAACCTACAGGGATCTATGGACATGGAACCCAAGATCCTACTGCTACTCCACACGGCCAAGAATCATGACATGATCCCTGTAATTTGCAGTGGAATTAGAACACTCAAAATGAATCGCTTCACACTTTTCCAGAAGGCATTCCATCTGCTACTTCCCAGCATAGCTGCGCATCCTGTTATTGTCTCCTTGAAACCTACAACAGCTCTCAACAATATCCACAACTCCAAGAATCTACGTTTGATCAGCAAACGTGCTAGCAACATTTCCTATTGCTCATTTAAGTAATTTATAAACATCACAAAGAGCAGAGGTCCCAGAACAGATTCCTGCGGAACTCCTCAGATCTCCGAGCTCCAGGCTGAATATATTTAATTTCATTTGACACTATGTCTTCCATGGGTCAACAAACTCTGTACCCAGACAGCCACGTTTCCCAGTTTCCTGCAACCTCACATTCTGAATGAGCCTATGTTGTGGTATGTTATCAACAACCTTGCTAAAATCCATAGTAATCGCATTCACTACTTGACCTTCAACAATGCGTTTTGTTACATCCACAAAGAGTTCAAGATGTGTTGTGAGGCACCACTGCCCCTCACAAACTCATGCTTTCGGTCACTAATCAAGCTACTCATTTACACTTACAGCTAACATGCAAACATTCAATTCTAGAATCCATGCAAGTCATTTTTTTTCCTTCCAATGAACATCACTATTCGGTGATGTTCTATTTGTCTTCATCAAATTCTGGGCAATATGATGGCAATTGCAAGTTTGTAATTCTGCTACGTGTATAATTTTCAATTTGAATTGCTACAATTATAAGCTGAATGCAAAAGCTTCGGATTTTTTAATCATTATTTTGGCCAAAATATTTAAGAAGTTATCTTCAGTATATAGTATTGTCTCAGATACATTATGTAAGTTTCCTCCTCGTTCTCTGGCTTCCTTTCATAATCCAAAGAGGTTATGTGTATTGGCTATGCAAAATTGCCCATAGATTTCAGCAGTGTGTAGATTTGATGCATTAGTAAGTAGAAATGTAAGGGAATGGGTCTAATTGAGTTAATGTTCGGAATGTCATTGTGGCATTTCTGGGCCAAATTGCCTGTTTCCCTACTTAGGGATTCTAGTTTTCTATGAGTTCTGGTATTTTCAATGTTGGTGTACGGCAATTCTTACATATGCAATACATCTGTTGGTAGTTCTTCAAATTTCTGGAAAACTGATCAATAAGATTTTACATCCTCTTGTTGTCTTCCTGCATGAGTAAAGCACAGACATCTTCATAATTCACAATAGTAGCCATCTTGAATGGCATTATGTTCGTAGGTGTGGATCACAGTGAACCAGTGGGTAACACAGCTTTCAGGCTGTCTAATACCTTCTACCAATTTTCCTTACATTGAAATGATCTGCAGTTTTTCAAGAAATCAGTCGGTGAAGCAACCAAAATTCGAAATGTTTTTACAAACACTGTACATTTTTGTGATCTTCCACATTGTCCAAAATAATTGGAGAAATGCTCAGATTTGTCTGAACCTGGGTCTGCGCACTATGTTTTTTTATCAATAACACATTCCCCTTTAGTATTTCAGTCTGATTTTGTGTTAAAAAATCAATGATATTCACAAGACATACACTGAGATTACTTTCAATGTGGTGTTCATATCAAATAATTTTTTTTCGATTGGTTAAACCATCTAAATCTTGGTTTTAGATGGTGAACTCCCACTGGTAATAATACTAACTCTTTTTTCTCAATAATGAAAGTTACTATTTTGGATAACTTAACTTCTTCCTCTTTCATCACATCTTGCACGACTTTCAAATGTTGTCACTCAGCCCAATATGTAATATTTCACTAAAATTTGATACATAATCCAATATGTCGTCTTTGAACCCTGACTCGTCAATATCTCTTCAATGTTTTTCTTTGGTCATCTTACCTTATGCCCATTAACTAAATCAAAAACTGAAAATAATTGCTAATTTGCATGCATACTTAATTACAAAAAGAAAACACAAATGGAATTCTTTCCTATCTCCTTCCTATCTCCCAATCTTTTGGATAGTCTTGACTATCAGTCATCGACTTGGATTTTAAATTTGATTTCACCAATTTAATGCTCCGTGTGGTTCTGAATGGAAAACTGTCGATTCGAACTGATTTATTTGCTGTAAAATTTGACATCTACTCCAATTGTGTACCTGTCGGTAGTCAGTGTACAGTTAAATTTACAAAAAAAAAGCAACTCTTCTACAATCTTTTTGGATCCCATACTGTGTGATTGGTTTAACTCTAGAAAGCTAGCAGATGCAGACCATTGCAGTCAACTAATACTGATTTGCAGTAAAAGTTTGAAGTAGTACCCTACAAAGTCAATTGGATTTCTTGTAAAATACTCCTCAAATGCAGAAACGGGTATTCATGGTGTTGGTTATATAGCTACGTAAGGTTTTGCAATTATTTAACACATATCACATGTCTGGCAAAAGTCACTCACAATTTGTGCAGTCCAGGTCAATTAAAATGTTTCGGTATTTTTCTGTGACTTTTCCTTATACAAAAACGAATACCTAATGGTATTCTGCGGGTTGTCCACAACGCCACCTATTTAAAATCGAAAGGTAATACAACTTTTTGAACGTCTGCCCATTTTTTCCTTTCACCTGAATAAAAGATGATCTTCAAGTCCTAAGCAAGAACTCAGTCTTAAGAAAGCAGATATCCAGAGTATACTCAGATTCTTATTTTCTGAATGGTTTTTCATCGTACTGTGTTTTTTTTTGTTTGATTCAGACACACAGAAAAACAGAAATACAGAGATAGGGTCAGTCGACCAGAGATATTCACTGCGATTTCTCTCCACAGATGCTCCCAGACCAGCTGAGACTTTCCAGTAATTTCTGCTTTTGTTTCTAAATTATAATATCCACAACTCTTTTACGTTTTATTTGCTTTACTTTTTCAACTTTACAATATGATATAACTGGTTTCTACAAACTAAAAATATCCAATTGTTCCTCTATTTTTCTTTTCTCGCAAACATTTGAACACACATATTTTCTTATAATTCACTCATGGCTTTGTGACCATACAAAAGCAGAGTGAGGAATTTTCCAAACGTGTACTTGCTGAAATACTGCAGTTACCTGCTTTTCCATTGGATTTTTCAACAGTAGTAAGCATCAATCTCACATTTGATACAGGGCTATAATATTATCAAGGATTATCTGTGTTTCTGGAATCGAGAATTTTTCTATTACCCCTGCTTCAGCAGCAACACTTTTTATCAGAGTCGGTATTCTCACTTCATATGATGGACTCCTTTTGAACAACATACCACCCCATTCCTCCACGTCGAATAATGACCTGGTCCAATACATGATGAAATCTTAATTTGTTTACATACTTTTACATGCATTCACGAGTAAATATAATCCTGCAAGTAAATTCTTTAGAAATATATTTCTTCTCAACCAAACCTTGATCTGGTTTTACAGTGTTCTGTCGCTATTTCAGTACTTCAGTAAAATTCATTGACTTATCACATTTTCCCCCATACTTCCTACCACTTCTTCTTCTGAAATAAAAGCACTGTGACTTCATGTCACCTGCTTTATTAGCGTAAAAAATATCTGAGCTGTTTTATTTCTTTTTGCTGTTCATGGCTTTCATTGTTACTCTCTGCGTAAACAATGTTTCCTGTCTTCAATGAGATATTTTCCCCTTTCCTGCCTGAATATCTTTCTTTGCCCAATTTCTATCTCACAGACTGAAATCGATTTCGGAAGACAAACCTAATTTATTAGTGAACCCATAATCTATCGCAACATCTGATGTCAATTTTATATTTTGAAATCACTGCTCTTCCAAATGAGGTCACATGCATTCAGGAAGTGAATTTTTTAACTTCTCCAAAGCAATTGTCTCACTTACAGCTTTATAGCTTTGAACCATTTTCAATGCCCTTATCCACCTATTAAAATAACAATGTTACAACCCAAAAAATAAATGTACATAGATCTTGTTGGAGAGTCTTCAGTGTCAAAACATACACGTTGCTCTCTTCCCACATTTGTTGCTAGACCTGCTAGCTTGCAGTCGCACTTTCTTGTTTCCATTTCACGTTCCCATCAATCACACTTCCCTTTTTATACTCAAATGTTAGTGCATGTACCATCAATCACGTTTCAATTTGCCGGTATATTTTCTGGATCATCTTATATTTCACTTCATAATATGAATGCTATACGGAACTAATGTATTTTGAACGTGTGACTTCATTTTAGTGGGCCATTTAATTGGATTACAAGCCCACGTCAAAGTAATTAAGCAACCTTTAAGGGGAGCTATTATGATGGTAATTATCCATGCATATTAAGCTGAAATATGACTCCGAAAGAAACGATGTTTCATCAATATTATTGCAATTCTAATTCTTGTGGGCCGTAAAGTTAACATCAGTAATCAAAATCAACCTTAAAAAAGATGCAAAATAAAAGATAATATGTAAAATTACACAGTGCAAGGCCATGCAGGTAGGTGCAAAATTAAAGATTATAAACTTGATCTAATCCAAAGGGAAATCTTTACCGTGACGTTTTTGCACATTTTGTAATTTTGATACTGTAAGCAACTCGATATTGTATATCAAGTAAGGAAAATAGAACCAGAAAAAAAAAACAGTTTGATGAATAGGCAATATGATAAGTAGTTTTCAAAGAACCATTTACCTAACTCTTTTTCAAGGATTGATTTGCCTAGATAAAAGTACAAAGTCACAAACGTTATTGAAACATCTCTTTTATATTTTCATCTTGGCACATTATGTCACGTATAAATGTGTAGGTTTCAATAATTTGAACAGTTTAATCAAAATCATTAATCCAATATTAAATAATCACAACGTTCTATAAACAGGACAAGTCATTCTTCGCTTGTGATTCTTTACTTCACAGCCTTCAGCCATAGTTACAAAGTAACACATTGTCAGCTACTATGCTTGCACCCACAGTGGAACTCTTCCATATGATACTTGTACATCCACGAGAATTACATAATTATGCTGCTCATAGAAATTCGTACTTCAAACATATTTGGTTCTATAACAAACCTTGAAAATTGCATGAACCGAATCACACTTATGAAGACAGCATTCAAAGTGATTCTACAAAGTAGTATCCCAATTCTGCTAACCATGATGAATCTTTTTTTATAATTACTGAAGTCTCGAGATCTGTATTTATTCCCATCTTCTTTTCTGTTTTGTCTTTCATTATGCAAGGATATCCATGGATATGTAACAAGTATTTGAACTTCCTGTTGCTTTGCCTCAGTGCCACCGCAGTGTAAAATGCTGAAATTCATTACGTCGTTGCAGTGTTGGCTGAAAATGCTAATCATAAGTGTGTCAACTTCCTCAAAAAGAGGTTATCACAAATTTTGTCCTCAGAAGTTTTTAAGCATTTAATTCTATTCGTATTCTACTTTTGTTTTAAACTTTTTGAGCCCGTGAAAAAACAAAATGTCTGTTCATATTGGTACGATTTCGAGTCGTAAATAAAGTGTGCAAAATCAGGGGAAGCTGCAAATGTCTATTATTAATGTCAAGCACAACATGCTGTTCACTTTTGCAACTATTCTGGACAACGCCTTTGTGATACTTGACAGAATGAATTTCCTCAAACTGTTGAATGAATCTTAATCATTGATCATTAAAGTTGCATATCAATGCTCCAGATTGAAACTTTTTTTAAAAAAATAAAAGCTTAGCAGTGTCACCTTAGTAATCGCCTAAATTCGGACGACTGCGCTGTGAATTCCCCTGTGCACCAAAATGGCATTTGTAGTCTCCATTCGGTTTTGCTACCAATTCGGCTGCTACTGAAAATGTATAATCCTCCTTTTACTCAATAGTCATTGCTGGCGTACTCCAAAGTAAAAAAAATAAATTCCGATTAGCTCCACTTCCTTGTCAAAATTTCAAAACTGGAAGAAATAAGATTTCTCTCGTAAGCATTTTATTTTAAAGGTAGACTTGTTGTTGTCTGTCCCGTCATTAAATATGTTCTAAACATTACCTAGCAATTCACTCACCCTAACCAACGTTGCATGGAAACTTGACATCAGGACTGCTGCCTATATATTTATGCCTTTCCTAAATTTGCCTAATGCTAGTACTCAGGCATTGGTCCATCTGTCTTTATCCAGAAACAACTGCTTATATCACCCAACAATATGCTTTTTACGAAATATTTACTTAGAATGGCAAAACATTAATTGTATATCATGCGAGGCTTGATCCACTCTCATTTTTTCGGGTGAAACAATCATAATCTATTAATCAGCGAGTTTGCTCATAGTGGATCACAAGGAAACCAAGGGAAATAATTTCTTAAGTTGTGGGCAGTGAGCGAGTGAACTTTAGTAATCAGGAATTAAATATACACAAATAAATCAGTCACACAATATTTGGAGACTGGAGATACGTCATAGATTGGACAGTATTGCACATTCAATGAAGGAAAATACAGTGTAACAAGAAGAGAAATAAACACATTCGAGTGCTCTAGATGACGAAATGCATGCAGAGTAAATGCAAATATAAGTAAAAGGATGGATTGCATTGTATTGAATACATGTTGTAACTTGGCAGTATATTTATTTGGAGGAAGTTTTATTTTAGTGGAATACACTATTTAATTGTTTTTCTACAAGTCACCAAAGTCAATTGGCAATTTGTCTGTTAACGTAAGTGAGAAAGTAAAATGGATTGCCATAGTGAAATGAGTGAAAATAAAACAGTGCAAAACTTTGGCCTATTTTCAAATAATTAGGTGAATTGATTCAGAGCTAAGGAAACTTGCATGTGGCAACTTGATAGGAAGTGCGATGCAATGGAAGTGAACGATTTTTTTTGACGATTGACAAAAAAATAAAATAATAGAAGCAAAAACGAGTCAAAAAGAAAATCACGTGGTAAGTTTTTCAGTTTTGGAAGGCGTCATTTCTGTGTCAACCCTGTAATTGTAAACTCAAAACTGATTTGCTGTATGGCCTTTTTGTAGGAAGAATTCTGTTTGCTTTTCGTTGGTAATGTCAGAGATTTATGGTAAAAGGCTCAATCGGTGAACTTTAGAGAGACAATTGGCTGAATGACTGCATTCTGTGCTGTAACAATTCTGTGGTTTTGAGTGATTCGAAGAAATTAAAATTTTACAAAGATAAAGACTCTAATTAAACTCAGGCAAATTTCGAAGTTTCAAAATAGGACAAAATAAAATGAGAGTGATTCGGCTGCTTCAGGATAATACATAATTTTACTTTTACTCGTGAGACATTACTGCCATTCTCCAAATTAAAAAAAAAGAAAACGCAGCTGCTGCTGATCCCTCCCTTGCTTATCAGAATTTCAAACGTAGAAGAAGCCAGGTTCCTATAGTAGGCCATTGTTTTTTTAAGAAAGACTTGTTTACGCCGTGGCAGTACATTTTAGAATTTTGAGGCAATCAAAGTTGAATTAGCAACAAAGTTAACAAAACATTGCAAGCATTTTGTACGAAGAAATTCAGCAGACGTTTTTTTTTCAATAAGAGCCAAGTAATGATAAGCCTGCCAATTGTACTATGATGATTACAATAAAGGAGACAGAATTACTTTCAGATGTTATAATGAAACAAATAGCAATCACTGAACCATATTAATTAAATTAAAAAAAAATGAAAATGCTACACACTGAGTAATATTTGTTCATATTACTTAAATACACTGGGTGAGAGAGTAAGTGGGCGGCACGGTAGCACAATGGTTAGCACTGCTGCCTCACAGCGCCAGAGATCTGGGTTTAATTCCCGACTCAGGCGACTGACTGTGTGGAGCTTGCACATTCTCCCCGTGTCTGGGTGGGTTTCCTCCGGGTGCTACGGTTTCCTCCCACAGTCCAAAGATGTGCAGGTCAGGTGAATTGGCCATGCTTAATTGCCCGTAGTGTTAGGTAAAGGAGTAAATGTAGGGGAATGGGTGGGTTGCAGTTCGGTGTTGACTTGTTGGGCCGAAGGGCCTGTTTCCACACACTGTAAGTAATCTAAAAAAAATCTAAGAGAGAGATGTACACCATGGAAATAGACCTTTTGGTTGAACTCGTCCATGCTGACCATACATCCTAAATTTATCTAGTCTGATTCGCCAGCACTCTGAAACCTTCATGTTCATATACCCATCCAAATGATTGCCAAATGTTTAATGTACAACCATCCACCACTTCCTCTCGTAATTCATTCTATACATATACGCCCTCTGCATGAGCACGTTGCCCCTTACATCTCTTTTAAGTCGTTCCCTTCTCACCCTAAACCTATGCCCTCTAGTTTTGGACATGCATGCTCTTTATGATTTCATAAACCTCTATAAGTTGAATTTGTTCTTTGTTAATTTCACAAAGAAATCGGACTAATGCAGTTGGAGGGATATTTATATTGAGTTTAAAATACATTAACTGAAGCAACACTTTATCTGATTATACCATTGCGAGTGCAGAGGAGGATACTAAGGATTCTTCCAAGTGTGGAACTTTCCACCTGTGAGGAAAGTTTTGATAAGTGCAATTTGTTTTGCATGAATCAACACGGCGTGAGAGGGTTCATGCTATAGTTTGGTACAATTATCGAGGTGCACAGATGAACGACATGGAAGAGATCTTCTCCCCGTTTTCGGGGTTGATAACCAGGCAGCATAGATTTGAAGTGTTTGTTCTTTTGATGAAAGGAAATTTAAGGGTTTTTTCACTTAGTGGGTGCGTGGTGTTCAGAATGCTTAAGCAAGACGATAGTTTAGGAAGGCAAGCTTGTAACAGCTTAGCAGGTCTATTGCGATAACATAACCTCCAGTTCTATGGTGAAAAATTTGGAATATGTGAATAGTGCAACTAGATGTTAGTTAATTTTCATGAACATTTTTCTGTCACATGTCCTGCTTCAATCTCTTAGCGGCAAAAAATGCTGCAGATGCTGGAATCCAAGGTAAACAAGCAGGAGGCTGGAAGGAAGCCAAACTTCAGGCAGCACAAAGAGAAGGAGAAGTCAACCTTTCGGGTGAAATCCCCTTTGAGGACTGGGAATGGGTGCTAATTGATCTGGAGATAAAGTGGAGTGTAAGAGAGTAGCGGGGTGGTGAGGTCGGGATTTATAAAGCAGGTAACGGGTACAAGCTAGTTGGTCAAAGGAGGAATGAATCGTTTGGTAGCTGGAATGAAGGGTCATTACTGGAATGGAAGGGAGGCTGATGCATTGGGATGTGAAGTTATTTGAAATTGGCAACCTCAACTGAGTCCTCCAGTCCCTCCTATTTGCAAGCTGATTTGCTGTGGCATAGGAAGAGGCCAAGAATTGCCATTTCAGATAGCGAGTGGAAAGATAAATTAAAATGCGTAGTAATTGGGAGGTCAGGCTGGCAGCTGCCGGCCAAGCTGAGATGGTTGGTGAACCGTGCCCCAAGTTTATGTTTGATCACCCTCATGTAGAGAAGACGATATCAGGAGTACTGATAAAGTAAACTAGGTTGGAGGAAAAGCAGATAGACATCTGTCTCACATGGAAGGACTGATTGTAGCGTAGGATGAGACGAGAGTAGTAGCGTGCAAGCAGTTATTACGGTTTCAGGAGAAGGTACATGAGAGTGGCTTGGTCGAGACAGTGGCTTGAACCAAGAATGTGCGAAGGGAAGCGTGGAAGGCAGGGAGGTGTGGGGAGGGCAGATGGTAAGAGTGGTACGTGGTACTAACCATGTTCTCCACCTGTTTAGTAATTGTAATTCTCTGCCAAAAGCACTTTATCTTCACTTTGTAACTTCAGTCCCTTTGCAAACGCATACCCCACAAGGATGGACTTCAGGCTCTCAGCTTCTTCCTCTCCAACAGACCCATCCACTCCCCTCCACGAGTTATCCACTCCAGATAACTCTCTGTCCTTGTTTGTTGTCTTCTTTTCTAATTCTGTCGGCAGGCTCCAGACGGACGTTTATTATAAATCCACAGACTCCAATAAATGTCTGGACTACATATCCTCCCATCCAGTAACCCCGAAAGGACTCCATCCATTCATCCGATTTCTCTGCCCCTGCCGCATCTGCTTTCCCGAGTAGACATCCCACATTCAAGCATCACGGATGCCCACCTATTTTGAATGACACACGACCTCGCACCATCATCCTGTCAACCCTCCATTGCACCTCTTCCATTCACCACTCCTCTGTTCTAACTCATGTCTAAACGCAATAAAGTCACTGACCACTTTGTTGTCATCAGCCACCTAACCAGTGTCCGCATGTAACATATCATTCATAAACATATCTGTCAACTCCACATAGAACCCACCACCAGGAACATTCTCCCCTTCCTACAAAATTATGAGGGGCATGAATAGGGTAAATAGACAAAGTCTTTTTCCTGGGATAGGGGAGTCCAGAACTAGAGGGCATAGGTTTAGGGTGAGAGGAGAAAGATAAAAAAAAAAACTAAGGGGCAACTTTTTCACTCAGAGAGTGGTGCGTGTATGGAATGAGTTGCCAGACGATGTGGTGTAGGCTGGTACAATTGCAACATTTAAGAGGCATTTGGATGGGTATATGAATAGGAAGGGTTTGGAGGGATATGGGCCGAGTGCTGACAGATGGGACTAGATTGGGTTGGGATATCTGGTCGGCATGGACTTGTTGGACCGAAGGGTCTGTTTCCATGCTGTACATCTCCATGACTCAATCACTCTCTGCTTTGTGCAAAGACAGTTCCTTTTGGCGAAACTTGGTTCACATCATTCTCCCCACAAACAGCTCCATCCCTCGAATCTCTGGGTACATTCCCCAACAACCCCAAAATATGCAGATCCTGATGACACATTACCCCCTCTCCTTAACCCAATGCCTCAAAGAGGCACTCCAGTGTAGAAGAAATCTTGCCAGACTCTCCTCCCGCCTAGATTACTGCATCTGTTTTTCCGGATGTGGTCTTTTATAGATCGGGAAAATGAAACATCAATTCATTGAGCATCTCAGCTGCGCCCGTGGACCTAAGCTCCCAATCATGGCTTATTTTCATTTCCCTTCCCATTCGTTTTCTGCCATGACCATACTTAGCCTCGTCCATTGCCACAGTGAAACACATCACAAATTGGAGCAACAGCTCCTCATCCTCAGCCTGGGCAGCGTACATTACGTGAGACTCAACATTGAGTTCTCCAATGTCAAATAAACCCTCTTCCCATTCACTGTCTCCCTTCCCAGCTCCTCCCCCTCTCTTCCATAGCTCTGTAAGACAATTCCTTCCAACCGTATTCAATCCTCTCAAACGACGAACTGGGTTCTGCTCTTCACCTGTATTTACCTATCGCTACCTCACGGCCCTGCCACCAACCCAGTTTATCCGCAGCTGTCCTTTCGCACACCGCCATCCTGAAGAAGTGTTGCAACTGTAACATTGATTTCTGCATCTTCTGATGCTGCCCAGTTTGCAGCGTTCTTCCAGCCTCCTGTTTGATTGCCTTTTAATGCCTTTGAATCTATAGCTAGATTGTCAGAAAAAGAATGAACTGCGTAAGCAAACAGTTAAAATGTGGACAGAAAATTAAGTGAGACAAATAAAATGCATTGATGAATCAAAGTCTCATGTATTTTGGAACATATGTAATGGTTTCACAATGATTCTTCACGTTCGTTCAATCTAGAATACGTTTCCTGGAAGTGTGCAGGCTGCAGCATGAACAGACATTTTAAAGGGGTAAACATTAAGAAAGATAATACCAGCAGTCTGTCGAAAACAGTCGAAGTTTATCGTTAGAGTCCTGATTTCATGACAGAGCAGAGAACGAGGACGAACGTAACTGAGGAAAAGTCACTGTTAAATCTGTTAAAACTTCTGTGGATATTTTATTTTGTCAGTATTCCAAATGGTCTGACCTCGACCCTGACTCATACAAGACTGTTTATGCTTTTGCCTGCATTGTGTATTGTCATATTGGCCATCTGAACAATGGCAAAGACAATTCACATCACAGAAAGAGGCCCTTCGGCCCCCCAAGCCCGAGCCGAGCCAAATCTACTGGTTAAACCTATCACGCAATTCTTATGTATTTGTATCCCTCTGCTCTCCACCCACTCAAACATCTATCCAGAGACACCTTGAAAAACTCTGCGAAGTCTGCCTCCACGGCCTCTGCTGGCAATGCATTCCAGGCACCTACCACCCTCTGTGTGAAGCACTATCCTCGTATATTCCCCATAAACGTTTCACCTCTCACCTCGAACGCGTGACCTCTTCTTATTGAATCCTTCAAACTGGGAAATAGCTTATCTCTGAATAAGTAATGACGTGTAGGTTGCAACGGGACATTGACAGGTTGCAGAGCTGATCTGAGAAGTGGCAGATGGTGTAAACTGGTAAAGTTTGTAGTGGTTCAGTTTGGAAGGTCAAATTTGGATGCAGATTACAGGGTTAAAGGCAGGATTCTTGGCAGTGTGGAGAAACAGAGGGATCTTATGGTTCATGTCAGCGAAAGCTCAAAGATGCAAAGCAATCTGATAGGTTTTTAAGATGGCTTACAGTGTGTCGGCTTTCGGTAGCAGGAGACTGGATTTAAGAGCTGCGACGTTATGCTGTAGCTCGATAAAGCCTGGTTAGTTGAGTTCTGGTCGCCACATTATAAGAAGAATGTGGAAGCTTTATAGAATATGCAGCGGAAATTTACCAGAATGCTGCCTGGAGTCGAGGATGTGACTCATGAAGAACAGTTGAGGGAACTATTGTTTTTCTCATTGGATGGTGAACGATGAGAGGTTACTCTATTGAATTGTACAAATTGATGAGAGGATGCACAATGTGGATAGCCAGGAACTTTTTCCCATTGTGGAAATGGTTATGACAAGATAATATGATTTCAAGAGGATCGGTCAATGTTGTCTGGGAGATGCCGGAGATAGCTTTTTTATTAGAATGTTGGGTGCATGAATTGCACTGCTAGCAATGGTAGTCGTTTCAGATACATAGTGATATTTAAGCGAATGTTGGAGAGGTATATGGATGATCGCAAAATGGCGGGTATGTAAGTTAGTTTGACCTTATAATAGGATGAAAGATCTGCAAAACTTCGATCCCCAAATGTCCTTTTCTGTGCTGTACTGTTTATGCTAATTTATAATGTCATGGATTGGTTTATTTACAACTGCATCTGCTGTCCAGAACGATGATATCCAATATACTTATGATTCCATAATTCATAAATGTGAGCAGGTAGTTGTTTTTCTTTTCCTTTTTTCTCTTCGCCGTTGACTGATACACCTTAGCCTGTTAAGGTACTAGGTAACACAAAGAAAAACGGCGATGGTTTTGGTTTTATCTTTCCATCATAAGTATTGCACTGATTTAAATGCTAAATCAGCATTATACTGTAAATACAATTATGTATATTTCCAGCATTTTCCTCAGATTTTCTGAGGTTTTGCTGTGTAAAAAGAACTACGTAATAAACAGAAGTCAATGAAGTACACCCATGTGCAAATTTATTCGAGGTGGTTTATAATTATATTGTTTTTTAAAAAAAAATCTTGTAAGAAACACATATTCACTATGTTGCCAGCCAATCTTTTGTACTCTTCTTATATTTCAGCTATCAAGTAAACAGTACTTCTGTTTTTGCTAATTGTGTTGATGCACGGAGTTGATAAAGTGTGGCACGCAATCCTTTGGAAACAACTTCTATTTTGTGGAGTAACTTTTATAAATAATAATACAAATACTTCAAGGAGTAATGCTATTCACGTATGTCTGAGGTGTGAAAAACTTAATCCTAAATCGTGAAATATTCATATATTCCATTATTTCGTGAGAAAGGAAATGAATTCAAAATGTTTTCTGCTCATATTTGGAATTGCAATTCGTTCGATATTCTCATCTGAAGCCAATTTTGGATACGCATTACTATGTAAGAGAAAATTTGTAAATCATATATCATTTCAGTAAATTTACTGGCATAGCAATAGAAATTCCAGGCCAATGTGCCAGGGGAATAAAAAACATATCACACCATAGAAGCTGGAGCTAAACTGTAGGAGATTTGTTTTTGTGTGTACATCATCAAAAACTAAGAACCAAAAACATAAATTGTTACCATTACTCAACAAGTCAGGCAAAATTTGTGGAGAAGGATCAATCGACAAGAAACATTAACTCTGCTTTTTCGCCACTAATGAGTTACACAAAACACACTTTCTTCGAATTAGTTTATTACATATTCCAGACTTGTTAAAGAAATCCCATTTTTTCCAACAATTATCCTTGCATGATTCGCCCCTACAGGACACTTCAGACATGCAGCAACATTGTTGCTTTCTGAGTTCCTTCTGAAATTTAGGAACAATACAATTATTATAAGCAAACCTAGGAGACCAAAATATTCCGAATGATACGAAGAAATCACTACAGCCCGTTGAGAATAATATAATCTACTATCATCCATGCCCTCCTGGTAATTTTTTACCCATGCTGAATATTGGGGAAATGATTAAAATTGACCAAAAATCTATACTTGGGTGAATAGACGTTTCTAATTTCTGTACGCTTGGAAATATGGTGTAGCAGTCAGTATTTGATGGGGAAGAGTGGTGAGAAAGAAAACAAAGAAACAAAAAAAACAGAGTAATGTGCTTGAATGCATTGGTCTGAAGCCTTTTACTTTAACGCACCAATCGTCAATTAGAATTTTTAAAGGTTTTTCAGTAGGGAATATAAGTAATCATATTTCTGATAGGACAAACGATTAAATAGCACCATTTCGATAACTTGGTCACTGCTCAGTAACAATAAAATTCAGTATTGTACCTAATTGATTGTGCGACTTGTAAAAACGCTTGCCATGGTTAGGTAATTCGCCAAAAGTATGTATGATGAATTGTTCAATAGATTTTCTGATAAATTTTCTTACTCAAATCTCGAATTAATGCATCCAAATCTGCAATTGAAAGAAAACAAAAAAAAAGTTTACACACAAATTTTCACGAAGATTGTAGAATTCGTATGACAACTTGTGTACTGACTAGACAAGGAAAATACTTGACAATCAATCAGAAAATTAAACCTCCCCAATTGGTTTAGATGTTGGCTGCGCTGCCATATGAGGACGGTCATAGAAATATTGACAGATCGTTGACATACCTCTGAAGAATAAAAGGCTCGCTGGTTGGTACATTTTTATTTGGAACTGATCAGAAGTTTATACTTAGAGAAGGTATTCCTTCATGCACTCAGCTGCAAGGAATAGATAACTTTTCTGAATTACAAAAAATAACAGATAATTTATTTTGAGATTTGAATGATTCATTTGGACACTCAGACAGTAGAGAAGCCTAAGAATTGTCAAGAATATAGAGCTATAGATTGTCAGCCGTTATGTAAGTTCAAGACAAAAATCGGCAGATTTCTCCACATGAAAACATGAATGGATATGGTGGCAGTGCAGGAAAATAACTCCAGTACAGTACGTCAGCGATGTTGTATATTAGTGAAAGATCAGGCGTGATTGCGTGAAATATCTTTTCATGGTTCCTTGGTATATTCCTGCAATGTTTCCACAATTCTGACGAATTCAGATTGCTGTATTGGTCGCCTAATAAGTTTCCATTCAGTCAGACTTTATGGACTTCCACCCTTTTCCAAATCAATCTGTTCAGAGATATCATTCCACACATCTGAAGCAAGCAGGTATTGAACCCTTCTGAATACGCCATGTATTTTCTGTCAATCATAAAACACATTGCACACTGCTATTTTAAATACACTGAATTTGCAAATTTACTTCTAGTTCTTATAACGAACAAAAACATGGAGAGATATGCATCAAACAGGGAAATGAAAATATAATTACATATCTGGCAACTCTTCTAATTTTATTGCTCTAATATACAACCACAAAGGCACATTTAAAATGGAGATGTTATTCAATGTGAAACATTGACTTTTATTTTCCTAGTTCATTCATTACATCTTGCACATTAATATGAATGGTTATATTAATTGGGATTTTCTTCGTTTTGGGATTGTCATCGGATTTTGGTCCATTGGATAGTTCACTCATCACAAATACAATTAGTAGCTCTTCTGTGAATTTCCTTTCCTATTACCCTCAGGTACTAACTTGTCCAGTCAAAGCCAAGAAAATAAGCAAATTCCCCATAAAAGAGAGTGATGGTGGTGATGTAGTTATGACTTAAATAGTAATAAATGATGATTACCTGGATCGTAATAAGTTTGGCAATGACCTATTGGACAAGAATGTTCTTTTTAATAACATTTAAGAGTGCACGTTCACCTGCAATTTAAAGTCCAATTAATGCGTAGGCAATGCTGAAGCTTGTATTCCATATACCTATATATTCATTCCCCTGGCATTATCAAATTTATGTTGACTTCCTTTTGCTTTCACCACCATTCAATCATCAATTCCATTATCAATTGTTCAAGACTAGTCACATTAATGCTTTATTGAGATTTAAAATATCCCGTTCTCATCGTTGTCTTAATAAAGATACATCTTATAGATCCACTGTATCTCATATTCGATTCAGAATCACAAACTCTGCTTCAACAGATGTTTTCAGATTTCCAGGTTCTGATAACTGTTGGATGTGTTTTGTTTCTGAAATTCGGAATAAAGCACAAGAAAGAAGATATCACAGGACAAGTATAGATGTTGGTTATTTTCAATGAGTCAGTAAGTCCATATCTAGGAATTATGGAACTTTTAAAAGTATTATTCCCAAGTCTACAATCTACAATATGTGTCTCCGCTCCCACGCCGATACATCGCTAACCTGCACGACCAAAACGCCGCATGTGTCTCCGCCCCCACGCCGATAACCGTCACCACGCTTAACCCCACCCCCACGTCGATCTCTGTCACGTCTAACCCCGCCCCCACTCCGATCTCCGTCACCACGCCCAACTCCGCCCCCACTCCCATCTCTGTCACCATGCCGAACCCCGCCCCCAGGCCGATCTCCGTCACCACGTCTAACCCCACCCCCACGTCGATCTCCGTCACGTCTAACCCCACCCCCACTCCGATCTCCGTCACCACGCCCAACTCCGCCCCCACTCCGATCTCCGTCCCCGCCCCCACGCCCAACCCCACCCACACTCCCAGGTCCAGCTCCAGCCCCACACCAGGTCCCAGCTCCCAGCCCTGTCGTGATTTCACCATCCCTCCAGAACTACCCCTCTCTGAGGATGAAAGATCAGTCCTCCGCAGAGGCCTCACCTTCATTCCCCTACACTCTCGGATTAACGAGTTCAACATGCGGCGTGACATCGAACAATTCTTCCACCGCCTTCGCCTCTGCACCTACTTCTTCAACCAACATTCTAGCCCACCCTCTGACGACCCCTTCTCCCGCCTCCAACACACCCCATCCACCTGGACACCCCGTGCTGGCCTCTTACCCGCCCTCGATCTCTTCATAGCCAACTGCTGCCGCGACATTAACCACCTCAACTTCTCCACCCCTCTCACCTACTCCAACCTCTCACCCTCGGAACGTGCAGCCCTCCACTCCCTCCGTTCCAACCCCAACCTCACTATCAAACCAGCAGACAAGGGAGGCGCGGTAGTACTTTGGCGCACCGACATTTACACCGCTGAAGCTAAACGCCAGCTCGCGGACACCTCCTCCTACTGCCCCCTTGACCATGACCCCACCTCCCACTACCAAACTATCATCTCCCAGACCATCCAGAACCTCAACACCTCAGGGGATCTCCCATCCACCGCCTCCACACTCATAGTCCCACAACCCCGCACTGCCCGTTTCTACCTCCTGCCCAAAATCCACAAACTTGACTGCCCCGGCTGACCCATTGTCTCAGCCTGCTCCTGCCCCACCGAACTTATCTCTGCATACCTCGACATTGTCCTGTCCCCCTTAGTCCAAGAACTCCCCACCTCCGTTCGGGACACCTCCCACGCCCTCCACCTCCTCCATGATTTTCGCTTCCCCGGTCCCCAACGCCTTATCTTCACCATGGACATCCAGTCCCTGTACACCTCCATCCCCCATCACAAAGGACTTAAAGCCCTCCACTTCTTCCTTTCGCGCCATATCAACCAGTACCCTTCCACTGATACCCTCCTTCGACTGACTGAACTGGTCCTCACCCTGAACAACTTCTCTTTCCAATCCTCCCAATTCCTCCCACTTCCTCCATGGGCCCCAGCTATGCCTGCCTCTTCGTAGGATATGTGGAACAGTCCATCTTCCACAGCTACACTGGCACCACCCACCCCCACCTTTTCCTCCGCTACATCGATGACTGTATCGGCGCTGCCTCATGCTCCCATGAGGAGGTTGAACAGTTCATCCACTTTACCAACACCTTCCACCCCGACCTCAAATTCACCTGGTCCGTCTCAGACTCCTCCTTCCCCTTCCTAGACCTTTCCATTTCTATCTCGGGTGACCGAATCGACACGGACATTTACTATAAACCGTCCAACTCCCACAGCTACCGAGACTACACCTCCTCCCACCCTGCCCCCTGTGAAAACGCCATCCCATATTCCCAATTCCTTCGTCTCTGCTGCATCTGCTCCCAGGAGGACCAGTTCCAAAACCGTACAACCCACATGGCCTCTTTCTTCAAGGACCACCATTTCCCACCACACGTAGTCGACGATGCCCTCCACCGCATCTCTTCCACTTCCCGCCCTTCCACCCTTGAGCCCCGCCCCTCCACCCGCCACCAGGACAGAACCCCACTGCTCCTCATCTACCACCCCACCAACCTCCATGTACAACGTATCATCCGCCGTCATTTCCGCCACCTCCAAACGGACCCCACCACCAGGGGTATATTTCCTTCCCCTCCCCTATCAGTGTTCCGAAAAGACCACTCCCTCCGTGACTCCCTCTTCAGGTCCACACCTCCCACCAACCCAAACTCCACTCCCGGCACCCTCCCCTGCAACCGCAACAAATGCAAAACTTGCGTCCACACCTCCCCCCTTACTTCCCTCCAAGGCCCCAAGGGACACTTCCGTATCCGCCACAAGTTCACCTGCACCTCCACACACATCATCTATTGCATACGCTGCACCCGATGTGGCCTCCTCTATATTGGGGATACAGGCCGCCGACTTGCGGAACGTTTCAGAGAACACCTCTGGGACACCCGGACCAACCAACCGAACCACCCTGTAGCCCAACACTTTAACTCCCCCTCCCACTCCACCAAGGACATGCAGGTCCTTGGACTCCTCCATCGCCAGACCATGGCAATACGACGGTTGGAGGAAGAGCACCTAATCTTCTTCCTGGGAACCCTCCAACCACAAGGGATGAACTCAGATTTCTCCAGTTTCCTCATTTCCCCTCCCCCACCTTGTCTCAGTCAAATCCCTCGAACTCAGCACCGCCTTCCTAACCTGCGATCTTCTTCCTGACCTCTCTGCCCCCACCCCACTCCGGCCTATCACTCTCACCTTGACCTCCCTCCACCTATCGCATTTCCAACGCCCCTCCCCCAAGTCCCTCCTCCCTACCTTTTATCTTAGCCTGCTGGACACACTTTCCTCATTCCTGAAGAAGGGCTTATGCCTGAAACGTCAATTCTCCTGTTCCTTGGATGCTGCCTGACCTGCTGTGCTTTTCCAGCAACACATTTTCAGCTCTGATCTCCAGCATCTGCAGCCCTCACTTTCTCCTACAATCTACATTACGTCGGCATGAAGATTCCTGTTGTGTATCGGGTAGCTCATTAAAAATAACTGTTCATTAAATGGTTAAACTTCTGAAGTGACAATGAAATTGGTTATATGGAAAATTTTGTCTTATGTACATTTAGTAAAACAAAACCATTGTTGATACACATTCGAGGTTTTATTAATTGCAAAGTTCAGAGGAATACATAGGATATTGGTTTAGACGATATGGTTATTTTTAAATAGTATTTGTCCCCAGAAAACACTCAACTCGCATTGACTATTTGTCAAATCATAGAAAAATATAAATTTATAGGACAGACAAAGTACATGCGAACAATCGCACTGCCTTGGCTCCAGAAAGAGCTACCCAGCTAGTCCCATTCTCCAGCGTCACCTATGCAATCCTCTCTGGATTGTCACTGAATTCCTGCTGTACAATCAGTATAATATTTCGATGAGTACAGAAAAGACATGTTATATGTGAGTAGTCTCCTTGAAAAACAGGACTGTCATTAATTTTTTAATGTTGCACTTTTGATGATGTTTTGATTGAAGGTTTTAAAGGTGCGTTCAGCTTATGTTACTTGGACATGAAGTGTTTTTTTTTCTGTGAAAAGATAGTTCCTTACCATCAGAGAACAACAGTAGATTGGAAGGTGTAATAGACATGGTGGAAAAAAAACGGATATGTAGAAGCATCACTAAAAGGACGAATTCATAAATAAAACAATTTCCCTTAAATATATATATGATTATTAACATTAGAAAATGTAGGTCTGAGAAAATCATGCCAACATTTTCTTTTAGAATCGGAGCTGATTGCCTGAATGAAAATGAAATAAACACGTAATCTCAGTAAAGAATTGAGTTTCTATTTGGATGAGAGGCAGCTTTAGAACGGCATAGAAGGGAGTTTCGAATGGCACAATGACTTATGTGTTGAGTGAAGTAGAAGTTTGGTGATTCGAATTGTGGTCTTCTTTGGAGTCAGTTCTACTACCTTTGTGTCACTTACTACAGAGAAATGCACTTCGGATTACCAATTGACCACAACATTGTATTACCAGCAGTAACGTAATTGATGAAAGCAGCTGCAAATCTGAGTAAATATTCAAATGTATATATTTTGAATTCCCCTTTTTTACCAGAATTGATCGTCATCTTCAGTCTCTCGACCTCTGTAATAGAGGTGAATAGTATCATTGCATTCCTCTTATTAGTAAATGTATTTTTTCAATTCTGAACAGAACCCGCATCTCAGCTTGAAACATAAAATTACAGTTTATTCATTTCACATAAGATTTTGCATTTTGATTTCAGTTTGATTTATTGTTTGTTGAAGGCAGTTTTTTTTTGGTCTGGTACGTTTTGACAGCCGAGGATAACATTGAATGACTTGTCCAATGTATTAGGCAAAAAATAACATTATATTTTCTGATCAATACAATACGTTAAAAGTGTTAATTTTAGTCCAGACCCAAAAGATGTTCTTTAAAAAAATGTAGAAGACCTTCTTTGAAAAAAAAAAGGAAATCGCTGGGGCATCATACAACAACGAAGAAAGAGAACCAATAAATCCTCTGTCGACTCCTTTTATCAGGAGTAAGATCTCATTTATTCTTTCATGAAACCTGAGCGTCACTGAGAACTGTAGGGTGGTGTAACCGTTCAGGTTTATTCGTTGGCAGACCTGCTTGTGATGAAGCGTGAAACCAGCTTTAGTCTGAAATACTCATGCAGGAGTGTCGTTCTTAAATTCAATGCATTTGACTGAAACGCTGTGCCCTGCAAGGTAAATTAATGGCAGTCATCTCTCCCTAATCCGCAAAGGTCCATCAGGTGTGCAGAATGTGCAAACACCCACGATCGTATTCAATTACAAAGCAAACTCAAAAGGTTTACTCCTGTTTGTAATTCTTATAGATGACAGCAACTTTAGATTTTTGTAGAGTTACATCACTCGAAAACAAAGATATTACAAAAAGAATTACAAAACATCCGAATCATGCCTAATGATAATTATAGTGCAAAGAAAAATACGTCGAAGCGATGTCATTGTCAACTTATGTTCATGATAAAATAGTGAGACAGAGAAGAAAGACACAGGGTAAGTTAAACAGATCACGTCAATGTCATCTGGTTCCATTATTCTTTGCCCATAACTTTTATTGGTTGCAAATTGTCGGTTGATTTTAGTTAATCAATGATATTGTGAAATAACTGAAATACTTTACCAATTTCTCTTTCAGCCAGTCTTTCGTCTGGGTAAGTGAGAACAAGTGAAAGGAATTAAAATCTTGGAGGTGATATTCCATAGGAAATGAAAAATAATTCAGTCCAGACCCAAATCACCATTCAAGCTCAGAGAAAAATGATTTCATAATACAATGTTCAACAGCGAAAATTGCAAGTGGGTTGTTCATTTCAAATGTTTCGGGAAATAAAAATTGAATCATTAAACAAGTGACACCACATCAGGTGATTGACAGCTTCAAAAATGTTAAAATAATCAAGAAGCAATGGGCGTGTGCTCAGAGAAATATGGATGTGGAAGAATGTGCAACGACTGTTACAGACACTTATTCGGCTCCGCATTTTTATTTCACTTCCGCAAAGACTATTACCTCCGGGGCCCCCTTGTTCACTCTTTATCGATTTCCAACATCGGTTTCCCCACCCACAACCTTATAGCTCGTTCATGTGCCACTGCAGAGTATATAACACCTGTCCAATTACTTCCTCCTCAGTATTCAAACGCCCAAAGCACGTCTTGCAGCAGGGGCAACATTTTACTCGCTCTTTAAACAACTTATTTTACTGCGTTTGTTGTTCACGTGCAATTTCCTCCTGATTAGGCAAGCAAAGCATAGATTGGTTGACATTCGTAAATAGTCCACAAAAAACCCCATGAGTTTCCAGTTGCATCCCACTGCAAAACGACATCCCCGTGGCCATCGTCAGTCTCAGGTTTGCTGCAGTGTTTCAAAGAAGCTGAGTGCAAGCCTGAAGAATCACACTTCATTTTCTGCTTGGGGACCCTGAAGCCTTCTGGACTTAAAATCGATTTCAGCATTTTTAGAGCTTGAGCAGTCCCATGCCATTATCCCAAAACCACACACATCGGGTCTCGTTTTTCAGCCATTAACTGCCACCATTAACATATTTTCATCCTCATAACGGTATGGTTATTAAATACTTTGTCTATCCAACTGCTCTTCTCGTTGATTGGGCTCTAACTCATCTAACATTTACTACCAATCTCCTCCACTCACCCGATCTGTGAATGCGTATAAAACAACAATTTCTATATGTTTTGACAAAGGGTCACTCGACACGAAACGTTAACTGTAATTTCTCTCCACAGATGCTACCAGACTTTCTGAGCATTTACAGAAACTTATGTTCTCATTTTTGTTATTGTGATTTTATGGATAGAAAAAATCAACTTAGGAGAAGTGATTCATGACAGTGCTGTACCCTCAAAATATTTTGAAAGGAACAAATGATTGATTAGGGCTAGACCAGGTGAAAATTGGTGCAGAAATCTATTCACACAAGGTCATAGAGGTATTAGACATACACACAGACACAAACACACACAGACAGTATTTGAAATCTCAGAATAACCATGCATAGTGAAAGAAACCTGTAGAATTAATATAGGCAATTGTCCTTTGTGAATACGACACCTCCACAAAAATTAACCTAGTGAGCATTTTTTAAAAAATCTCGTTATGACTGGCGTACCATTCTTTGTTTAAACGATATGATGCCTTCAAGAGATATGCATTCATTGCCACTTCATTTGCACAGAGATATTACTGCAGTTGTGCATGCATGTCCGCTTCAGATGTCGTGCATAAACAGCGTTGAGCTCCCTTCATTTTTCTGTTAATTTAGATGATAGAAGCATGAGTGGTTAGAGGCAGGCTGACACAGACCCAGATCATAAATTTGCACTCCTTTGCGGATTTGTTTTGACTGTTCAAGTTGATAGATATAACTCACCCTCTCCCCCTTCACTCTCTCTTACCATCTATATCTCTCTCACAACAAAAGGAAGAGTTACCTCTCTGCTATATGACAGCGCTACTGTTTCAACAATGTTATGCTGTTCTTGGTAGTTTTTTTTTCAGAGTGGTCATAAACGACAAAGACACTGAAATGTCTGGAGTTGAGAGTGTTTAGTGCCAACTTGATAACAGCTAACAGATTCTGCCTCTGGCAGAAGGCTTGCTAGTTAATAAAAAGTGCACGATGGAAGTTTAGTGGACAGTTCTATTAGATCTTCTTCTCTCTGGTTTGTTTTAGTTTTTCGCAGTATTTTGAAAATAACTAAAGAAAAAGTTGTTGAGTGTAAGGAACATTTCAGTGAAGTGGAGGAGAGTATTTGGGGGGACCGGATTGTTTTTTTTTTTGAGAGAAAGATGTGGAGGGCCTGCAGTCCATCCTTGGACATGTATAGTGACTGGATGTCCATATGAAGATAAAGTACAGGGGGCGGCGAAATAGACGTTGCTCAAGAGATGGAGGGCGCGTTTGGTGTCACGGATGTAGGTAGGAAGTCTCTGCACTAAGTGCAAGAGGATGGAGTTAGGATGAGATGAGTTCAGTGGGGCAGGCGCATGCTGAGACGATGGGTCCCGCTGGGGTACTTGGGCTTGTCGATCTTGGGGAACAGATAGGACAACGTATTGCGAAGCTGGGGGCCTATGGGCTTAAGGGAAGAGGAGCGAAGATCAAACTTGCTTAAAACAACAATCAAAATTCAGGTCTGAACCACCTTGTAGAACGATTCGACGGGGTCTGGCCTGGATTATAACAGCTGGTGGTAATTTTGCTTTTCGGTGTTCCTTTCTCCTCGACAGAAAAGGAGATCAAGAAAATTTGTTTTGCTCAATTTGCTTGCCAAGGGTGAGTTTCTGGGATGCTGCTATATTGTTGATTTGATTTGCATTTGTAATGTCTTAAGTATTTCGTTAATGTTAACTTTATATTTAAAACCAAAAACTCGTGTGGTTTGTATATTATCTGTGTTGGAAAAAAAGGACACTTTTTAAAATCCTAACAGTCGGACAATCGATGCACCTGTGGATCACACCATCTCACAAGAGGCTTTAAGTTAATGAGTTTCGAGAAGATTTGTAGCTCAAGTTGAGGGTCCGGTTGTAAGTTTGCTGGCTGAGCTGAAAGGTTCTTTTAAAGGTATTTCGTCACCATGCTAGGTAACATCTTCAGTGAGCCTTTGGACGAAGCACTGCTGATGTTTCTGGCTTTCTATTAATTTGCCTGGGTTTCTTTTGGTTGGTTGTGCATTTCCTGTGGAGTTGTAATTTTCTGTTCTTTTCCTCAGGGGGTGGTAAACGGAGTTAAAGTCAATGTGTTTATGCATTCAGGTTCCGGCTAGAATGCCACGCATCTCGGAATTCTCGTCCGTGTCTCTGCTTGGTGTTCCAGTTGAAGTGGTGTCTTTCCGTATCTGTATGTAAGAATACTAGTGGGAGAGGGTCAGGTCTTTTTGTGGTTAGTTGATATTCATGTATTCTGGTGGCTAGTTTTCTGCCTGCTTGTACAATGTAACGTTTGTTACAGTTCTTGTACGGTATTTTGTAAATGATATTAGTTTTGCAAGTTGTCTGTATAGGATCTTTCAAGTTCATAAGCTGTTGTTTTTGTGTGTTGTTAGGTTTACGGGCGACCATGATGCCAAGGGGTCTGAATAGTCTGGGAGTCATTTCCGAGCCTTTAAGTATAAATTAAATAAATAGTTGTGTTCTCCACTCTTTCCAAAATTCGTATTCACACTGTTTGGTCTGGACCATAATAAAAAAGACAGCTGTTGAGTGGATTAAAATCATGAAGTTTAGTGGATTTAACACGAATTGATCGAATGAGACTGATTGTTAATTGTTGATATTCCTTTTAAGGCATGCAAACACTTCGTAGCAAAAGGCTTGGTATGGATATATTTACAAATAGTCAGTCGTTGTCTAGAGTACATAAGATGGACGTGGAACCCCTATTAATTTCATTTGAGTGTTGGCCACAAAATGAAGTGGCCCCTGACTATGTGATTATTGCTAAAACGAACAAAATTCGTACGTAGAGCTGGTAAAGTCTTTACTTTATTTACAGAGCGAACATATAGGCGGCATGATAACGTGAAAAACAGAAACCTGCAGTGCATGTGAAATAATGTGAGAAGACAATTTCCTCGAAAACTAAGGACAAAACCTGGTCGAACGTGCACAGCATTTTAAAGGATCAAACAATGTAACTTTGATATGTCGATAATGGCATTGTATATACTCAGACATATGAAGCTCTTGGAGAGATTGTTCTTTTCGTGCACTTCAAAAATTATGTCCTGATGTATTGAAAGTTCATCAGAAGTATCATGGGTATAAAACTGTAATAAACAACAGTAGAACAAAAGCTAACTTTATATTAGTTCACACATCAATTTGTGTCTCTGAAATAAATTCCAATTCGTGAATTATATAAATTGGATGAAAGTTAGTCCTCAGTTGGTAAGGGGAAAATGACCTCTTATTGAAGACAGTAAAACACTTTGCCTCATAAAGCCATACGGAGTGACTCAAAGCTGTAATCAATTAGGACAAACGAAGTCGCAATGTTGGTGACTTAAACAAAAACAAATAGTGGGAAGACTGATGTGTAAAACCAGGGAAACTGCTGGATTTTTTTGAGATTGCCGTGAAGAGCATAAAATGCAAAGAGCTGTAAAGAACTGCATGGTCTTGTCAGAGGTTGATTTGCAAGGAAGTTTGAGATCACTTAAAATAATTTACTTCTGTCGGTAATGTTTCGGACTATGTATCAGGATGTGCATGTAAATGAATCCACATGTTAAGGGATAAGGAAGCACGTCAATCTTTGATGGTATTAGGTTTGGAGATATATAATTCAGAAATTGTATTGTCAGTAAAGGTGATAATATGAGGAAAGAGCAGTGTTTTACAATATTAGCCAAGACGAATGTGTCTGGAAGAATGCGATGAAGTTGTGCTATGAATAGGACACAAATTCTATGAGAGTGAAAGAAAGGTTCATAAAGATGTAAGTGGATCACAGATTGAGTCTCCCCTATTGTATTTGAAAAAAAAATGGAATCAGGCTATTGAATTGTAAGACGAAGTATAAACAGAGGTCTTGATGACTGTGCAGAAAAAAAATAAAGCCATAGTTGAAGATAGAGGAGATATCAATAAGTACGAATAATTAAAGGAAATTCTATCAGCAGAAACTATTTTTGATCAAATGTTTAAAAAAAACAGTTGTAACAAGTGAATATTGTTATTTTAATGACGTTAAACGAGTAAAAATGGAAATAATGGAAGATGAAGCATTTGCACCAAAAAGTAGGCACAGAAGAATGGACTGATTGTCTCCGGGAATGTTACCATTTTAAAAGGAAACCTTGATGAGGAAATGGTGAACATAGCTTATTCAGACAGATGGAAAATGAGCATATGTTCAGCAAATAGGATTACTGATGAGTTGCAGAAAAAAAGAGGTGTTACGGGTGGCACATAGTGTGGCAGGAAATCATTTGGATAAACGTAAAACTCAATGAAAAAAAACACATTTTATTGTCTGACCGTCATAAAGATGTGATTGTATTTTGCCAGAGATGACACCCGTGAATTAATAAGAAAAACGTCAGGCAGTGATAATACATATTCCAGCAATGGGAAAGTTCTTTTTTAAACAAAGTCTTAATTGTTTGCATAGGATCTCTCAATAAAAAACAAAAATGGCAATCGGTATATTTTAATACCAGAACGGATGTATCCATTAGTTTTCCAGTGTGCAGTCCTTTATGCAATTTCGCAGCAAGAGGGAAATGAAAGGAGTTACTCGTTCCGTTAATTCCCTGTTACATATGGTATATCCACAGAGATACAATCGGATGAAGATCAAATGTTACATGAAGATTACTCAAGAAAATCATGGATAAAGTCAGAATAAATCAAGTTAAGTCAATTGCATATCATCAACAATCGCAGGGTGCTTTCGAACATTGGGAACAAAATTTAAACAAAACATTGAACACCTTTAATTAAGAGTATCAACATGGTGAGCAGCAATAAATGAATTGCATTTATACGTTTTGCCAATGGAGATGCACCTTATGAGTCAAGTAAATTGGACAATTAACACGACTGACAAAACGAAATGGTGAGTCGAAGTTCACAGTCTACGAAATTGAAAAGAGTGGCAAAAGTGAAGACTGCAGGTGCTGGAAACCAGATTTTAGATCAGGGTAGTGCTAGAAAAGCACAGCAGGCCAGGCAACATCCGAGGAGCAGGAAAATCGACGTTTCGGGCAGAAACCCTTCATCTGGAATAGAGGCTGGAAGCCTCCAGGATGGAGAGATAACTTGGGGAGGGGGGCGCTGGGGCAAGGTAGCAGAGAGTACAGTAGGTGAATGGGGGTGGGGACGGAGGTGATAGGTCAGAGAGGAGGGTGGGAAAGATAGCAAAGACTACAATAGACGAATGAGGTGGGGATGGAGATGATATGCCAGGGAGGAGGGTGGAGGAAGGTAGCAAATAGTACAATAGGTGAATGGGGGTGAGGGTGGAGGTGATAGGTCAGAGGGGAGGATGGAACAGACAGATGGGAATGGAGATTGGCAGGTAGGACAGGTCATGAGGACAGTGCTGAGCTGGAAGGGTGGAACTCAGGTAAGGTGGGGTGAGGGGAAATGAGGAAACTGGTGAAGTCCACATTGATGCGCTGGGGTTGAAGTGCTCCGAGGCAGAAGATGAGGCATTCTTCCTCCAGGTGCAGGGTGGTGTCGGAGCGGCGGTGGTGGAGGCCCAGTACGTGCATGTCCTCCGCAGAGTGGGAGGGGGCGGTGAAATATTTGGCCACTGGGCGGTGGGGTTGATTGTTGCGGGTATCCCGGAGATGTTCCCTTAAGCGCTCTGCGAGGAGGCGTCCAGTCTCCCCAATGTAGAGAAGACAGCATATGGAGCAACGGATACAATAAACGACATTAATGAATGCGCAGGTGAAACTTTGATGGCTGTGGAAGGCTCCTTTGGAGCCTTGGTTGGTGGTGAGGGAGGAGGTGTGCGTGCAGGTTTTGCAATTCCTGCGATGGCAGGGGAGGGTGCCAGGACGGGAGTGTGATTTGTTGGGGGGTATGGACCTGACCGGGTAGTCACGGAGGGAATGGTCTTTATGGAAAGCGGGAAGGGCTGGGGAGGGAAATATTTCCCTGGTGGTGGGGTCCGTTTGGAGGTGGTGGAAATGTCGGTGGTTTTAACGCGAAGGTTGGTAGGGTGGAAAGTGAGGACCGGGGGTTCTGTCCCTGTTACATTTGGACGGGTGGAGTTTGAGGGCGGCGGTGCGGGATGTGGATGATATGCGTTGGAGAGCACCTTCAAACACGTAAGAAGGGCAATTGTGATCTATTAAGAAGGAGGCCATCTGGTGTATTCTGTGTTGGATCTGACCCTCCTGGGAGCAGATACGACAGAGGCGGATGAATTGAGAATACTGGATGGTATTTTTGCAGGAGGTAGGGTGGGAAGAAGTGTAATCCAGGTAGCGTGGGAGTCGGTGTGTTTTAAAGAATGTCAGTGTCAAGTCGGTCGTCATTAATGGAGATGGAATGGTGTGTAGGTTAGGTTGATCTTAGAATAAAATGAATACTCGGCACAACATCATGAGTCAAAGAGGCTGTACTGTGCAGCACTGCTCTATGTTCGTTCAAAAAGAAGGCTTTTAGTAATGAATGTGAAGAATCACATCCAGATGATTCTGACTGTATCATTCCTCACGTTAAATTGGACAACGACGTTCTGTGAAAAAAAGGTCAAATGCAGCCTCGATTTCAAGGGCTGTCACTCTGACTTTACCCATGGAATTCAGCTTTTTTGTTCACGTTTGAAACAAATCCTGCAATGAGATCAGAAGCTGAGTGGCCACAGCAGAAACAAAATTGAGGATGACTGAGCAAGTTATTGCTGAGCAGGTTCTGCTTGATATCATTACTGATGACACCTTCAATCGACTTGCTTATGATTGAGCTTGACCTGATGGGGTGGTAGTGGGCTGCTTGGATTAGTTCTGATATTTATGCACAGGACAAATCCACCCAGTGGCACAGTGGCTCCATGGTTAACAATCTTTCGCCTCTGTCTGAGTAGAGTTTAGGAATATTCCCAGTGCTGCACAGCTTTATGCCATGTGTTCCTTTTCTTCATACAGTCCAAAGATGTACAGGTTAGATGGATCCACTGTGCGAAATCTACCATTGTGTTCAGGTATGTAAAGGTTAGATGGTTTAGATATGCGAAATGCAGGGATAGGGTAGAGAAGTGTCTGAATTGGATACTCTTCAGAGAATGGTTGTTGTTTTGTTCAAGCGATTGGCCTGTTCCCATAATTTAGGATTTCAATGACCCGCCTAGAAAGTTTTCCACATTGTTGGATAGATAACAGTCTTGCAACTGTTCTGAATACCTTGGCTCAAGTCCCGGCAAGTTCTGAAGAGCAAGTCTTCAGTTCTATTATCGAAATATTGTCAGGACCTTAGACTAAGCAGTATCCAGTGCCTCCAACCATTTCTTCCTATCACGTGGAGTGAATAGAGTTGGTTGAAAAGTTTTACCTGTAATTTTTCGGACCTCTGGAAGCGGCCGAGATGATCATCCATTCGACAGTTTTACTGGAAGTTGCTCCTAATGTTTCAGGCTTATGTTTAGAATTGAGGCACTGAGCTCTTCCAATATTGATGATGAGGATATTTGAGGAATCTCCTCCTTCAACGAGGTGTACAAGTGTCCACAACCATTCAAGTCTGAACGTGACAAGAATGCAGAACTTAAATCTGAGGTATGGTTGTGGGTTCCCCTAGTGCTGGCACTTACTTACTGCTTATGCTATTTGTCCTGCAACTGGTCCTGTTTGGAGGCTTCAACAGGGTGATACCTCATCTTCCGGTATGTCTAATGATGCTCCTGATATGCTTCTGCATTGTCCATTGAAGCAAGTTTGAACACCTAGTTTCATAGTCATAGTTGAGCTGTGCATATGCCGGACCATGACGTTATGAAATGTGTTATGGATTATTGAGTACACTTCTGTTGTTTCTGAAGACCTCATGAATGCCCACTCTTTTGTTCCTACATTTGTTCAAAACCTGTTTCATTTAGCCTTAAGCTAGTGCCACATAACACGATGGAGTTTATTCTCAATGTGAAGGTGGAACTTCGACTTGTCAAGGACTGTACGCTGGTCGTTCTTAACAATGCTGCCAGAGACAAATGTATTTCCAGCTGGCAGATTGGTAAAAAAATACGTCATTTTTTTATTCGTGACAATCCCTCATCAGCTGACACAGAGTGTAACACGAGTGTCCTTTAGAACACTACCAGTTTGGTTTGTCGTATTGTTGCTGAACCACTCTTGGTGGTGACCGTTGAGATTCCCCATGCAGGGTATATTCTTTCCCATGGCCATCCTCAGTCCTTCCTTGAAGGGAGAAGTACCAATTGCCAGCTGAGGAAGGACGGTACGTGAATGTTTCCATGTCCGTTTTCAGTTTGAATCCATAAGACCTGATTTGCTCTGGAATCAATGTTGATGCATCCAAGGACAATTCCCTCAGTCGTCATATAACACTGTACTCTCAATTCTGCGATCTCTGTCCTACTGTGAGGCAGCACATATCTAAGTATAATGCTGGTGTTGATTGCGTATTTGATGTAACATATGATTCCTTGAGTTTAATTATCCCAATCTGTTGCAAGGCCATTTCAGAGAAGCAACGATATGACAACTGCATTACTGTCGGTCTAGAGTTATATGTCGGTAAGACCAGATGAGGATGACACATTTCCATTCTTGAAGATAGAACACATAACATTGCATCACTGCACCGCCATCGCTGCTGTGCAGATAATCAGAGGGTTACATAGGGAGGACAGAGAAAGCCTTTTTTCCAAGTATGGTGGTGGCAAGCACGCGGGGGCATTGCTTTAATTTGAGGGGTGATAGATATAGGACAGATGTCAGAGGTAGTTTCTTTACTCAGAGAGTAGTAAGGGCATGGAATGCTTTGTCTACAACGGTAGTAGATTCGCCAACTTTAAGTATATTTAAGATGTCATTGGTCAAGCAAATGAACGTACATGGAATAGTGTAGGTTAGATGGGCTTCAGATTGGTATGACAGGTCGGCGGAACATCGAGGGCTGAAGGACCTGTCCTGCGCTGTAATGTTCTTTGTTCTATGTTCTATATACATCGAGCAGAGCTCACGACTATAGATTGTCATCGAAGAGATATTGTGGGCATTCAACATCAGAAATATGTTTCAACAAAAGCTACAAAACAATTGCCCAATGTATACACTACTCAACCACCACCACCACCAAGCAAGAGAACGAACTCTGTTTTACGGATCAGTGCAGGACGGTATGCCTGTACTAGAAAAATGCATACTTACAAATAAGTAGTGAACCCGCTGAAGATGCCGAAGATAACTCTTATCATCCTAATCCACACAAGTGAGTTATAGCAAAAAGAAGGAACCGACTACATAACTCGCTGATCGGATCGAGGCTGTGCCTTCTTGCCACATCCAGTCGAAAATGTTGCAGGGCAATTAAACAACTCACAAGAGGAGTACACTTCTCAAATATCTTGATCTTCACGCGAAGACGAGCCCATGTATCAGTGCAAAAATAAAAAAAAAATTTCCATAAGTCAACGAAAGGAAATCCTAGAAGATCTTCCACAGCGTCATGCATGTCTGTCTTCAGACCATGCTACTTACTTACATGATGGCAGGAAATGGGTTAGTGCAAAGACTTTGATACCTGACAACATTCCAGCGTACCACAGAAGACTTGTGCACGAAAACATGCCCATCACGTAGTCCAGTTTTTGCAATGCGCCATTTATGCACCAACTTGCTACATTGGCCAGGTATATTCTGTTCTGATAAAAAAAATGAGGACAGATCCATCCGGCCACTTGCCGCTATATCAGGCTTCTTCCGATCCTTAGTAAGGTCAGGGAAAGTGTCAACAATACTTCAATGAAGAAATATCTGTTCAACATTAATCTGCTCAGTGGCATCCAGTTTTACTTCTGCCAGGGCCACTCAATTCTTGACTTCATTACAATCTTGACTCAAATATCGTCAAAGCATTTTATTGATGACGTGCGGTGAGATTAACGGCCAGTTCATCGAACATACGTGTCATTCAGTCTGGCATTAAGTTGTCTGACAATACCCAGAGTCAATGTCCATCTGGAGGAATATTGTCAATCGGCTGTAATCAAATCTGACACAGAGAAAGATGCATGCGTTTGTGGAAGTTAATAATTTGTCTGCATATATGTCCATACAAGTTCATCAGCACCATGCCCGAGGCCAACCCTTCTCAAACAGCTTCATCGATGACCTTCACTCGAACATGCAATCACATCTCCAGATTTTCGATGATGATGGCAAACATTCAGCAAATTTGCATTACTCGGATATTGAAGCTGGCCATATTCAAATACCGCAATATCTGACCTACATCCAGGCTGGAGCTGATATAGCAGTAAGCAAAATTCACACAACAGAAATACCAGGCAATAACTGCTGTTCACAATAGAGAATGTAACCACAGTTGTCTGGCATTCAATGGCGTTATTATCTATGAGTATCTCATTATCAATATGTTCAGAGTACCATTGATTAGAAATTAATTTGGGCTCGCTACATTAACACAATTGCTGCAAAGGCAGGTGAGTGGCTAGGATTACTATGTAAGCAATGCTACTTTTGACTCCCCAAAGCCTCTCCAAATTCCAAAAGGCATAAGTTGGAAGTGATTTGGAATTCTCCACAATTGCCAGGATAGGTGCTGATCCGAGAACACTCAAGATAGTTGACAACAGTAAAGGCAAAACAGTCCCATGATCGGCTTCACATCAACTCCATTTGCTAACAATGGTCAGTGTTACTATCGACAATTCACAGTGCAGGAATTTGCAAATACGCCTTAGGAAGAGCCTTCCAAAAACAGGTCCACATCCATATTGAATGACACAAACATCAGATACCTGTGGTTGCCACTGTCATTAAGAACCTCTCCAAAAAACTCACAATTTAGCCTTCGAAAAGCTGGACTGATACTTAATTGTCGCTCGCACAAAATCGTGAGTTTCACTGCCCAAGAGCATTTTCAGCCAACATCCAGCGAGTCCAGTAAAACAAACCATAAAGAGAGCTCATCGCTACTTTCTTAACCACAATTAAGAACCTGTAAAAAATGCTTGCCTTCCCATGACACCAAGACCGCACAAACAAATAACAATGTAAACAGAATGGAACAGAACAGAACAGAATTAACACTGACAATTATTTCCAACATTCCCTTGTTTATGGCGAATTGCTTTTTGCCATTTTTGGAAGAAGAAAAAATAACTCTTTTTTTTGTGGTACAAAAGTTATGCCTCAATTGACTCCAAATTTGATTACTCGCTCCTGGTGTATTGTGAGGAGTTTTTCCTTCCATAAGAAAATTCATGTATTTGCCGAATACAGAGTATGTCATTAATCCTTAGACATTTGTCAGAGCGGTAGACTGCGATATGAATATTAATTATAAACACACCCAGTTCCTCCAGAATTTTTACAGAATGCTTTGCGATCCAATTGTGTCTTCCAAATCACTAAACGTCTAACTATATGAATCATTTGTTGCAGTTAGCTGTTTTCCTTGTTTCAGAGACTTAAACAAATGTTCATAATTAAAACAAAATGTGGATGCTGCTTATGATCCTGATAATGACGTTGATTTATTTGATTTTACTCTGAATGTTGAGAAAGTTCAAAAAGACTGTTGATTTTTTTGGTTTATTCTGAATGCTGAGCAAGTTCAGAATGACTGTAGTCAATACTTTCACACATCGTTACGACAGAATTGACAGATTTCTCGGTAGCACTGGCAGAAATGGCTAGGTGCATCTGTAGGGTGAAAGATATTGAAGTGATCAACCACAGTCACATTACGCGGCACACCAGGCTTGATGATCTAAATTTCCTATCCATATTTTATCTTGCAATGCAACTCGATATAACTTAAAACAGGAAACAATTCAGAAACGTGAAAATAGATGGATTTGTTGTCGTCAAAATTTGCTTATTGAATCCAAATCCGACGAATACAATTGTCAATTTCTTACGTCACATAAATCCTTACAAGTTTTGTGCAGTAAATATTTCACTATTCTCCATAATTGCAACATTTGTTATTGATAATTGAGGTCCCAATCTATGTATATATTTTTGTTGGCTAGGTCTTCGACATTTTTGCTGTTGCAACATTTTGTTTCACCGAAGTGTGATAATTTAAGATAAGTTTATCCAGGTCTGTCTTTTTATAACTCTGTTATACTTTTAATTCTTATCCTTATTTCCTCGCAACGTGCCTGAGGAAACGTTGATATGTATGGTAACATCTCAGATTATTTTGCCTTCAGGAACTCTTATCATAATTTTCTAAGAATACTTTCAATCGGTGTGAATATGGCTGTGCTTTGCTTCATGTTGCTTGTTCCTTTTTTCTCTTTCGTTCTCCAGGTATGTGTATTCGTTTCCTTATTTCCACAGTTTAATCCATCCACGGTTTTTTATTATTTTACTTCTTGAAATGTTTGTTTCAAGTGCACAGTGCTAATACTATTTAATGCAGACATACTTTCCTTCTTTATTTTTGCTTTATTCATTCATGGTTTGTTTTCATCTCTGGCTGGGCAGCCCTTCTTTGTCCATCCCAAATTACCCAGAGGGCAGTTAAATTAAAACTGAAACTTTATTGCTGGAACAGCACAGCAGGTCAGGCAGCATCCAGGGAACAGGAGATTCGACGTTTCGGGCACAGGCCCTTCTTCCTGAAGAAGGGCCTGTGCCCGAAACGTCGAATCTCCTGTTCCCTGGATGCTGCCTGACCTGCTGTGCTGTTCCAGCAATAAAGTTTCAACTTTGATCTCCAGCATCTGCAGACCTCACTTTCTCCTAGTTAAATTAAAACACATTACTGAACGTCTGGAGTCGCATGCGGGCAAGACTAGGTAAGCATGGCAGTTTTCTTCTGTAAAGGACATTAGTGAAGTAGTTAGTTTTTTTTCCAACAATCACTAATGGATTTCTGGTCATCAAAAGACACTTTTCTTTTTCAAATATCAATTGAATTCAAATTCCACCAGACGTCAACTACAAGAGAAATCATAATTACGTTCACTATTTATATTGTAATTCAATTAATAACTAAATTTCTGGCTTGTTTTTCGCAAGATCCATGCACACTGAAGTCTCCTTCCTCCTTCTGATCATACAGCAGAGTCCCGTGTTCAGCTCTTGTTGACTCTTCTTTTAAAAAAGGGGGAAAAAACTTCTAAAATCCTGGGTTCTCAACAAGAGTCTTACCTGGATTCGAAATGTATCTCTACGTTACTTTTTTCCCCACAGATGTTGCAAGACCTTCGGAGTTTCTCGGACAATTTTTGATTTTGCATGTAATTCCTTGTTGTCTTCCTATATCCTCGTAGAAGGGCCGTAATAATGCTTCCAATTGTCTATCAGGGAAAAAAAAAACTTTATCTAACATTACTCACCGTAGCTCTTGCATTTCTTGGCATGCTCTGACGATGTAATTAAAAGAATGATGAACGTCTTGGCAGTAGAAGTTGAATCGCATGAATACTTCATGTTTGATTAGATTCTATGAATTTTTGCTTAGCATTTTATTTCTCTTACCTTGTTGACACTGGAGCAATTTTTGTTCTGTGAATAATATGCATCATTATTAGAGTCATGAAACAGCACTGTTGCAATTTTATAATTCACTTTGGCATTACTATGTCCAAGCATGAATACGATATTGGCTCCAATGAGTAGAATGATTCAACGAGATGCCATAACAAACAAAATGCTTTGCAATTACTTGATACGATAACATTTTGAACCATACTTAATTCAAATAGATATGAGCATGAGTAGCATGATCATTATGCAACATTTTCTTGCAATCATGTGACAATAAAAATTTTGTTTACATTCTTAGCTAGCGTATTCAAACTTTACCTGAGAGATGAGTGATGAAACGTACGTTTTAACAGACATAATTTTAAATAACGGCCGAAGTTCATCAAAAATAATTCATGATCTTAAATATGCGTTCTTAAATCTCAAAGAAAAATAGCTTTTTAATTAACAATGTGACATCATGTATAAATTCGCAGACCTGCTTTGATCAGAGCTTGTTTCAGATGTTCCAGGTCTGAAAATCAAAATAGACTATTCTTTTCCGATTGCTTGCGTACATGGTTAAGGGGGAATACGTAGTTCAGGGGGAAAACACTTTTTCTCACTGCATTTAGTCCCTTCCTCTTGGTGAACTATGACAGAGGTGTTGTATTATTAATGATGTAATATGGAATAGTATCAATAGTGCTGGCGAGCATTATGGAGACATAATTATTGCTATTAGCCTTTTTGTCTCTTTGCACCCCGTCTCTAATATGAACTGATTGACAACACACATAAACAGACGCACACACAGTGTTAATGGAAAAAAAAACACTTGAGTCGAGTTTCAATGTTGCTTTGGTTTCTTCAGCGATGGAAACAGCCCTCAAAAGTAAACAACATTCAAAAGTTTAGATTTCTAATTTAACTGCACTTTCATGTAAACTGAATTCTTTGCACAATATTCTCCATCTTCCAACTAAAGGCAATATGACAAAAGTTTGGTTTAATTTGTTGGTATTGAAATTAGATTTTTCAGTTTTCCAATCAACGAGAACTTTGATTTTTTTTTCAAGATCATAACTTCTTACTGAACAGCCAGAACTGTCCTTGCACATACAGAAGAAAATTTATTCCCACACTTGCATCAACAAATTGCTCGTATGTTTTATATTGTGTCTAGTTACCATCACAAGTAATTACACTACATTTTTCTGTTTAGTCAATTTTTCATAATCAATTTATTCAGAGCTGCTACAGATAGTTGGGATTGAACCCGGGCCTCCTGGTTCAGGGGTTTGAATGCTTACACTGAGTCAGCTCCTTACCACGTCGCAATCTTTGCTCAATATGAAAGAAAAGAGTTTTACTGAAGATCTGTAGTTCAATTTGTGACTATTCTTATTCGTCATTTCATCGAGCTGGTTAATGTTTCCTGCAAATGTTTTGTCTCACTCCTTGGTGACATATCCAATGCTATGTAGCCTCTGGATAAAAGGCAGTCATTGTGATTTGCCTAGATTTTGTTGTGGTGGGCGAATCTACTTCCAGTTTCGTGCTGCAGTGATCTGTAGATGAAGTCACTTAAGCAGTGGATGAATACTCGGCTTCCAGGAATTTCTCTTCTTGCCTTAGTTAGCCTGTCCCAGTATTGTAATGTTCTCCCAGTTGAATTAGTCGCCTTAATTTTCAGTGTGCACTGATATGAGGACGATTGCTCATCTTTTGTTGCAAGTTGATGTTTGTGTATTATGGTGGTGAGTTTTCTGCCCATTTGATTGATGTAAAGTTTCTTGCTGTTGCTGCATGTCATTTAATATGTTCTATTCGCTCTGTATTTGTGCATATGAGGTCTTTTGATCTGGGTTGTTTCTGGAACTAATAGCTTAAAAATATGTGCAGTATATAGTAAAACACATATGGGGAGAATACACGCAAACACGCCCGTTGATTGGAAAGCTATGCCAACCAGGTAAGTGCTATCAATGAGCAATTCCATTTTCTAAACGAATGCCTCTGAAACCAAATAAAACGCCACAGCGTGAAATGCAAACCTCCTCTGACAAAATTCAAACAAAGAGCCAAATGTAATCGCCACATGATGGTCCAGGTAATGGTAACGGATGCCCACAACCGTCTCCACAGTTAAGAACGGGAAATCGAGTGCCACAAAAAAGATTTTTGAATTAAGTAATCATCAGTATACCATGGTGCTTGAAAGACCATCAACACCAAGCAACACAGAACCAGGACCACGAAGAAAATGAGGACTACAAGAGAAACTGATGAAACTGCTCCACAGCAAGGATGACAACAAAACAGGCAATTTTTAAGAAACGTATCAGTCAGGCAACTAAATGCCAACAAAAATAGCTGTTCTTATACGAGGACTTAATTACAACTACAAGGATGCCAACAAAACAGACTTCCTGACACCACTAGAGGACATAGTACAATGCAACAAAGACAGAGGAAACACAACAGACAATCCGACACATCATATTCTCCGCACTAAACAGAATAAATCGCTCTACCCGACTCATCATCTCAGGTGCAGAAGCCCTCGAAAGGAAAAAAAAAGATAAGCACATGCTCATACTACCTGCAAACAAGGGCTGCCTGACAGAAGTAATGAACAAATCGGAATAATGTTCATTGAAAAAGCAAAGAAACTACTTGTCGATGCCGACACCGATCAACAGAGGGAAGCGGAAACCAAGCCACAAGATTACCTAGACATTTCAAGACTGGGAAAACCAAGAAAAACAACAAGATAGACGTCTAGAAAATGAAGCTGGAAGATTTTAACATTCTGCTTTCAATGTCTCCCCAAAATGCACATGTGAGGCAACCTCTCAGCCTTTTTGTCTCCCTACCAGACACACTGACAGACTAGCCAAGAAGGTTCCCTGCAGACTGAAACACCTTAATGGGCTCAACAGACGTCATGCATTTCGCACAGGAATTACTGAACAACATCACAGATGCAAAAGTCGATTAAGATGAAATGATGACCTCATTAATGTTACAACGCTGTTGATCAGCATCAATATAGCATTAGTTAAGGAAACACTAGCTGCATTTCAAAACAAACTGACAACAAAGATCGAGTACGAAGTGATCAGTGAAGTTACTGGATTTATGCTTTACTACACACATTGCCTTTAATGACGAGGTATACGAACAATTAAATGGTACACCCATGGACTATCTCATTTCTGGGTTCATGGTTAAGCAGTAATGGCAACAGAGTACGCCCCCAGTTCCAGCCCGAACACTGGAACACCCAAACACTCACAGAAAAAGAAGAAGACCTATATAAAGTATTTGCTGTTACTAACAGCTTCATCCACCAATGCCTGGTATACAGATAACATCAAGAAGTCACTTTGCCCTCAATAGACTGACCAGCGAAATCTACATTATAATTGTCTCTGAATTAACCATGAGAATTCCAAGGCCAACGGGGAATAGCGAAAACATACAAACCCTCAGCCAGATTTCGCCAGGTACTATCAAAGACGAAATAACCCATGAACACAACATGAAGAAGAAATGTGACAGATGAAATAACATGCAGAAACTGCAAGAAACATTACAAAGGATAAATGGACGGGAAAACCTCCACCACAATACATGAACAACAGCTTGCAACAAAAAGACATGACTAATCGTCCCTCATATCGACACAAACTCACAAAGAAGGACAGCAACTCAGCTGGGATATCGTTATGAGACTGAGATAGGCTAAACAAAGACAAGCTCGAGTATTCTTGGAGGCCTGTTATTCATCCACTGCTTAAATAAATAAACACAGCGAAGCAGACTTCCTTTAAAGACCAAAGCAGTACAAAACCGAGCGTAGAACCACCTGCCGTAGCAAACAGAAGCGTCTAAGTTCTGGTATTGTGCAACATTGTTTCATCCAGAGGCTACACAGCACTGAACGTATCATCTACGAAGGAGACATAACGTTTGCAAGAAAATCAAACAGCTCAGAGAAGTGACCAAGAAAATTCTAAACAAAAGTACTGAATTCCACTGGCTATGTCGGAGTGACAACATTTGATATCGAAGCAACATTTAACTGAGAGATGGCATCAAGAATCCTGAGAGAGGAAAGAAAAACAATCAATATAACTGTAATCATTGGTGAATATGTGACAATTTTACTCCGAATGGAGTAATACGGAACATGGCTCATAGGAAGATATTTTTGGAGTTGCATTATCACAGCGCCAGCTTGTATCTGCAGATGTTCATCAAAGTAATGAAGTAGCCGAAACAATCTTCAGTTTTTCAATAAATGAAATTCGCTCCATCAGATCGTCAGAAGTGGAAACAGTCACCGATGATTGCATGATATACAGCATATCTGATACTTAAATAATCCATTTCAAACTGAACGAATTTTGCCGATTTACATTTTTTTGATTAAGAAGAGTTAAATAACTTTCACAGGAGAAACATTTCCGTATTTCCACAAAGAGAAAATCTAATTTCTTTACTTCATATTCAATGGCGTCACCATCATTGAATTGCCATATCAGCAAAGTTCTGGGCCTCACCATGAAATAAAAGTTCAACTGGACTCACCATAAAAGCGCAATGGTTACAAGAGAAACTCAGACAAGAAGAATACTGCACGTCTGCAACTAACTACATTCCTGACACTGCAACAGCTGTCCTCCCTCTCCAAGGAACAGATCAGTGGTGTGGTAGAATAATCTGCAGTTATCTGAATAGTTTCAGTTTCTAGAGCAGTCAAGAAGTTTTTCACCATTCACAACGAGAAGTACTTTTGTTTGGCACTGTATCCAAAAACGTCAATTTCCTTAACATAAAATGGTAATTAACAACTGCAAGCATTACTTACAAGATCAAGTGCAGAAATTGTCCATGGTCATAGAAAGTTCCAATCTAATCAACACCACCACGTACAACACCAACGAATTAGATTCAAGGGAATGCCCTCCACATGCAAGTTCCCATCCAAACCACTTACCACTAATACTTGGAAATATATCGCTATTGCTTCGGTGTTCCTGAGACATATCCTACGAATTCCCTCTATCAGGTGATTGCAGTTCGAGCGAAGCTTCCAAGACTACAGTTGTTTAAGACGGCAGCTCACCAACCCGTTCTCGCCAGTGATAATGAAAAATTATGGTTCACCTTTGAACTCGACATTCCACATGTAAATAAATAAAAACAGCACTTATACTCTCTTAGCGTCATCTCTTAAGTCTGTCTAACATTTGACGGGCTGTGATTAATCGACTGTTTCGTGTTATTGATGAGGTGATTATTGAGGATGAGCAACTCGTCAAGAGATTCCCTATGACTTCACGTTTTACCTTAAACAGTACAAGACCTTAAACAGACAATCGGTTGCAGCAAACTGCCCAGCCTTCAGCACAACATCGACCCAACACTGTACAACCCTGTGATGTCAACCACTGCATGCCGTTTCCACACGGTAACCAGCATGACGTTTGGGGACACTACCCATCGTGTACCTGGCAGATATTCATTTGACATGGCCAAGAGTGTCGATCTCAATCGCTATCGGCAGGAATGCCCTGAGGCATGATACATTGGTGAGAACAAGCAGAAACTACGGAAATGGATGAATAGTTACTGCACAGCAGTCAACAGAGAGGCCTAATCACTCCCAGTCGTGGAACACTTCAGTCATCAGGGACAGTCGGCATCGAATCTTCGGATCACCATTCTCCAATGCAGACTTCGGGAGGGTCAGCAGTGCAAATTTGAAAAATGTGGTGCTTGAAAAACACAGCAGGCCAGGCAGCATCCGAGGAGCAGGAGAATCGACGTTTCAGGCATAAGCTTATGCCCGAAACGTCGATTCTCCTGCTCCTCAGATGCTGCCTGGCCTGCTGTGTTTTTCCAGCACCAGATTTTTTAACTCTGGTCTCCAGCATCTGCAGTCCTCACTTTCTCCTAACAGTGCAAAGTTGCAAAGCTGAGGCTGTCAGCCAGGTTTGGCAGATATGATGATGGCCTCAACCGGGGTCTTATGTTCCTGTCGCACTACAGGTGATCACACAAAACTGTACACTCTCACCCTCTTTCTCACACACAAGCATATAGTCACCCTATACTCACACCCTCACACACACCCTCTCACAGGCTTATACTGCATCACACTCAGAGATACACTTTCGCAACTTTACACGCAAGCAAGCACACACTCTCAAGTGCAGGCACACTCATACGCACACACTCACATGCACACGCTTCATGTCCCCATCTTTCTCTCTATCCTGCATGCACACACATACACAAGTTCTTGGCGTTAATTTGTGGTTGCAGTATTATACTTGCAGATAAATTGTATTTTGCTCAAAAATGCACATATTGCAGGCAGTCAATCCATACAGTCAATACATACAATACGTTGTTAATCCAACTTTTGAAAAGTAACCAGCCTGACTCAAGCCTGGGATACAGACATACTCTGACGTCATACCTTTCATGCATTTTCTGAGTTGAGGTGTCATGTTTTGCTATAAAACATCAAGTAACCTCGAGAAAGTGACCTAAAGGAAAGCCTGGGATTTACATGATATTGAAATGAAAACTGCAAAGATTAAAGACTTAACAATCCAGCTTTGTACACAGTATTTGTTTGCTCTAAATTCCATGTCTTATGATCCTTTACTCTAAAACCTCCTGCTGAATTAGCAACGCTCTGAAAGATGATGTTTCCAAATAAACCTGTTGGACCTGGTTTTGTGTCATTTCTAGAAGCATCTGTGGAGAATGACGCAGCGTTCATGTTGGGAGTGCGATGTAAACGCTCAGCAGAAATACAGAGAGCTTGTAATAGACTCGAAGGGTTATCTCTGTTTGTTTCTCCTCAGACGCTACCAAAATATTCAATTACTCCAAAGAAGATCCGTCTTTGATCGGTGTTATTTGATGATTCATGGAGGCGAAGAAAATGCTGTAAACCAGATAATTTTGGGAACAGCTTTCGGGCAACAATTTACAAACCTGGCAGACGGGCTATGTCTGGAGTATAAAGGATTGCCAAATGCTAATTTTTAACATCTGTTATGTTGAGGTTATGTTTCTTTGTGTCTTTTCGGGGGCTGGAAGCTAAGATGGTTAAAGTATGTGTTACCTGTGCAATGGGACTTGTGTATTAAATGATGCTTTGATGAGTTGTAAAGTTAGTTGTTCAATGGTTGCAGATGAGCTGTACAATTCTCACCCTTCCCAAATACTTTGCTAATCTACCACACCATGGATTGGTTCTGTTGAGGTTCATGTAGGTGCACTGTATGAATTTCATTTAGTAATAATTCCATTGCTCCTTGGCTAACAGTAAAGATAACTCTCCCAATTTTGGAGATATTCTCATCGTTTTTAGATTTACTACACGTGGTATGATTTTCCTTCCTAGTGCCTTTAGCACTGGCAGGCGGTGTATTTGCCTTCAGAGCTTAAATAAAAGCACGTCTTGGATTTTCTTTTTGGTTGCTTGCTGAAATTGATAGGTTTACTGGGAGCCGTTTCATTCCCTTTCAACTTGTCATCAAATTTGACAGCTTTGCTGTCCTGTTCCATTGTGAATTTGTCTGATTTTGCTTGTCATGTTTCTGATTAGTCATAGATCCGGCTTTTCCATTGCCGTTTGGATATCTATCCGAAAAATTACATGCATTGTCTACACTAAACGCTCGGGAGAAGAAAGATGCAGAACAGCTTTCGGGCAAAACATTAGAAGCCTGGCACTGGGGATGTGCCTGGAGTATATTAGCGTGCCAAGATTTTTTTTATTCCTGTTAGGCAGAGGGTTTGTTTCTTCAAGTCGTTTTGGCGGTTGGAAGTAAAGAGGGTTAAAGTAAGTTCGACCTGTGCATTGGGGCTTGTGCAACATAAAATGTTTTGATGAGTTGTGAGATTAGTTGTTCAATGTTAGTAGGTGAGCTGTTCAATTCTCATGCTCCCCAAATACATTGCTAATCTACTACAACATGGCTTGGATCTTTTCAGGTGTACTTTGACAGATTTCATCCACTGTAAAATTCATATCTATGAATATTTCCACTGCTCTTTGACCAATTTTGGAAACAGCCTAAATGTTTACAGGTTTACTACGGATGGCACGATTTTTCTTACTGGCACCTTAAGCACTGGCAGGCAGCCTGTCTGCCTCACAAACTAAAACAAAATATCTTGGATTCGTTTTGGGCTGTTCACTGAAGCTGCTAGGTTTACTGGGAACCGTTTCACTCCCTTTCCAGGTGAAACCATTGGTATTGTGTTGCCTCCTGTACAGCGTTGCTGTTCTGTTACACTTTGAATTTGTGTGGTTATGCTGGAGTTCTTTCTGGTTAGCGATGGTTCGGTTTTTTTCCATTGCAACAGTTTGGACATTGTCGCTTAAACGTAAATGCACCATCTGTACTAAGCGTGAGACAGATCGATCAGGCAGACAGCTAGGAACCACATCCATAAGCATCAATTAGCTAACAAGCAACAGGACCAACTCTCCCTGCTAGCTATACACACGAACAAGTACCATGAGTTTGACTGGGACAGCAGAATAAGCGAAGATCAGATAAACAAAGAATAGCAAAGGAACTCTTGGAAGCATAGGACACATCCTCAGACTCCATCAACAACACTTTGATCAGGACCCGAAATGCACACCGCAATGGAAAACCCGGAACCAACAATAACTAGAAACAGCTCAAACAGAACCACAGAATTTCAAAGTGGAACAGTGCAAAACCGCTTCACGGGAGACAACAAAACATGGATGATGCTCCCTAGCCACTGATATTCACAAAACGTTAAAAATGTCTGTTAGCAGGACTCATTCTTGGCCGTTTCAGAGGGCAGTGAAGTGTCAATTGAACTCTTGGCTTTGTGAAGTATCAGATAGACCAGATCACGTAACTGCATGGGGACAAGAAGAAAGACAATTTTAATGAAAATGAAATAGTCATTATGAGAGTTTTCAGTTCCATGTTACTGTTGAATTTGTAACCGGCATCGGCCATGATGGTTTCATAATCTGTTACCATAATTTTTGTTTCAGTTTCAACGAAGAAAGCTATTTTTTGATTCGACCTTTGCCCTCCTTATTGACCGTACTTGCACAGTTGCAATTGTCATAAAGCTACCCAGTCAAAGGGCAATTATCATGTCTACACTTATTCTGTCAGTAATTCTTAAAGGAAATGCAGTTTCTGGAAATTATTCTCCTGGCAATTAGAATGTTTAAACAATAGAGTAACTATCTAGTATTTGCCTAAATGTCTATAGTTTTGCAGGTTCTGTTGGGAAACAGTGAATGGTTGTAACAATATAGTGCGAAAACAATTACCATGCCATAAATTATTTTCCATTTCAAGTTATTATACATATGCAGCTTGCTATTCTTGAACGTAATTATTCTGACAGAAAAAAAAAAACAGGGAACGGATGACCATGGCTTAAGCTCTCTATTCGAGAAATAAAAAGTACCTCCTAACTAACCTTAAAGTTAAACTGCAGCTACAGTATTGTTAGGTATCTTTCCTTAATGATACTGTATTTTACCGGCACATTGACATTTTTTCCAAAGCATCTATTTCTAGTTTTCCTTTTCGCATATCTACCGCGAAAATTATTCATTGCCTTGGTCTGCATTTCACATGGAAGCAAATAACAAACGTTAAAAAAATTCTTCGTCTTTGTCTGTTAGAACTGTTGCTGTTATTTTTTTCCAATTTTATGTTATTCATTTACACAACTTTTGGAATCAACAGCACAGCTAATATTCATTTATTCTCTGCAACTGTTAGTGAAACATGAACTGGACCTGCACATTAGAAATTCTCACACAATATTTAATTAACACTTTATGATAAAAAAAGACATGAATTTGTTTCTTTTAGATGAACTAACGGCTGTATACTTCAGAATTAGTTATGTCTGTATTTTGATTGCACTTTATGAAATTAACAAGTTTTGTTTACTTGTTTAATTTTTAAATGTCTTTATTCAACTCAGCAGTCTTTAACCAACATCTAACGCCCCAACTTCTAATATTTTGGTAATCTGAATGGAATTACAGAGGACAATTAATGCTATTGTGTCTGTGATTATACACTGTAACCCTGCTGTATAAACCCTGTGCCATGCAGGCCTTTTGAACGTAGTGTGGTGCATCCGCAGTCATTTTACTATGTCTCATTTACAAAGGGTGGATAAAATTAATTTCGTAATTGAATTGAATGACTGTGATTCTTGCAGACTCATTTGAATTCAAATTAATGTTCAAATGTTATAACGTTTGCACTGAAGTTGCAAGTCTATCAGTTACTCTGTCCATTTTGGTTCAAAGGGAAAAGGGGCGCTGTGTTTAAATGGAAGTTAATATTTCTACCCCATTGTTGCAGAATCATTGACATTAAATGATACCATGAATAGTACATTGCGACAATTTTGATGATTACTAGTAATTGAACAGGTAATTGCTTCTATTACTTTGGTAATTTGGAAATTCTATTTCAATTATGAAATTAATTTGAAGTTGTCATAAGAATTGTTCAGATTTTGCCCCATTTGTTGTGTCGATCACAATGTTTTCAGCAAGAATACTTACTTGCAATTGCTTTCTGCGCCTCCATACACCAGATTTTTTTTGTTTTGATATCACATTGATTTAATCAATAAGCTTAAATCCTTACTTTATTCGTCGTGACGTTTGTTAAAACTGAAATGTGAAGCCAATCGTGATCATGATGCTATTATATGATTTCGTGCATATAAGTGACTTATTCGTCTATCAGCAAACTGCACCAGGGTTAAGGACATCCTGACTCGTCCATCTTTGTGCCAAAACCTCGAAAATCCGAAGCTCAAGTCACCAGCTGCGTTAGGTATGAGAGTGGGCAGTGTGCAATATTATACATTAATTCTCGTAATCGTTATTGTCATCCAACATCAAGTAGTTTTTCATTTTATTCAATGCTTGACCAGCTGGGAATTTCAAGACTAGGTAGCAAATCATAAGGTGAGAGAAGAGATATCAGAAGCAATGTTTTATTTTTACCCACGAGATAGTTGGAGCGTGGAATGAACTTCCTGAGGAAGTGACTAATGTGTGTACAATGCAACACATAAAATATATATTTAAAATTGGGAATGGTTATGTGAAGCGGAAAGGTTTGGATGGATTGTAAGTCAGAAATAGGCAGGTATAACTAGTTTAGTTTCGGACCATGTTCAGACTAGATTGGTTGAACCGAAGGGTCTGATTTGTGATTTATGCCTCTGTGAGTCGATAACTCTGTGAGACTAATTTTGCCAGCATTGGACGCAAGAAGCTGCACTAATTTCAATAGGTTTTTATCTAGCCGTGTTATGTGTTTATAACGCATTGAACATAATAGAGTTCCCACGACTGTCATATAAAAATACACCATGAATAAAGGACGATAGCACTATCTGTGCATGCTGTTACTTCACTTACCAAATGTGTGTATTGACTAGCTCCCAGAATTAAAACCAAGAGCTGCATTCCGTATGCAACTGAACACCTTGCCAACTTATTTCCTCACACGAGTTCTGATGAACAAAGTTCAAACTTACGTGTCAATTCGAGCCAAACTAGAAAGCTTTTGCTTTGATCCTTTGCAGACAGCAGATTGTTGCTTCAAAAGTTGTTAATATTGATCGGAATCATTTGCTCAGAACTATATTTTTGTTTCCATAGTCTATGCTGAGAACTTGTTTCACCTTTGGCAATTGTTCGGATCTTAGCTGATTACTTTATATTGAATATGTTTGAGTTAATGAATGTGCTTAACAAAGAAAATCTATGGTGATGAAATAAGTAGACTTGCCGTTTAGAAAGTGTACTGATCATATGAGTGATTTTCTAAAAAGTTATTTTCTTCAGTATCCTTCTTTTATAATGCTACGTGTTATTTTGCCAGGTGCAATAAATTTATTTCACATCAAAGATTAACGTTTTAATGATATTACTGCAGTTCCAACAGATGCTTTGCATATTGTTGTCATGGAAGTGCTAGCCAGATCATTTTCCCTACTAATTGCAGAAAAATAACATATTTATTTCCGTCTCCAGTTTCGACATTAACATTTTGTCTTAGATTTTTTCAGATTTCTTCACAGTTGCCGTTGATAACATGAAGAGACCGAAAATTGTCCAACTGATTGCGTACTGCTACTCTATTCGATGGCAATTTTGCTTTAATTTTGATGAACTGCACCAACGAATTACAGGATGACAATTATTCAATTCGTTTTCAAGTGTGAGATTTATTGAAGTTGTAGCTTTGCTTGGAACACATCGGTGATTTGAAAATTTGGTATTTCCAAGCTAACTATCTCACTATCTTTGTTTGATAGTGTAAAAATTGCAATACTTGAGTCTATGAGATTACACAACTCCGTAAATCTCAATTCTTATGTGAAACAGCGAATCATGGGAGATTCAAATACTTCTATTTCTAGCCAAGCTGAGCTGCATTGATTATACTTTTAACTCTGTTATATCGTAGATGAAACATTCTGTCACAAAATCTCTTTCATGTATCACTGGTAAGAAAATATCACATGTCCATTCATTCCTCTGTACTACGATCATAATTGCAATCCGAGGGGAAATCCGAGGGAAAATTGCACAATCCGAGGGAAAATCTGAAGGAAGGTGGAGAAATCATAATTTGCACGCATTTTTTCAATTCCTCAGTCATGTCAAAATATATGCAACATTCCAATGTTTTAATGCATTTCTTGAAAATGTTAGAAGAATGGAGACAAAATAAGCATCTCTTTTTTCACTGCAACTTTTCGATTGGCAGCATTTAATCCTAAAACATGGACAATGATTCAAGCATGCGAGGGATTCTTTTCACACTGGTGAGTATGCACACTGCATCCCTGGAGGTCTATATTCCTGTCATAGTTTGGGAAGCACAGTAGTCCACCATTGAGGCAATAGCTTCCTTGTTGCATGAGAAGGAGAAAGTGCACATATCTCACCAGAAAACGTATGTGAACTTTTGGAGGGATTCATGGCATAAGGATTGATATTGTCCATGAATGTGGAACGAAAATGATGTACGACCTATTGCACAATCTTTGAAATCAACTAAATCCCTTACTCAAGGAAGCTAAATTTTAATTTGAGCTTTCGTTTAAAAACGCAATTGGATTGCATTGCTTTATTTATCGCTTCGCAGTTCCTCTGTTGGACATATCCTGATGCTAACAGTGGACAGCGTCTTTTGGAATCCCAGCTTTATGTTTCCTTTGATATGAATCTAAGAAATGTAATGCTGACTGGACCATGGGCCGTTTTGTCATTAGCGAGGGGTAGTAGAGTGCTTGAGTGTTATCATGCCCTAAAAAATATAGTCTTCAAGATCTTTGCCTGTTCATTCACAGCTGAATAGGGGATTCAATCTGCGTTATTTCCAACACTCGAAAACATAAACGAACGAGTCAGGCAAATGTTGGAACTGAGCCCTCCCAATCTAAAATTAATTTCACTGCATGACAAGCACTGAACAAGATGGCGGGTTTCTCTATTGGAAGACCACAATTTGACTAGAGAAGCATTATTTTGTGCTCAAAATTTCCAATGAAACCATTGCTCCAATTATGCAAAAAAACGTGAAATCTGAAATCTCTCAGGTATCTGCATTTGTAATGTTTAATTAGACTTGAAACAATTTTGGTCATGCATCTTCTAGTAGTGCTCAGAATTATTTTCGAATCTTGAGATTTTTGCAATTTGTGCCGAACAGACAGCTTGGGAATGTCAATTTAATTACATGTGATTAGTTACTAACCCAGTATAGTCTCTGACTTCAACGGTGAAAATTGGTGTGGCAACGTTTTAACAGTTTTATATACAACTGTGACATGAAATCTTGAATCCAAAACATTGATGCACCTATGGATTTCATTGTGAGTATTGGGAACATTTTTTGATTTCATAATTGTAAAATTTCAACCATTTTTTTGTTTATCATATAATTGAAAATGTAAGCAAATAACATAAATTCAATCCATTTTGCTTGTCCAAATAGATTTGTACTAAATATGTGAAAGGCTCTAGCCGTATTTATTATTTTATGGCATTGGTGCCTCCCCATGTGACAATGCTATCACTTTCAAAAGTTATTTTGTGGCTTTGGATTCGGAGTTTCTCTCTCAAAGGCGGTAAATGGTAATTCTTAGAATGTTCTATTTCAGCTTTTGAATTCACTTATTTTAGAGAGGTTGTCCCTTTTAATATTATTGGCTCATTCAATCACTAAACGTTTTCTGCAATTGGAAGTAGTGACTTCAGAAGTTTCATTAAAAGTGAACAAGCTAACATTTTTGGAAGTATTAGATAAGCTGGAGTTGGTCTGTGAGGCAATTTGGGGAATTATTGCATCAATATCTCGACATTTCAAATTCCTGAAAATTCAACACAATCGTTGGAAATAGCAAAAATGCAATTGCAAATGATACATATTGATTTGGATGCAAAAGAGAAAGTAACAAATAGAAAGAGAAAAGGACATGAAACTGTATGAATTACGAGTAAAAGCAAAAAACAACGGAAATGAGAGGAAAACCGTAGCAGAGGAAAGAGGAAAAAAAAGACTGAATGTAAACTTTCACAAGTTGCTATTTAGAGTAGAGTATCGATTTAAAGTGAAGATAGATATTAGGCTTAGTGAGGAGGATAGTGACGATGAGGAAAGCCATTGGCTTGGCAAAAGGTCTTATAGTGAATTGTTTTATTATGTACAAGCACAATCGAAATTCGGCGAGAAGATGCAGAAGTCTTTTCTTAATTTCAGTTGTGAAAGTGGCTTAACAAAAGAGGTGGCTGGTGACTAAGTTGGTACTGTTAATCTAAACGAATTTGAGAGATGGATCTCGTGGCGTGTTTGTATCAATAACTGCAGAGTTATATGGGCATCATGATGAGGTTAAGAATGCTACCTAATATGCCTAAAAGCCAGTGCCAGAAGCCTAGATAAGTTGCAGGAAAATAAGTCGCAACTCTGGTCAAACCACTTCGAGTTTTAAAGAATCAGAGAATGGATTGCAGATAGATGGACAAAAACACTGAAAATGCATCCATTATATGACGTACGCAGGACAACTATTATTTTGGAGGAGGGCAAAAATCACTGCATGACGTAGTGCGAAATCATATGAAAGAGCAGAGAGTTGCAACTGTTAGAAAAACAGCTGAAATGGCTGATAAAGTTGAGTTGTCTCAAAAATCAAAGTTTGGCTTCTGACATCAATTTCTTTCTAGGTGATAAGAATTGGGAAAAGAAAAATATCCTCAGATCGTAAGGAAAAACATATCTTATTGACTATAGTAAAGACAGTATATGACAGGGTGAAAAAGAAACCCATGAAGGGGAAAGCTTAGATGTTCTCACTGCAATAAAGTAGACCATTTCAAGTCACGTTATTGGTGGTCAAACAGCACTGGGAAAGTGGATGTTGGAGAAACAACATGAGCTGGAAACGTTTATTGAAGTCGAAGACAAAAGCATTGTTGAGGCATACAAAAACAAGCTGCATCAGAACGTATAATTTGATCAGGGGTTGTTTACTCTTCCTAATTGATTTACTTGCAAAGGCAAGATTTACTCACATTTGCCAGCAGGAGCAGGGAATTAAATTACTAATAGACAGTTTGAAAAGTTGGTGTTATATTGAATTCGTGGTGAAATGAGAAATATTCCATTCTGTAAAGTGAAGTTGGGGTGCCCAGTAAAAGGTGAAGAAATGTTTGTAGGACTGCAGAAGGTACGTGTGCCTCCAGGAATATAGTTTGTCCTTGGTAATAGCGTAGCTGGAACACAGGTAGAATCGCTGCCTTTTGTGGTTGCATGGTTGAGATGTTACGAGAAGGATATTCTGGGATTATTTGATTGTGTGATTGCAATATCACAATTCCACGAACTGAAACAGGAGGAGAAAGCAAAGAATAAAGACAGGGACTTTAAAATGCATATATTAGATACCTTGTTTGATGAAACAGTTGAGAAAAACAAAAACAGAACAGGAGATGAATATTTTCAAATTCAGGAAATGAACTGTGTTATAACAGAAGAATGAAAATCTTAAGCAATTACATCCAAAAGCATACACAGAAGAATAATCTGAGTGTATCACCGACATTACTGCCATAAAATTGACCTCTTGATGAGGAAACGGAGACTATTACATATACAGGTGAACCTGTATGGGCAGAGATTCATCAAGCGGTACCACTTGTACGTTACAGAAAGGAGATTTTCTGTTTTGTGCAAGAATTACGATTACAAGGAAATTTAGGAGAAAGGAGGACTCAAGCCAAAACGTAAAACATTTTTCTTACTGGTCATGATTGTAGAAGGAATTTGCAGAAATGTGGCAGTGATTTTTGGGTTTATGCAACAAATGAGGCAGTAAGAAATCCAGCATCAGTCAGAGCAAGTTCGGCTTTTGAGGAATTTTTACAAGTGTTCGAACTGATTACATCCGCCTAAAACGATTGTAGGCATCAGTATTTGTTAACCATAATGGATGTATCCAGTGCATACCTGAAGGAAAGTCCATTATCCAATGTTAAAGCTAAATGGAGTGCAAACCAGTAACTAAAATATCTCGTGAGATAGGCATTATTTAGAGAGACAGATTCAGATAAATGCCAAAATTTACATTAAAATTAACCAAGTTTGTTATGTATGGCATAAAAATAAAACTATTCAATCCTACTGTGTGCCAACGAGAAATGCACGGAGCATCCAGTGGAGGCACTGGAACGGGTGCAGAGGAGGTTTACCAGGATGTTGCCTGGTATGGAAGGAAGATCGTATGAGGAAAGACTGAGACACTTGGGGCTGTTTTCATTAGAGAAAAGAAGGTTTAGGGGTGACTTGATTGAGGTGTACAAGATGATTAGGGGGTTAGATAGGGTTGACAGTGTGAACCTTTTCCCGCGTATGGAGTCGGGTATTACAAGGGGGCATAGCTTTAAATTAAGGGGGGGGGGGTAGATATAGGACTGAAGTTAGGGGTAGGTTCTTCACTCAGCGAGTCGTAAGTTCATGGAATGCCCTGCCAGTAGCAGTGGTGGACTCTCCCTCTTTATGGGCATTTAAGCGGGCATTGGATAGGTATATGGAGGATAGTGGGTTAGTATAGGTTAGGTGGGCTTGGATCGGCACAACATCGAGGGCCAAAGGGCCTGTACTGCGCTGTATTCTTCTATGTTCTATGTTCTATAAGGCCAGTGGCATCAGACTTTAAAGAACATATTAAGAACTTATAATCAAGATCCCTAGAAGACTGACATCAATGAATTACAATGTTGCTTTTTGCAATTAGGGATGCAACAAATTAATACACTTAATTCCATCCATTTGAACTCATTTGTGGACACGAAATGAAACGATCACTGATATTAATTAAGGAGAAATTGATGAACCAGAATTCTGAGACCACACATTTCGACTATATATCAAATTTTAAGAAAGATTATATTGAACGCGTTATTTGGCTAGACAGGATTTACATGTAGCACAGCGCAGATGAACCAGGCAGCAAACAATAAATGAAAAAAATAGCAATTTTGCTAGTGGAGATAAAGTGTCATTGTTACATCCAATGAGAGGTAAATCCTTAAATGCAAGTTTTTGCCGACCTTATTTAATTTGGAGAAGGTTGAGTGATTGGATTATTTGATAAGTATGGCAGATAGAAAGAAATATCACAGAATGTGTCATGTGGATGTGCACAAAAGCTATTTTTGACTGGGAAGTAAAGCAAAAGGTTACTGGCTACATCACAAAGTGAAGAAACAGGCCCAGTGGATGCTGAATTGAACTTTCATCAAATTAAATTGCAACAAGGTGAATTCTCAAAATTGGGAAAAAGTATTCAGTTACTTCCGAGAGGAAAATCTAAATGATCTGAAAGAATCATTACTACTGCATTTGAGAGAAATGTGGCAATAAACCAGGAAGTATTTCTCTAGTTACATCTAATATACAACATTTCTAATAAACAACATCATTAATGACTTAACCCTCTAAAGTTGGCACAGTTTCAAAAAGAGATTGAATGCATTTTCAAAGACAACAATATCGTAGTGATTTGCAGGGACTGGAGCTCATCCAAATCAATAATGCCTAATCCAGACGGCTCCCAATGATTATGTATGGACCATTTAAAAGTCATAACAATCTGATTTGTGCCACATTCACTTAGGGTAGACTGCCATGAGAACATGGAACAAGTATATTACAGTTTTCAGTTGGACTCAGTCAGAGACATTGGTAGGTAACTTTATCTGAAACAGTGAAGAAAATTTCAACTCCCGTGACACCAAATGAACTATATCAACGCAAAGTCATGTTATTTTTTTATGAAAAATGGCCTAGTCACATTTCCATGACAGCCGGTAAAGTTGTTTCTGGAGTAACCAATTGAATGATTTGCAACGACGATCTGATGGTTTTTAGTTACACGTGGATGGAATATTTGCAGCATATGTTGGAATTTTTCGATCGATTTCGGGAGGCAGCCATGGTGATCAACGTGGTTAACTTTGAGTTTGCACCAGCCCTAGTCACATTCCTGAGCCATGTTATTGTACAAAGGCGCAAAGCCCCACGGGATGTGAAAGCCACCATTATTAGATAGATTTCTCTGCAATGACCAGACAGGGCAGTTCTAAGATTCCAGGGGCTGATTGCGTTTTATCAGACGTTCGTACCGAATTTTAAAAGGTTGGTCGCTTCAATAATTTAATTTCTAAAGAAGTTTGGAAAATTCCAGTGGACGGTGAACTGTCAGAAAACATTTAAGAGCCTGAAAAGTATCTTGACTACTGTCCCAGTGCGAGTCACAAACAATTATGTAAAGCTATTCTAGGTTTATATCAATGAACTGTTGTGAGTGTCAGTATGTTACTCTTCCAATAACACGGCGAGAAGATAGCAATACATATTGGGCATTTTTTCCAGAGAATCGAATGATAATCAACAGAAATATTTCACGTGTGAGAAGGGAATTATTAGCTTATTTTGGCATTACAACGGAGCAACATGCATATTTTCTATAATGAGTGACATCATCTTATATACTGATCCAAATACAATAAGGCTTTTGAAGAGATTTAAGGACAAAAAAAACAGATTGTTTTAATACGTATTTTTTTCCGGTATTTAAGTTATTTTATATTCTTTGTTTCTTTGTATTTGACCTACGGTTTTTAAATAAATTGTGTTTTGCTTAATGTCGTGAATTCTGAATATTGGCAGCGCATTAGAACACAATCTTTGCATTTACCTTCAAAATAAGAAAAAAACTTCCAGACTAGGCTGCATTTAAAAAATATTTTGAGAAGGCCTGGTTTGATCCACAACACTGAATATTTTCTAAACCTTAACCTTACAATGCACACTTAATTTTCAACTGTTTCAGTTGTTGCTTTTTTAAATTTAAACACAAGCAACTGTCACGTAATATAAAGCAAACTATCGGCTTTACTGAAACGAGTCGACCTTTTTTATTTTTCTCTTCGATACAGGGATGCCAGCTGTGGAACCAATGCAGACTTCAGTCATTCCAGCAAGATCTTCGTTCCTCATAAAAGCAAATTGAAATGTAAATTTATAACGTTAACAACAGCTGTCAAGCTGGAAGGAAAAACACGCTAACAATCACGCAAACATGAATAATTACCAAATTTAAGTAAGAAATTGAAAAAAAACATAGTATAAATTAGACTTTGAAACAGACATTACCTAAAGTTTTTTCCAGCAACAATTTATCTGTAAATGATCATGAATATCAATTTAAGTATGGAACGTTCCGTGGCAATTAACAAAAGATAAAGCTTGTTCTGAGCATAATTTCTAAGGTTACTAGTACTTATCCAATCATTGACATGGCATCAATGTGAGGAGTATAGTTTAGCAATATCGAATTTTGGACTCAAAATTCAAATAAGAACTCAGCTGGGCTGACAGCATCTGTGAAGAGAGAGATTGAATTAATATTTCGAGTTGGGTACGAGTTCCTCACAGCTAAGTAATCAATGTGTGTTTCAAACTGTGAGCAGTTCACTGATGAAGATATAATAATTGATAGACTCAAATAACGTCCCTGAACTTCTTCATCCATATCTCTGGAAAAAGGCAATCTCAGAATTGTGGTTACATCACAAACATAAGATTATTTCGGTGGTTTATAACTTTTTTGCCAAAGATTCGCGTTTTTGTTTCCTTATGTAAATTCGCTCTCAATATGTTTTGGAGGGTGAAGCAAATCAAGCCAAACATAACTCCACCACCTATGCAGATGCAACCGGACAACAAGTTTTAAGGAATTACAGATGGGTCGCATTCTGTTTCACCTTATTGTAAATATGTCTTCACTACACTGAATGCCACCACAAACTATAAGACAAAAAAGAAATAGAGTTGCTGAAAATCTCAGACGAAGATGTCCATTTCAAGAAACTGAACATGCCTGGCAGAAACTTTGGAGACAAAAAGAGAGCTAGTTTTTCGATTCCAGAAATCTTCTTGGATGCGATTGTTTCTCTACAAATGCTGCTAGACATGCTGGTTTCCTCCAGCTCTTGCCGGTTTTATTTGGTTTAGACAACCTTACACCAACAGTCTCTGCTATTATGCCAGAATCCGTTGTTGCCACACCTGAATGCATCAGGTAGACGTGCGGAAATTTACCGAACTCACTCGTGCTGAGGTCTTAGTATTCAAACAGCCTCGATCACTGAATCACTATGTTGATACACAGCATTACTTCATGCAAGGCAGTTCTGTCGTCCTGCACTATTGCGAGCATGGTTCACAATTCATTCTAGTTTAGGTCAAAATACTCTTCTGAATTCGAGTGTCCACACTGAAATTTGCAACTATATTATTTGTAACGTAAAATAATTAACAACATGCACAGGAATACATCTCACACTGCAATTATACGTTAGCAAGGCACATCACTAAAGTGATTTCAAGTGACTGAAGGCAACCATTTTCACAGAAAAAGAAATCTGTCTGACATAAAGTGAAAGTACAAAACATCTCAAATCAAATTTCTTAAGTGTTCCAAATATGAAGTAACTAATAACTGACCATGGAATATTTATCTCAGCATGCACAGTCTTATGATAAGAACGAAGTGATTTTGTATCCAGAGATGTGACTGCATAGCTGATTGAGAATGTTGACAACAATTATATCCACTTCGAAATTTCCATTAGAAAGAAACATTCAAAATGCAGTATTTCTTGAACACTGCAGATGAGAAATCGTGAAAATCAACTCTGAACTGATGGAATTGGAGAATTTTCTGAGGTGTTTACGACATTAATCAATTTCAATATTTGAGGTGAACACGTCCTTTCAGGAAAAGCATGCAGCCCATAAAGCAGACAGCTAAATACATTCATTCTCCCTTTTGACACCCACCCTCTAAAGCTATACTTACAATGCCTTGATTTGTATGACACCTGCCAGAAACCATGAAGATATACTGACGTAGGCACCTGTTTGCAAGATAAATCAGTTTGATAAAGGACAGGTCTTTGCACCATGTAAGGACGCAATTCACATAGCACAATTGAATGACACAATAAGTTAGTATCATAAAATCCTTATGCACTGGATGCAGGGCGGTTGGCCCATTGCGTCCACAACAACTTTCTGAAGAGCGTCCCACCTGGAGTCAATTAACTTGCATGTGCCTGGACACTATGGGGACTTCAGAATGTCTCATTAAACTAACTTTCAGATCTTTGGATTTTGGGGATACGGGAGCACCCGGGGGAATCACAGCCAGAAGTGCTAAACACTGTTACAGTTTCTTTTTATCGCTTTACTTTCTCCTCATTCCTATGTTTCAAAATGCCCTCGTGTATTATTAATCACATTAAAGCTCCAAGTTTTTTTAAAAATTATTTTCACTTCATTGCTTTTCAAATTGAAAACTAGAATCAACCGTTATTTGATTCGTCAGCATGATATATGCATCTATGAACTTTTCCAAGGGATCAAACACAATCTCCCTCTGTATTCAATTGAGAACCACTCGATACTTTCTGGTATATATTTCTATGCTATTTGATATATTTGCTTTGAATTTTCGCACCATATGTTTACATTTTTTCTCATTCACATCATTTCTAACCAGCCAGTAAGAGCTAATATCTGAAAGTGATAATCGTTGGAAGAAGGGGAAAGAAAGTCTATTGTCTTCACGCTTAAGTCCATCTTTCATCACTAAAAAATAATGCATCAATGAAAACATGTTGAAATAAAGCATAGATCCTATTGAAATTGAAATTAAATACAATGCATGTCCTCACGCTGTTGTAAACGCTGAGAACTAAAAAAAAGGCAGATGCCGTAATACTTCATCATTTATACACAGAAACGTGATTTCGTAGCCCAAATGAATGTAATACATAAGGAAAAAGTGCGGATGGGTTTTGGTAGAATTTTCCTGATGACCAGAATTAAGTCAACTGCTAATACAATTATATTCTGCAGAGTCCTCTAGAAAGGTGACTTGTTAAATAAAATCTTACATCGAGAAAAGTTCCCGTGCCTCGCTAATACTCGATGAATACCTGAATGAAAAAAAAAAGCTGTCGACAATACTTAGAAATCGCAACAAAATAAATTTGATTTTATGTGTTTAGTTATGACATGTTTGATGAGATCTAAAAAGTCCTTTCCGATACAAACAGTCGAACTAATAAATCGTTGGACATAAATTTCTACATGACATTAGTGGCATATCAACATGCAAGCACATATTATAATGATGAGTCATTGCGAAGTCAATGAATTTGAAGAAAAATGTACTGTTTAATCCCCATCCTCTCTTTTAATATGTTACTTGTTATTTGAACATATTATGTAATGAAAATTTTGTATTTAAGTTGTAAACATTCTTTACATTCTTATGAAAAGGTAACAAATGTATAAACAGTTAGCCAACAGTTTGTTTCTCTGCTGTTAAGGAACGTGTGAACAGTGTTCACAACGAAGTGTGGTTCTGAAAAGGCAAGTGGTAAGTCAGATGTGTCAATGAAATTTATTTGGCGCCAAAGAGTAACAAGAATATTAATGGATAGAACGGAATTAGGCATGAGGCTAAACAGTATAATTTTGCAATATAATTGAGAACAAGGACTTTATGATTCTTTGAAACGAGAGAGTAGATAAATTGAACATCACCTCGAGGAAGGGCTGGGATTGAAAATCGTGCAGAATGCATTCATGGAAAATGAAGGGAAACAAAAATGAATTTGTCATCATTATAGCTGATAAAAAGCAGTGAAACTATTTCAATTAGAGTCGTCAGTGATGGTTGTGTAGTCAGTGAGGAAAAGGAAGAGGAACTTGGAATTAAAGCACCTAAAGCAGAAACGCTGATTAATCGCTTTCTGATGAACGTACAGTAATTTAGATTGTTAAAATACATGCCTTATTCCATCATATCACACTAATGTTCAGTTCCAAAATTAGCTTTGTTCTGGACTTGCTCCCTTGGAACAAAGAAACAAAGATTGAAGAAGGAACTGAGGGATAAAAATAGAATGAATAATTTGACTGACTTAATGAAAGCTGTGAATACTTTTTTCAATTGAGCATTTGTCTTTTTGCAGCTGGACAGGCAGACGAATTTATGCCAGTCGTGCAGATTCATCATGACTTTGCTCAGTCCCGTTAAACCAATGTAATATTATTCTTTGAAAGAACGACAAATATTATAGTTAAAGCAAAATTTTCGATGTGTTGCTTTTGCATTTCAAGTAAGCATTTGTCAAGGTGGCAAGTAACATTCAAATGCACAAATGATAGGCTATGACGATCGTCAATAAGAGACAATCCCAGAACGACCCCTTGACATTGAACAGTGTTAGCATTACTCAATCACCCATGATCAATAGCATGGGCCTTATGACTGACCAGAAACTGAACTGTTCTCATCACATAATGAGTGGCGACACCAACATGACAGAGGCTTAGAATAATGCATGTCCTAACCCCCCCATGTCTACCCATCACACATAAGGCACATGTCAGACGTGTGATAGAACACTCCTCCCGTGCCTCAATCAGTGTATTCTCAAAATGTATAAGACTTCTGACAACATCCACTTTGCAGCAGGTCGCTTGATTAGCCCTGTATCCACACGCATCCACCCAATCAATCACCAATATTCAGTAACAGCAGACTGCATAATATAAAAGATGCACTACAGAAATTCAATGAAGATCCTTAGAGAGCAACCTCACGACGCACATCCCTTCCATACAAATGGATAAAGGCAGCAGATATGTGAGAATACCACTAACTTGAAGTTCCTCTCCAAACCACTCACCATTCTGACTTTGAAATATATCTTCGCCGCTTCACTATTGCTTGAGTAGTTTCTTGGATTTCCTTCCCGAATAGTTTTGTTGATCAACCACAGCAGGACTTCAGTAATTCAACAAAACTGTTGCTCATCACCTAATTCTCAAGTGCAGCTATTGATGAACAGTAAGTAATGGCCAGCTAGCGACCCCCACAAATGAATAAGTACATTTTAAAACGTTTGCCGACTTAAACATAAGATTGCATTGTACCAGTTTTTTGAAATCATTGTCATTCGTTAAGAAAAGTATTTTCTGATGTCCAGAAAACCACTTGTGCACGAACGTTGCATTGCAGAGCAACATGTGACCATAAGAGGGAATGGTATTTGTGCAGAGTGAAGCCATCTGTCCCATCGTATCTGATCCACAAATCGACTATGGCTGATAAGATTCACAGTCCAATTCTCTGCATTTTGCCTGTAACCTTTTCTGCACTTACTTTTCAGGAACAGTTCCATGTCAACCAGAAATGCCATCAATTACTGGATTTCCACGGTTATGTTCAGCATTGTGTTTCATAGATTAATTACCCTCAGTCTGAAGAAATTCTTCATCATCTCACTTCGAGAGAATTGTGCCTTCACTCTGAATGCGATCCCTCGGATCCTGGCTTCTCCTAACGTCGAAGTGTCACCTCTGTATCCAGTCCATCTGGGGCCCTGTTGTGAGTTGCAACAGAACCTCTCTCATCCTTTTCAATTCCAGTTTTTATTGACCTGAAGTCTTTAAATGCTCCTCAATTGTCAATCACGTAAGTCCTTGCAAAATTCTTACAATCCTTCTCACAAACACCGTGACTGATATTTTCTTGGATATTGGGCACAACATTTCTCACGCTATTCCAAACATGGCCTGACTACACCCTTGTAGAGTTTCTGTCATATGTATCTGCTCTTTCATTCCAGCTTTCTTGAAACAAATGTCAACATTGCATTTGACTTGAGAACCACCAACCCGAATCTTCATTTTGATCTCAAGTGAATCCTGAACTAAAACTCGGAAGTGCCTTTGTACTTCAGAGTTCTAAAGCATTTACCAGTTTAGAAAACGTAATATGTCACTATCCTTCCGAGCTAAGCGCATAATCTCATATTTCCCACAATGCATCTATCTGCAAAGTGTTTGCTCATTTTCCTATCATGTCCAAGTCATTCAATAGCCTCTACACTTTCACAACAATAATTGCCCATCCACGTATCTTTGTTCCATGTGGAAACTTTGCAACAATGCCCTCAGTTCCTTTATGTGCATCGTTTATGTATAATGCAAATAATGCGATCCAAGCATTGACCCCTGTGCAAATCCACAGGTCACTCATTGCAATCCTAAAAAAGCACCTTTCTACCTGTACTGGCTGCCTTCTACCACAGCCTCCACTGTAGCACATTGTCAAAGGACTTCTGGAAAGCAAAATATACCATACCACTGACATTCCATTGTGTAAATTGCCAGTTTTGTCATTAGGAATTCTATGATATTCATCACGTGTGAGTTCTCCTTGATAAAGCTGTGCTTTCTCCAACATATTATTGCAAAAAACCCTCAAATATTTAGAAATCTCATCCGTAATAACGGATTCTAAAATCTGACGAATACAACAGGTCTGGCAAACAGCTCCATAGTATTTACCACCTGCAGCTGTCCTTCCTTAAAAGAGGGAGTTTGCTTAGCAGTTTGCAAAGACGCTGGCCTGTTCCATTACTCCAGTGGTTCCTCTACAATATCCTCAGCTATCTTCTCAATTTCTTATTTGGTAACACATCCGATACGGATAATTTGTCTATCTTCTGATCTTTCACTTACCCAGCCATTTCACCCTGGTGTGGCCACTATGCTTACTTCTACGATGACTGCCTTGACATTCTGATAATTTGCTGGTGTTTTCCACTCTGAGAACTAATGCAAAGCCCTTATTCAGTTTCTCTGTTATTCCTTTGGCTCTAATTGCTACTTCCTCAGTCTCATCTTCCAATAGTTTATTTTCCATTGTGGCCTCTCGCTTGCATTTAAAGTCATTCAAACAAAACTGTGGCAAAATTCATCTATGTTAGTAGATAACTTAATCTCATAACAGATAAACATCTCCCCTTCGTCCACTGCCTCTTACGTTGCTATCTCTGTTTTTCAAACAATTCCTATTTTCCTTCATTTTCTGATTAATCCTCATCCTGGTTTAAAATCTTTTTTCTGCATTTAAGCCGTCCCGGACTTCCCTATCAGACATGAATCACTTAACTGCCGCATCTTCATTAGAATGAAATTCTTGTCTACCTCCAGCCTTATCCCCGACATTGCAAGCATTGCTTGTCCACAATCTTCCGTGCTAAGCTTCCTTTATAATATATTCTGGATAGTGCCACCCTCACATATTTGAAGACAGGCCTATTCATTTGTGATTCCATCGTCTCTGTCCTACACTTCAAGATGAATATGATAACAAGTGTATCAAATAACCTCGGATGTTTAGTTCTCAACAACAATCCCCTTGCAACAATGCGTCTGGGCTCCCCATAACTTTGCATCTGTATTTTCCAAGCTGTGCAAATGCTCATTTACCTCGTTATGTATACTGCCTGCATTTAAGAACAGCACCCTCAATCCTGCACTGAGTGTGTTCTTTTCAAAAGTTTCTCCTTATCTTTTGTGGCTGAAGTTCGAGTCCTGATCACTTCCACATCATTGAACTATTAATTATTCTAAAAACGTACTTCTATTGAACCCTCCCAATCGTACATTTTCTATAATCTTTTGCATGGCACTGATCTCACTCTCCTACTACTTCGTTTAAAGTCTATCAACACTTTATTTATGTGATTCGGAAGAAACCTGGTTCCAGGATGATTCAGTTGGATCAAGTCGGATCAGAACAAATGTTTCGTTCGACACTACTGATGAGAATGTCCCACAGATTTGGACCCATTTCTCCATACCAATTTTTAACTGGCAGGTTTGCTTATTCAATAATGATGATACTAAGACAGAAAGGAATTACAGGGAGTCGGTCATACCTACGTTACAGGAAAAAATGAAGTTCATCAGAGGAAAAGAGAATACGCTGAGAGTGCAGGGACACCATGTGATAATTCCCATCAAAACTAAGTATTCCATTTTTGATACTGTTGGCAGGGACGACCAAACAGGGAAAAACCACAGCGGCTATGTTTATGGCACTGAGACTGGCTCTGTGTCTCAGAAAGGAATGGGGGGAGGGGTATAGGACAGGTGTAGTGACAGGAGATACAATCTTGAGAGGAACAGAAAAGAGATTCTGTGTTCGCGAACGAGAATACTAGTTGGTCAAAGTTTGGGAGAAGATTTGTAGCTCGGGTGATCGTTGTTGTAGTTCTGTTCGCCGAGCTGGGAATTTGTGTTGCAGATGTTTCGTCCCCCGTCTAGGTGACATCCTCAGTGTTTGGGAGCCTCCTGTGAAGTGCTTCTGTGATGTTTCCTCCGGCATTTATAGTGATTTGTATCTGCTGCTTCCGATCAGATTCAAGCAATAAGCACATCGACCTGGACCCAATATACTGTTTCAATCAGATTCAATCAATAAGCACATCGACCTGGACCCAATATACCGGCCACTGCAGTGGAGAGCTGGAACGGACAACGGGAAGCGGCAGATGCAAATCACTATAAATGCCGGAGGAAACATCAAACAAGCGCTTCACAGGAGGCTCCCAAGCTCTGATGATGTCACCAAGACGGGGGACGAAACTTCTGCAACACAAACTCCCAGCTCGGCGAACAGAACCTCAACAATCCTAGTTAGTAGATTGCTTCGCAGGTACCAGGTTCAATCATATCTCCAATCGAGACGACAGTAATCTAATAGGGAGGGAGAGCAGTCACATTGGTTAGAATGACATCGGAAGGGAAATGGAGAAGATACTGAAAAGAGAATAAAAGACGTTAGTTTGGAAGCTGGAAGGCAACACAAGTGGATTATTAATCTCAGGATCGCTACCGGTTCGATGTGCTAGTGAGGTTAGGAATAGAGAGCGAGTGCAGATGAACTCATGGTTTCGGGGCTAGTGTCGGAGGAAGGTCTTCAGATATGTGAAACAATGAGATATCTTCTGGGGAACGTTATTAGAATACAAGAAGGACGGGTTGCACCTGAACTGGTGGATGCACGAATATCCTGGGTGGAAAGTATTCAGGAGGATTCAAACTACATTGGCAGAGGAGTGGGAACTTGAATACATATTAGATTATCGGGTATGTAGTAAATACCCAGAGGTAGTGTGCAGAAAGTCTGTGAAGAGGGATAGCAACTTGATCAGATCAAAGTCACAATTAGTGCGATAGATTGAAGTGTGTATATTTTAATGAAAGAAATGTCTAGAATAAGTGTGGCGAACACAGAGCAGGGATCAGTACTTGGAACTTTGATGTTGTGGCCACTACATAGACTTAGGTATCACAAGAGCAGGAATGGTTGCTGGGTGTTTGAGAGTTTAGATGTTTCAAAATGAATTAAGGGGGACGGGAATGTAAAAAGGTGAAGATGTGGCATGATTAATCAGGCGTAGTATCACAGCTGCAGAATAGAAGGTCGTCGAGGGGGGTTTGTCTCCAGAGTCAGTATGGGTGCAAGTCAGAAATAGGAAAGGAGCAGTCACTTTATTGGGAGTTTTCTCAAGATCCCCAGTAGCAATATATCCACAGAGGAGCAGATTCGGAGGCAGATTTTGGAAAGGTGAAGAAGTAAGAGAGTTGTTGACATGGGTGCCTTTAACTTCCCTAATATTTATTGGAACCTATTTAGCTCAAGTATTTTGCATGTAGCAGTTACTGTCAAGTATGTTCCAGAAGGTCTCTTGACGCAGTAATTAAATATGAAACTAGAGGGGAGACCATATTGGATTTGATGCTTTGCAAGGAAACAGGCCAGTTTTTAGTGCTCTTGGTGAGAGAACATTTCAGTGTGGGTGATCCAAACCCCTGACATTCAATATACTCAGGCAGAGGATAGGAGTAGGTTCTAAGAGAAAGTTTTTAATTGGAGTATGGGGAATTACAATGCTGTGGGCAGGAACTGGGCGACTAATTTGGGAACACGTTTTCTCAGGAAATTGCACAATAGAAATGTGGCAGGTATTTAGGAAGAAACCGCTGATAGCGCTGTACAGTTGTGTGCCTGAAGCACAGAAGGGATGGCACGTTTATAAACATTGGGTGAAAAGGGATGCAGAACCTACATTCAAGATGAACGAGGAAGCTTACTGAAAGAAGGGGAAGTAAGGATTAGAAAGGGCTTGTGAGGGTTACAATGTAGACAGGAAAGAACTGAAGAATGAACTAAGGAGAGCTAAGAGGAGCATGAAAACGCTTTAGTGGGTCACATTAAGAAAAATCCTAATGCTTTTTACCCTTACGTAAGGACAAGAGGATGGCCAGAGTGAGATTTGGGTCGTTCAGAGATTGTGGACAGAACTTGCCCTTCGTGTCAGATGAAGTGGGTGAGGTCCTGAAAGAATACTTTGTTTCAATGTTCACTACTGAGAGAGACGTTGATGTTACCTTGAACGGCGTGAAACGGGCTGATGCGTGAGAGCACGTTGATGCTATGAACGACGATATGCCGGAAATTTTGAAAAACACCTAAGGATAGATACACCCCCTTAGTCAGACGGGTTATACCATAACATGTTGGCGGACGCAAGAGAAGCGCTTGTTGCGCCTTTGGCGATGATCATTGCGTTCTCACTGTTCATGGCAGTCGTACCAGATGATAGAATTGGGAAAATTATGGGAATTACAGACCAGTAGATTTGATGTCAGAGGTGGACAAAGTATTGGGGACGATTCTGAGAGAGAAGATTGTAATTACGTGGAAAACTATAGTTTGATTGAAGATAGTCCGAATGACTTTGTGAGGGCAATTCATGCAAAGAGCCGCCCACACGGAATGAAAACCTGTAAGCCTATAACTTCCATAGCTAATCCATCTGGCATGCACTCTCGGGCATGCTACCGGCAATAAAGTACAGTTATTCAATCTAAACTGCATATTATTGGACTGTGGGAGGAAAGTGCAGAACCAAACCACACCAGAATATGCAAAATCCACAGTGAGATTCTCCTGAGGCTGTAATCAAAAACGGGTTCTTGATGCTATCAGGTAATACTGCTCGACATTGAACCACCATGACACATTCAACAAAACAAGGCATGCTCAAAGAGTGAAGCTACTTCTGCACTACGTTCTGAATTCGTCTTCCTGCCTGGCTCATACTTGCAGCCGACTGTACCTAACCACTAACATCATTCGAAATCAATTTAAGTGTTTTGACCCTCTGCTGAAATACTGCATCCAGTAACACACCTCTACCTTGACATGACACTGCGTTTGAAGCTCAGACTGCAGCAAATCATCTCTGAGCCAGAGTGTCGTAAGTGTCTTTCCCCATCATGAATCACAATATAGTCCACCAGTTCTCGTGCCATGTAGTATCAACACAGTGCCTTGTTCAGAACATATTTTATTGAATTTTTAATTTGATTAAGGATAGGTATTCTACAATACTGTAAATATTTCCCACACTTACCTTCAAATTGACAGCAGCCAATAGTTTCGAAACACGTTGTCAGATATCATCAACCAATGAACATTTGGCGTATGATTGATATCACGCATTTTTTATCGGCACCTGATCCTCAACTCCAGTTTATCCTACTCAAATCACCTTAAAATCTGTGCGTCAAACCATATCTAGCAAAAATTCCTCTTACCATCTGCTATCCATTTCCACGTTGCCACAAAATTCTCCTGACTTCATTCTCAGTCAGATTGTGTTTAATGCTTGATGAATCGTTTCTTCCTGATCTCGTGTAACTCATTGAATGTGAATTTTCAATAGGAAATTTCCCAAGTAGACTTGAGCTGAGCCGAAATGACTCGCACGTAGTTCAGCTTCTATTGTGATTATCACATGTTAACGTTCAAACTTGGCAGGATTTGACCACACATAGAGGGTATTTACAATGGCACAAGGAATGGAATTGTAAATGTACTGTGAAGTCAGCTTGCCATAATTTATTTGAAGGAATGAGATGAGAGGAGAGGCGGCATGTTATATAGATATTCAGCTAATTCCGAAATAGGTAATGATTTATGCTTTGAAACGGATAGGAAGATGAGACAACCAAATGCCAGATAGAAGATAATGCGGCAAAATATGATTTTCTTTTTCGTTTTAATGATGCTATTCATTACAATGGGACTAGAACATAAAAATAAGATGGCATAAATCATGTATTCAGGACCTTGGTGAAACTACACGGAATGTTTATGAACGTTTTTATTTCGGAATTGAAGGAAATTATAAATATTTTTCAAGTAATTCCGAGGTGTTTTAGATTGATAACATGAATCCGGTATTTGCATTTTGGAGAAAACTTGACCTGTTTTGGTGTTACTCTGTCTTATTAGGGTGGGTGAGGGGCTGGTGTACTGTTGTATGGCTAATGTATTTAGGGTGTCCATTATTTAGAAAAAGGTTGAAAGGAGAAATCTTTCAAAATTATAAACATAACGACGTTATGTTTGGTTCCATTTGTAATACTAATTAGTGATCCTGCCATCACTTCAGACAGAGTATCAGCTTTCTAATTGGCTATAAAACTCACCACATAGTTCGGCACAGAAAGCCTTGGGAGATGGTTGTCGGACTCAAGGACTGAGACCAGTAGTGTTCGACAGGTTTCAGGAGACTCTCCCTTTTTGCTTGATATTTGTATCAATAGGTTGTATTAGAATATAAGACGAAGGGTTAGTACGTCTCTGGCTGACACCAAAACGTTTGTTGCCGAGGAATCTGAAGAAGTGTCATAAGGTTAAGAAGAGATACTGATAAACTGGGTCAATGGGCTGTCGACTGGCAGACAGACGTTAATTTGTATAAATGCAAGGTAGCATTTTGATAAAGTAAACAAGGCCAGGATTTATAGAATTCATAGTACGGCCCAACGTAGTTGTACAGGCCAATCAGACCTATGTGTTTAGGTGAACAATTCTTAGAAATCTGCGCCACTGTAATATGCGTTTCTTAAGAATGTCATGCTTGCCTACATTGCTCAGATATTTGTGTATAGGACATGGGACATTGAGGTTCACTGGACTTCGGTGAAGCCTCTTATGGGGTAATCTAAGGCAGTTCTGGTCGCCCTTTTTACCTGGATGTTGCCGGGAATGGATAGTTTACGATATGAAAATGCATTGGATATGATGGAAGCATTTTCACGGGAGCATCGGAGAGTAAGAGATGATAGATTAGAAATGTTGGCGACATGGGGTGTAGATAATATGGAGAGCAACGGTCTTTTCGCTAAGGTGGGAAAATTTTAGATGGGTGACATATTTCTAATGCTGAGATAAGAAATATTTCAAATGATATGAGCAGCAACCATTTTTTACAGAAAGACTGATTAGTGTGTGAATGTGCAAGGAGACGTCATGGGCGCAGGTACAGTGACAAAATTTTAAACACATTTGGATAGGTACATGAATACAAAAACGGTTTGCAGAGGTATGAGCCAAGCACAGGAAACACCTTTACATTGGAATCGCGATTGACATGGGGAGTTTGACAGAATGGTCTGTTTCAGGTTCTGTCTGCCCTGTTTTTCCTGCACGTAAGGAAATTGGAACTTCATTTGGTGGAATTTGGAAAAGAAAATAAACCTTCACAGATGTTTGAAACTCAACTTTATTTTTTGTTTTGACATAGCGCACAACTTAACACATCATGATCCTTGCCAGATTGTAATGCAAAATGGTGCCAATGGCATAAATTCAATTCCTATGGCGCCAGAGATTACCGTGAAGGATTGCACTTCTTAACCTCCCCGTCGCTAGAGTAGTTATCACTCTAAAGTTAAACGACCTCACAATTGGTTTCTCGTGATTGATAATGCAAAATGATTGCGTGGCAATATTGTGGCATGCTTTGCAACGATATTTACAGTTTGATGATTTGTATCTTTGGAATTTTTCGCTGTCACCGGACGGTGGTGATTACGAAGTAGAAATAGCAACAGATCGGGGGGGGGGGGGGGGGGGAATGTTGTTGAATGGCAACAAAAGCTAGCCTGATTAAACGACTTTTACTGCTTCAATTTACTGTGAACATAACCAATATGGAGTTTGAGCATTAATATCAGAACAAATAAAGTGGAATTCACAGCTAATCTCACTCGCTATTTTTACCTTCAAAAGATTTCAGTTGAGAGATTAGTAGGAAAAAATGCAGAATTGTACATCAGTTCCTCATGGTCAAATTTAACCTCTGACACCAAATAATAAGAGATACATGACAATACGTAAGGACAACATTATCGCATTTGTTCAGTTGAGAATGGTTGTTGACTCACCATCGTTTTGAGACTTTTCTTTAAACTCTACGAATTGAAGAAAGGAAACAATATGAGTTATCCCAAGAAAACGCCTACAGAATACTTTTGTTGAGTGCTCAATAGAGCATGAGCGGTTAATTTTCATACGATTACCTTTCTGACATTGTTGTAACATGTTTTCTGCAACAGAAAATGCGAAGAAATTAATGCATTTTTAAAATCTAAATATGACAAGATCAGAATTGTCACTCAGTTTCATGTCTGATGAAGGAATACATTTATTCAAATGCTTTTCTGATGAGGCATTGCTGTGTCATGATGTTTCTGGTTAATCAGCTCAAACATTTCTATGTAACATAAATCTGTTGAGGTTATAATGAATAACCATGTTTTAGAAAATTAGGTAGCTTAACTTTACAGAGATGTTCAAAGTGAGATATCATCGTAAATGCGAGTGATGCGGAAATGAAGATTCTCTGTCAGCGATACAAAAGTAAAAACGTTCAGATATCTTTACATGGTGATGCATAATGGTACAATTATTTTACGAAGAAATATTGAGGCAAGTGTTTCGAATTGTGTGCTCAAAGCAAATCAAATAAGCAGCTTGCGAGGGTTTTTTTATTTGAAAGGATACAACTAGACAAAATGAATGCAGTAAAAGTGTCACAGAGGCATGTTTTTTCGTTTAATCTTTCGGCAGTTACTATGGTCTTTGATGTTAAATGGGGAAGCAGTTATTCCAGACTCTGTAAGAACCAAAATCCCGAATTATCTTGGCACTGCTGGAATTGTGAAAAGGCTGCTCTATTACAAGGTTATGTTGTACTTGTTTTGTTTTGTATGTCGAAAGTGGATGTATAAAACAATTTCAGATTTGTCTTGGTTCAGGCTACTTTGCTAAAATCTAACAGATACTGCCTCAGGCAGCAATCGAAGAAAAGAACAAATCATGTTTTTTTTTTCTTCTTTAAAACATGCTGGTGCAATGAAAGATGAGTGTCCACTTTTACTGAGTTCAGGGATATTTGAAGTCTGGTTTAGTTTTAGCAGTCAGAACCTGCTAGGGACACAGAAGCAACGATACTGAAGATAAGTCCCATGCTTCAGAAAGTCATCGCAGGGTGATTATCTCTCTCTAACATCTCTACTGGAAGAACTTGGGATGAACGTATCTTTTTTTTTGGTTTATCAATGGGTACATGTATGTGGACGTTACAGGAAATTGGAACAAAATCATTAAATTATGATACAGTCATTCGAGTTTTTGGGTTGATTAAGTTGTTCTATATTCTGGTCTCATTCCTTTGTGTTTAATGATATCTTCTGTAAATGAATTCTGTTTAGTTTAATACTGTTTGTTTAGAGCAGCTGCATTCCACATTCCACCTTATACCCGCCTAATAGAATTAGAAATGTTCGTGTCTTGTCTAACTTTGTAAAATGTTTTGATAGTATCTGGTCGGATCCATAGCAGGTTGGAGGTTCAACTGTTATTAGGGTTCTTGGACGCAAGGGCAGTAACAGTGGTCAGGACCAGGGGTGTAACATGCACCTGGAAATAGAGAAGGCATGTCAGAAAGGCAATTTCGCAGTGATCATGGGAGACTTCAATATGCAGGTGGACTGGGTAAATAATGCTGCCAGTGGATCCAAAGAAAGGGAATTCATGGAATGCTTACAGGATGGCTTTTTGGAACAGCTTGTCATGAAGCCCACAAGGGAGCAGGCTATTCTGGACTTAGTGCTATGTAATGAACCAGACTTTATAAAAAATCTTAAAGTAAGGGAACACTTAGGAAGCAGCGATCATAATATGGTAGAGTTTAGTCTGCAGTTTGAAAGAGAGAAGGCAAAATCGGATGTAATGGTGTTACAGTTAAATGAAGGTAATTATGAGGGCATGAGAGAGGAACTGACGAAAATAGACGAAAGCAGGGAAGACAGTAGAGCAAAAATGGCAGGGATTTGTGGGTCAAATTGAGGACACTGTACAGAGGTTCATCCCCAAGAAGAGAAAGATTATCCGGGGAGGGATTAGACAGCCATGGCTAACATGGAAGTCAGGAAATGTATCAAAGAAAAAGAGAGATCCTGTAAAGGGGCCAAGAGCACTGGGAAATCAGAAGATTGGGAAGGCTAAAAAAACAAACAGAGGATAACAAAGAGAGAAATAAGGAAGGAGATGATCAAATATGAAGGTAGGCTAGCCAGTAATATTATAAATGATAGTAAAAGTTTCTTTCAATACATAAGAAACAAACGACAGGCAAGAGTAGACATTGGGCCAGTTCAAACTGATCTTGGAAGCCTAGTGATGGGAGATAAGGAAACAGCAGGAGAACTTAATAAGTACTTTGCATCAGTCTTCACAGTGGAAGACATGAGTAATATCCCAACAATTAAAAGGATCAGGGGGCTGAGTTGAGTATGGTTGCCATTACAAAACAGAACGTGCTAGAAAGGTGTATCGTGGGCTGAAGGGCTTGTTCTGTGCTGTACTGTTCTATGTTCTATGTACTATGAAAAAGCTAAAAGGTCTTAAAATTGATAAATGTCCTGGCCCTGATGGGTTACATCCTAGAGTTCTGAGGGAGTTGGCTGAGGAAATAGTGAAGGCGTTGGCTGAGATCTTTCAAAAGTCACTGGAGTCAGGGAAAGTCCCGGATGATTGGAAGATCGCTGTTGTAATACCCTTGTTCAAGAAAGGATCAAGGCAAAAGATGGAAAATTATAGGCCAATTAGCCTAACCTCGGTTGTTGGTAAAATTATAGAATCCATCATTAAGGATGAGGTTTCTAAATTCTTGGAAGAGCAGGTTCGGATTAGAACAAGTCAACATGGATTTAGTAAGGGGAGGTCGTGCCTGACAAACCTGTTGGAGTTCTTTGAAGAGGTGACAAGTATGTTAGACCTGGGAAACCCCGTGGATGTGGTCTAACTAGACTTCCAAAAGGCCTTAGATAAGGTGCCACACGGGAGGCTGCTAAGGAAGGTGAGGGCCCATGGTGTTCGAGGTGAGCTACTGGTATGGATTGAGGATTGGCTGTCTGATCGAAGGCAGAGAGTTGGGATAAAAGCTTCTTTTTTGGAATGGCAACCGGTGTCAAGCCGTGTCCCGCAGGGTTCAGTGTTGGGGCCGTAGCTGTTATATATTCATGATCTGGATGAAGGGACTGGGGGCATTCTAGTGAAGTTTGCCGATGATGCAAAGTTAGGTGGACAGGCAAGTGGTACTGAGGAAGTGGGGAGGCTGCAGAAGGATCTAGACAGTTTGGAAGAGTGGTCCAGGAAATGGCTTATGGAATTCAATGTGAGCAAATGCGAGGTCTTGCACTTTGGAAAAAAGAATACAAGCATGGACTACTTTCTAAACGGTGACAAAATTCGTAAAGCCAAAGTACAGAGGGATTTGGGAGTGCTAGTTGAGGATTCTCTAAAGGTAAACATGCAGTTTGAGTCCGTGATTAAGAAAGTGAATGCAACGTTGTCAATTATCTCAAGAGGGTTGGAATATAAAAGCACTGTTGTGCTACTGAGACTTTATAAAGCTCTGGTTAGGCCCCATTTGGAGTACTGTATCCAGTTTTGGTCCCCACACCTCAGTAAGGACATACTGGCACTGGAGCGTGTCCAGCGGAGATTCACACGGATGATCCCTGGAATGGTAGGTCTAACATATGAGGAACGGCGGAGGATCCTGGGATTGTATTGATTGGAGTTTAGAAGAATAAGGGGAGATCTAATAGAAACTTAGAAGATAATACATGGCTTGGAGATGGTCGTCGCTAGGAAATTGTTTCCGTTAGTCGAGGAGACTAGGACCCGTGGACACAGCCTTAGAATTCAGGACAGAAATGCGGAGACATTTCTTCAGCCAGAGAGTGGTGGGCCTGTGGAATTCATTGCCACAGAGTGCAGTGGAGGTTGGGATGCTAAATGTCTTCAAGGCAGAAATTGATAAATTCTTGATGTCACAAGGAATTAAGGGCTACGGGGAGAATGCAGGTCAGTGGAGTTGAAATGCCTATCAGCCATGATTGAATGGCGGAGTGGACTCGATTGGCCGAATGGCCTTACTTCCGCTCCTATGTCTTATGGTCTTATGGTCTTATAGTCTTATAGTAACAATTTGTCAACAGGGAAAATACAGTACGTCAGGCAGCATCCTAAAAGCAGGAAAAGAGAGTTATCAGCCACAAACGCTTCATCAGGAATGTGTGTGTGTGTGGGGGGGGTGGTGGGGGGTGGAAGGGGGGGGCGTGTATGTCAGGGAGTTGAGATGTAAATAGTCGGTTGCGTGAGGCTATGGGAAAGTAGCTGGGAAGACGATAGGTGAATGCAGGTGGGGGTGTGTTATGGTGATAGTTTGGACTGGAGGCTGGCGCAGGGAGATGGGAAGTAATATGTACTGATAAGACATTTCCCGCCACTCCACTTCCTTCATCTTTCTTGGCCGCTGCAAGAGGTGTAAAACTTGTGCCTACAACTACCCCTTTATTGCCGTCGAAGACCCCAGAGGATCCTTCCTCATCTGGCAGAAATTTTCCTGCACATCCAAAAACCTCAACATCTGTCTGTTTCTCTCGATGAGGTCTCCTCCACTCTGGGGAGACTGGACGCCAAATAGCAGAATGTTTTATGGAACATCTCTGGAAAACACGCACCAAGTGGCTGACCACTTCAACTCTCGCACTCGCCCATCATCCAATGCAACAGGGGCATGCAAATCCTCCTTCAACGTCAATACAACTCCCATGACGCTTGAAGGAAAAAAAACTCATGTTCTGTCTTCTGACGCTACAAACACGCAGCATCAACCTCGAATTAATGTGTTTCCTCATCTCCCCCCCACCCCCACCTCAACGCAGATCCAACCCTTCTAATTGGAACTGCCCTCTTCAGCTGTCATTTACGCCCATTTTTCTTCCAACGTATCCATTGCACCCTCGATCACGTCCTACCATCATCACCCCTACCTGTATCTACCTATCCACTTCCCAGCTGTCCAAATCCAGCCGCATTGCTACCCTCCTATTTTTCACTCATACCCTTCCTCCATCCTTCCACACGTTCCAAAACATAGGCTCTCCTGCTCCTCGAATGCTGCCTGAACGCTTGCAATTTTCAGGCATCACACTGTTCGAATTTGACCTCCATCATCTGCAGTCCTTACTTCCTCAAAGGCAGTGACTGATCGTTGTTAGGGTCGTTTAACTATACTTGTTGCAAACATGTTTCTTTCAATTACGAAGAACCTTGTGGGTGTGGAAGACGTGACTTTGAAGTTTTACAATGATAGACAATTCAAAACTGCTGGAAGTTTTAGTTAAGCTGGAATTGTTAGTCAAGCTGGAGTTTAAACCCCTTCATACATGATAATTGCGGAGAACATTATAACAGTAACTCAGCATTTAAACTTTCTGGTTAAGTTATAAGAATATTTGGAGGTAGTTGAACTTCAATTTAAAATGAAGCAGCTTGAGTTACAGGCAGGAGAAAAATAATTGGAAAAGGGAGAGAAAGAGAGTAAGAAGACTGAGAAAGAAAGTGTGAAGGAAGAAAGAACGAGAGAGAGGTTGAACATCATAAATTGACATGAAGAGATCAACGTCAGCTTGAAAGAGTTGATATGAAGTTTGAAGGTAAGCTTAATGAGGAAGAAAGTGAGAATGAAATAATCCAGTATGGCGAAAGACCTGATGTGGATCTGTTTCAATATATAAAAGTATTGCTGAAATTCTATGAGAACGTTTTAGATGCATTTTTCATTTCATTTGAGAATTTGGCTAAACAAATAACGTGGCCAGTGACAAAATGGATTTTGATAATTCAAAGAAAAAACTTCTAGATAGCGCTAGTGAGACATTTGCATCACTATCAGAGGAAGTATCTCTGGCATGTGTCGAGTGGAAGAACGCCATTTGAAGTTCATTTGAGCTTATGATAGAAGTCGACCAACAACATTTCAGCAATTTAAGGAGGGTCACTGATAAAGCCTTGATTGAGATGGAATGGATCTAACGAATAATATTGATAGGTCGAAAAGGGTATTTAAAATAGAAAATGCCTATGATGTTCTTTGAGGGACGATTATTTTGGGGGAGTATAAAACTTCTCTTCCTGATGTACTGAGAACTCATGTCGAAGAGCAGACAGTTTAAACAGCAAGATTCGTAGCTGCACTGGCTGATGATTGCGAGTTGGTCCATAAAGTAATTTTTGGCTTCAAACATCAATTTCAATCAATGAGTGATATAAATTGCGGAAAAGTGAAATCCTCACGGTGAGAAGCAAAAGGATGATTACTAAAGTGACAAAAAGATACACTTGAAAGGGAAGAGAAGTTAAACTTGTGCGGTGTTATCACTGCAATACAGTAGTCCACAATACTACCACTTTTTCAGTCATTTAGAGAAATCACTGGGAACCCAGATGTAAGATAACCGGATAAGTCAGTGGTTGGTGTTTTCGTTTGGAGTGGTAACGGAAATCACAGTAGAGGTTACAAATCTGCACCTACAAACTGATCAGTGGTTGTTGAAGGAGCAAGTTTCAGGTCTTCAGCGGAGTGGAGTCGATGGGCCGAATGGCCCTACTTCCGCTCCTATGTCTTATGGTCTTCTTAAACCACATAATTGCAAAGGATAAAGTTTACCCAGGTAGGAAGAGATCATCAAGTAAAGAGGTTATAATATTAAGAGTTATAAGATCCATTAAAGTTGAAAAGATTGATACCTCAGGAGTACTGTTACCAAAGAACATGGAAGTGGAATATAAGTGAGACAATAAGTGCTGAATTATGTAGAGTAAGGATAGAGTGTCGAGTTAAAAGTGAAGACGTCGTGGCAGGAGTACAGGAAGAACTCACAGCGCCAGGAATGCATATTGTTCTTGCTAAAATAAGCCGAGTTCACAGGCATGTGCTCAAAACGTCAGTGAAAAATCAGACAAGTGAGGTATTATCGCAGGCATGTGCTTGGAATATTCTTGATGGTGTGGTAGCGCGCTCAAAACGTCACCAGTTGAAACAGTAGATGCCAATGCGTCCATTTGTGCAAGTTGAAGTGGAGTTATCAGAGGCCCCGTTTGAACAGATATATGAGAGCAAACAGGAACAGATGGATGTCAAATTAGTCATCCATATGTCATAAAAAAATGGATCTGACGAACAGCAGAAAAATGAATGAATGGAGCAATTGCATCAAAAAGCATACAGAGGAAAAAAGAATCTGAATGTATCCCTGCGTGATATAATCCTTTGAAAAATGCCTTCATGAGGATACCGAGAAAATCACATATTCCGGCGGATGAGAAATGGGCAGAAGTTGATCAAGTCGTATTACCAGTAGGTTATAGAATGGCCGTAGGCGAAATTGAGGACGGCATATGCTGGGGATTTGAGTCAAGACTGTGGTGCTGGAATAAAACAGCATGTCAGGCAGCACCCAGGGAGCCGGAAAATCGACGTTTCGAGCAGAAGCCCTACACCAGGAATGAGGCCGTGAGCCTTGGGGTGTAGAGATAAATTTGCGGAGAGTTGTGCCTGTGAGGGAAAGTAGTTGAGCGTGTAATAAGTGGATCGAGGTGGGGGCAATGGTAGTTGGTCGGAGGGAAGGATGGAGCAGATTGCTGGGATGGAAAATAGACAGATGAGACAAGTCATGAGGTCGGTGCTGAGCTAAAAGCTTGGATTAGGATAAGGTAGGGGAGAGGAAATACCGAAACTGGTGAAATGCACATTGATGCCATGGGTTGGAAGGTCCCAAGGTGGTAGATGAGGACATCTTCATCCAGACGTCGGCTAATACAGAACTGACGATGGATGGAGACCAAGGACCTACATATCCTTAGTGGAGTGCAAGGGGGAGTTGAAGCCACATGGCGTTGGGGTTGGTTGGTGTGTGTGTCTTAGAGATGTTCTCTGAAGCTCTCTGCCAGTAGGCTTGCTGTCGACCCAGATGAGACTTCATCGAGAGCAATCGATACAATAACTGATTTGTGTCAAAGTGCAGGCGAAACTTTGATGAATGTGGAAGGGTCATTTGGGGCCTTGGTTTGAGGTGAGGAGGGAGGTGTGGGCGTTAATAAGCTTGGAGGTAGAGGCAGTAGAAGAAGTGTTCGATGTCATTAGTAAACTCGGATGTGGAGCGTGTGATTTCCCATCACACATGTTTGAATGATACCTTCCAGCAAAACGCATGTCTCATGTCTCTGCCCTCGAAACCCACTCCTCAAACCATAAAAATGGCACAACGCACCGCAGTCCAAAACTTCCACTCAACCAACCTCTGTAGACACCGTGTAATCCCCTGCGAATTCCAACACCAACAAATGGACTCCACCACCACGAGAGATATATTTCCCTCCCTACCTCAACCGTTTTCCATAAAGAAAGTTCACTGCACAACTACCTCATCAGCTTCTGCCCGACAACAATCCACCCTCCCCTCCGAGAACTGGACACTGGCACCACAGGAATTGCACACGTGTGTCCACACCTTATCTTCACCTTCGTCCAAAGCCCCAAACGAGCATTCCACATCCATCAAAGTTTCACCTGCACTTCCACACATGACAGTTACTGTTTCCGTTGCTTCCGCTGCTATCTCTCTACATCAGGGAGGCAGGATGCTTATTCGCAGAGTGCTTCAGAGAAACACTCTGGGACACCCGCACCAACCAACTCCACCACCCTGTGGCGTGACACTCCAACACCCCCAATGCTCTCTGCCAGGAACATCCAGGTCTTCGAACTCCTTCATCTCCACTCCATTACCAACAACGTCAGGAGGAATAACGCCTCGTCTTTCACCTAGGGATTCTCCAACCCCATGGCATCAATGTGGATTTCATCAGTTTCCTCATTTCCCATCCCTCCACCTTATTCCATTTCCAACGTTCCAGCTCAGCACCATCTTCAGAACCTGTCCCACATGTCCAAATTCCTCCCCGCCTATCTGCTTCAGCCTGGACTCTGACTGATCACTTTTACTCCACCTCCTTCCATCTATTGCACTCCCTGCTACATTCCCCCCAGCCCCACTTCCCAATTATGCCACTACCCCTGACGATCCCAGCCTCATTCCTGATGAAGTGTTTTGCCAGAAACGTCAATTTTCCTGCTCCCGAGATGCGGCCTGGCCTGCTGTGCTTTTCCAGCACCACACTCTCGACATAGAATTGAGTATCACTTGCATAGTGTCACTCACGAATTACCACGTCAAAATGCAGAAACCTTTTTTGGTCTGCACTGCACAAGGATGTAGTTGAATTTGGGCAAACATGTCATACATGTCAGCCAATTGGAAAACGCAGGCAAAAAACAAAATCCCCACATTTAAGAGCAATTCCTGCATTTGACAAATATGTTACACGGGTCCTAATTGATTACAGAATTGATCCTCTAAATAAAACAATGTGTCGGTATCAGTATTTGTTAATATTTATGGATGTGTCCATGAGATTTTCTTAGAGCAGTCTATGATACAATATCACATGTAAAAGTGTTGCAGTAGTAATTCAATTCTTTTTTAATAGATACACTACACATAAAGAGATCCAATCAGATCGAGTTTCAAATTTTACATAAATTCAAGAAAGTAACAGACAGTCAAGGAATAAAACAATTCAATCTACTGCAGAAGATCCAGTATCGCAGATAGCACTAGAATGGTGGCATCAACATTACACTCCATGTCAAGAGTTGAAAATCAAGATTGTGATAAATAAATTCCGTTTGTATTTTTGCTAACAGAGATGAATCAAATGAATTGGCCTAAACCATTTCATTTGAAGTATATTCTCTACATGATGAGACAGGACAAAAGAAAAAGGTATCGAAAAAATGGTGAGTTGAATTCAGAGACGACATATTTGGATAATGTGTGACATTCTTCTGGAGAATGGCCTCATACAGCAGTCAAGTTTGCTCGACATCATACAGTGGACCAAGAAACAGATAAGAAATCAGAAATCCGCAATTTTGCTGTTGGACAAAAAATGTCAGAGTTACTTTCAGTGACATGTAAATCTTTAATAGCAAAATTTATTGGACCTTATCAATCGAAAGGAGTTTGACTGAGGTGCACTACTTGATCAGGATTCTGGAGAGAAAGAAATCTAACAGAGTGTGTTATGTGAATATGCTTATAAGGCATTTTCATAGGAAAGAAAAGCAAAGGGAGAATGTGTTACAAGTTACAAAACAAAGTGAAGCATAAAGGTCATAGGATTCAGAATTTCTCATTCTTCATATTAAAGAGTACAATGAGGAAGTTGTCAGAAGTTGGGATGAATTATTGTGCTACCTTCCAGTAAAATCGAAAAGATGGGAAAGATTTCTTTAAAGTATTGCATTTTGAGATATGTGGAATTAAGCTGGGATGAGCAAAAAAAAAGCATGATTTCGGGATATGAAAAGCTATTCAGATTCAGCAACATCCTTATTGGTTAAATTCCCTGAAGTTGGCACAGATTCAAAAGGAGTTGGAAATAACGTCCCACAAGGGTGTAATCGAAGATTTTTTTTGCTGTGATTGGAGCTCACCAGTGGTAATGATTCCAATTCCAAATAGTATCCAAAGTTTTTACGAGAACTATCGAAAAATCAATGATGAAGGAGCGTCGCTCCGAAAGCTAGTGTGCTTCCAATTAAACCTGTTGGACTATAACCTGTTGTTGTGTGATTTTTAACTTTATAAAAGGTGGGAGGATCAACTTATATTTCCAAGTTGAAATTCATCCGAGGGTACTGGCAGGTATCTTTACCCAATAGACTGAAGGCAATTGTGGCTTTCATAATGCCATGTGACTGTATAACTATAAAGCCATCCCATCCAGCAAGGAAAATGTGCTAGTCCCTTTTCAAAGACTACCTAATCAGTTCAGTTCCACATTATCAATTGTGTGGAATATATTTTTCGATAGACTTCAGGAAGCAGCCTTGGTGATAAACCTGGCTGTCAGTGAATTTGCAAAGCCTAACTCAACTTCCTGAGCCATGTTATTTGGCATGGACAAATGCTCCTGACGAATGCAAAATCAAAACTATGTGGGATGTGTGCAATACCATATTGGAAAGGAACAGTGTCACAATTCATGGGTTTTATTGGGATTTTGCAGCGAATTTTAGCAGTGTGGCTGCTCCACTCCCTGAATTATTACATAAAGACAAGAAGTTTCAAAGCACAACGGACTGTTCGAAGGCATTTCACAGCCTTAACTTTGTGTAAAACCGTGCCTCAGTATTACCAACAGTTAATCAAGCAAATCCACTTCAAGAGGATATCGGTGCAAGTGTTCTGCTTGTCTGAGCTATGCTTTTATATGAAGATGACATGAAGATAGAAATGTCTACCGGACATTCTTCTCAGAAACTGAACATTAATTCACAGAATTAATTAACATTTAAGAGGGAGACGTTGATCATGGTATTGTGATATAATTTCAACGTTTATGATACTAGTAATATAGCTGAGACAAACGAATGTACTGATCAGAATCCACGAATGTTTTTGGAGAAATTTGTGAAGAAAATTCCAGACTGTTTAGATGCTGTTGTCATTGCAACCAATGAATGTGTGCAAATTGTGCATATGGCTGGACGAGAAAACATGATTGCTGACGAATTCGCGAGACTTGGATGAGAAACTAAGGCATTCGGTGACAGAAGTAGTGGACATAAATGTAATTTACTCGCGAATGTTTGCATGATTGTAATCAATGTAATATAAATGTGTTGCCGTGTATGAAAGTGTAAGATTAAGAGGTATTAAAATTAATCCGTTATGGGACATTGATGTTTCATTATTTTAAGGGTGTAGATGTGATAATGCAGCTCCTTTAACAAGGTTAAGATTTTTTTTCAAGTGGGGTTGAAAAACGCAGAGGTTCTGAATTGTTCGGCTAAAGGCCACTTTGATTGTACTTAAACATATGTTGCCTCAGGCTACAATTAAGGAAAAGAGTTTTTGTTTGTTTTTGTTACGTCACTTTTGCAATGAAAGAGAAGTAGTCAGTTGTCCCTGTTCAGGGATTTCTTCAGTTTGGTTTCATTCTTGCAGTTAGAAACTGCTGGGGGCAGAGAAGCAGCGATAGTGAAAGGTTCCATGCTTCAGCAAAAGATCTCTCGCTGTGTTTTCTCTCTCTAACATATCTGCCGGAAAAGAAACTTGGGTTGGAATTTACCTTTTCTGTCTTCCGGTCTAATGATGGGAATATTGCAGGAATTTGGAACAGCGATATTAAGTTGTGATCAAGTCAGTTATGTTTTCAGATTGATTAAGTTATTCTGGTTTTCTTTTCTCTTTTGTACGTGTTTCATTTGGTAGCATTTAAACAAATTCTCTTTTTTGTAGAAAAGTGAGTGGTTTCACCAGATGCATCACTCCTGTTATACCTAACTTACATCTGCCTATAATAACTAGAAAACCTAGTATCCGGCTACCTTCTTATAATGTTTTGGGGGGATCTTACGTGGTTCATAGCAATTTTCATTCGCCAAGGATATTTTCATGGCCTTTTAGCAATTCGACAGCTTTACATTTTAGTCACTTACTTTCCTTTCGTTTTATTTTGTGTACATTTCGACACACACAGACCTCTTTTTCTCTCTCTTTGATATGTATAAATATCTATACAAAAAAAAACCTCTCTCTCTCAATGGTAATGCACCACCTTACATTTACCATTGCAAAAAGAAAATGTGCTCATCTAGGGTATGTTCATCACATGCATTGAAGGTCGAGGGTATTGCCTTTGCCTACAATAAAGTCAGGAGTTTTGGAGATCATGTTCTCTAATTCCAGGTTGCGTTTGGAATTATTGGTTTCATAGGCAGTGACAAGTGAGTGTGGTGTTTCCTTTTCGGGTGTGGAATTGATTTAATTTAAATAGTGTATGCCTTGCATAATAATGGCTCATTTAATCTGAGGAGATGTCTGGGCAGGGGAGAACTTATTTCCAGAATTTTGCAGAAAGTTAAAAAGACAAAGATTTTTAAATTCTCAGACAATCTCGAGGTGGGGTTACCTCTGTCGGCGTGCAAAGGGGAGGAAGTCGCAGCAATTGCTCTATAATTGCAATGTTTGGAAATGCCATCGGGATCATGCGAATTGGCTGAAATTCGTTTGAAAATGAAGCAGCTCGAACATGAAGAGGAAATGAGACGTTGTTAATTACGATTGAAAACAGAAAGTTAAGAAGAAAATGAAGGCCTAGCTAACGAAAGGGAAAACAAAAATAGTTGTGAGCTTCACAGTTTGGAACTGACAAGTCAAAGTAGACTTAAAGTAGTGGATGGAGTATTGGAGATAAGGAGCAGTGATGACAAAAGAGATGGAGAGAAATGCCAACGTAACGAGAGGTCTGGCGTTGATTTTTTTTAAAAATATACCCAAGCATTGTTCAATTTTAATGAGAAGAATGTAAAAGCCGTGTTCATTTTATTTGAGAAAGTGACAACACAAGCAAAATGGCCGGATACAATATCCTAATTCTTGAACCAAAGTTGTGTTTTTGAGCTCGTGACTTCGTTCGATCAGTACCAGATGAGTTTTCTGGTTAGGATGGAAAGGTGAGACAGGCCATCTTTTGTGTATATGAGCTCGAATCCCAGCACTGAAGATATACAGACAATGTGTTTAGCATGCAATAAGTAATAAACTCATCAATTGCGTTCAGAGTTTGAAAAATTAAAACAAAGTAATGGGATAGTGTGATAAGGTCATTGAAAATAGATCTAACGTATAACACTTTTAGGGAGATGATAATATTGACGGAGTTCAAACCTTCACTTCCTGAAGTAATGAGATTTAAACGACAAGATCACAGTGTATATTCCACATGTCTACGTGTTTGTTCATAATCAAATGTTTGGATTTCGACATCAGTTGTAATCTGTGAAGAATAGAAACAGGGCGTGCAGAGAAATCTTGAGATGTTAAGGAAAATGTGATATCATTGAAGATATTAAAGATAGATTAGCACAAGAAAGAAAGGAACCGCATTGGGGGAAAGAAAAGTAAAAACAAAGCTCATTTGCCTCTCGTGTAATAATATCACCTGCCTGAAATCTCAGTAGTGAGGTTGAATAAAATGTACTGGGAAGACGGATGTGGGAAAATAAATAAACCAGTGAATTTTGCTGAAATGATAAAAAAAAGTGTGGAAGCTAATTAGTTGCAAAAGAGTATACAACTGGTCAGGGTTTGGTTGAAAAGGAAGTGCCAGCTCTCTTTACATGATTATTTGCGAGGGTGATGTTTATTCATGTATTCCAGAGGAGCGGATGCACAAATTAAATTTTACGAGAAAAGTGAACAATTATTTGAGGCATACGGAGATATGAAAGTCAGAAGTAGAATTGCCAGCAAAGATGGTAATATGTGGAATTCATGATGACAAGTGCAATGTTCCGTTACAAGAAATGGGATTGGGGAATCCTCTGAAAAGTGCTCAAGTATGGCTAGGAGCAGTGCAGGAAATGTTGCTTCCAGAAATAAAATTTATCCATGTTAATTATTAGCTGCGTAACATTTGTGGCTGGTGCTCATTTTGGTGGAAAACACAAAAGAAAATCAGGAAACCGCTGTGCTACAGGAAGTATATCCTAGGAATTCTCCTAACAGCGCAGTAAAAAGTTCAGAAAGCCACAGTATGAAACATGAAGAGAAATTCATCATTAAAGGTAAGGGCTTTAATGATCAAATAACAGAAAGCATAATTACACGAACAATCAAAAGAAAAGAAGATAAGAAAGTAGATATTATTAGCTCAGATAAATTAGCAGAATTACAAAGAAAATATGAAAAGTTAAAGCAGTTGAAGCAAAACAAAAATTATATGAAAGAATATGCTGAGTATTTTAAGAATGTTACAATATTTTTTTTAAAAAAATAGAAATGGGAACCATTTGATATTCAGGCCAATAAGAAATGGACAGAAGTTCATCAAGTTGTTTTCTTGGTAGCGATAAGAAGGATGTGTTGTGGCTAGCACAAGAACTGCAAACAGATGGATATTGTAATTAAGAAAATTTAAACGATGATACCAAAAAAAGTTTCTCAATGTCTGGAATGCCATGAGTTTTCTAAAAAAAAAGTCTTCATCATCAGTTTATTAAGAAGCTCAGAACGCATTTACCGGACATAATCAGCATCCTTAATACCCATTCACACGTTTGACAATGCTTTTAAAAAATGCATAATTGCTTGCATAGGACTGGGACTTGCAATAAACACGGAATTATTTTAATTTATCATATTGCATGCACGTATTTGACTTTAACAGATTCTTGCATTGCCCAACATCGTGAAGGATTGTGCAGAAGTTACCTAGTTGGTATTTCGAGACTTTGACTGCTCATGGATATACAATCATGTCGAGGATCAAGTTTTACACTCAAAGAATTTAAGGAGGTTATGGATAGCTTAGTAATAGGACAAGTCGAATGCATTATGTACAATTTAGACTCACGGGAATCACGAGAATAGTCACATTCTAAATTGAAGACAATGTTGGGTCCTTATAGTGACGACTATCCTGAGGATTTGGATAAATGAATTCCATTCGCACATGTTGAAATGAAGGAAGGATCTCATAAATCAAATTCAGTGCACGTGGATTACTTTTCAGACATAAGGTGAAAGGACTGCTGAAATGCAGTGATGAGAAATTGATGAGTCAGACTTTAGAGCTCATATGTTTGGACTATTTGACAATTTTTAGTGAAATAATAAATAAAGGGCTTGATTTAGCAAGTCGGCATTTGAAAGTGTCACGTCATGTCGTGAAACAGGATGCACATAAGAAGTCAAAAAAGCTTACGTTTTCTATTGGAAACAAAGTGTTAGTTTTATTTTTTCGGTCGATGAACTTTATAACGCATGATTTAGTCGACTTCATCAATCCAGAAAGAAATTGAGTGTGGTGAATTGTTTGATAACAACGCCACACAGAAAAAAAAACAGTTTCCCCAACGTGAATATGGTCAAAACTTTTTTTGACTAAGAAGGAAAGTAAAAGGAGAATGTGTTAATATATATAATACAGTGTAAAAATCCAAGTTCTGATGATAGTGATTCTGAATTTCTTTAAATTAATTTGGACAGTGAGGAAGTTCTCAGAAACAGGAATGAATTATTGAGTTGCCTTGCAGAGGAATTTCGAAATGACTTCAACAAGTTGTTGCAATCACCTGAGGCAATGTGTGGGAATGAATTGGGAAGCTCTATTTTAATTATGCATGATATAGACATCAGAAATATTATTCCAGTTAAGCAGCATCCTTCTAAACTTAACTTTTAATTCTTCAAAGTTGGCAAAGGTTCAATAAGACATCAAAAGCCTACTCAAAGACAAAACAATTGAAGCGAGTTAGAGCAAATGGAGCTCACCCACAGTAATGTTGCCAAGACCAGATTTTGCCCAATGAGTATTTGTGGACAAACGGAAAATCAAAGATCATAGACAATCTTTTTCGAATCCCATTCCACATTTGGGATGCAGCACTGGGAAGGTGGGACTGACTCGAAAGAAACTGGAAGTCGATTTTTTCCGGAAGAGCTAAGAAATTTTTGGTATGGTGTTCTTGATGCCGAATAAGTGCACTTTTTCAAACGCAAGCCATTTAGTATGAGAAATGAAGATATATATTGAAGACAATCAAATACAGTCATTTCGGGAGTACCCAATTTCGTGCTGTGTTTTGACAATATCGTGATTTCTAGTCACGTATTGAAGGAAAGTTTGGTATATCGACCAAAATTGTTCATTTGACTGCAGGTGGCAAGCTTGGTGTTAAACATTGTTAAGAGTGAATCCACAAAAAGGTACGTCAGTTTCCTTTGCCCTGCCATTGGGCATTTGGGTATTTTCCCGACCTTAGGCAAATAGTCAATCTCTCCAATTCACGGAATTCAGACATTTTCTTTTCTTACGTGAAGAATATACCAAAATCTGGCAAGTGATTGCTCTACTAATTGACTTGCTGAAGAAGTGCAGAAGGCAATTGATGGGCCGAACACGTTGTTAACCAATGCCCCATTGTTAGCCACACCTAAATGCACAATGCCATTTGAGACTGGCTACTGATATGAGTGATATATGTGTCAATATTGTACATTTCTATGAAGACGACGAGAACACAGAAGGAAGTATTGATAATTCTTTCAGTAAATTCAATATTTATCAACAGAAAGAAGGCCTTGCTTTTTGTGCTGTTATTTCAAAATTCCAACAATCATATTGTCAATAATTTGGCAGAGATAGTTGTATATTTTGATAATAACCACTTGAAGTTTTTGTAAAAAAAATGTAAAAGATTGTTCCAATACAGCTTGTTATTGCAACCTTCAACGTCAAAATTATACATGTTCCAGTTCGAGTGAATTTAATTGCTCTGTTGTAACAAGTTTGATGAAGCATGAAAGAGGTGCACGGTGGTGGCAAATAATGAAATAGATTAGTCCGTAGCAGTAAATGTTTGCATGCTTGCAATCAATCTCATGCCTATATATTGTTCGTATTCATAGTATAAGACTAAAGCTTTTTAGAAATGACGCCATCTTTATATATTAATGGGTTGTTTCCTTTCAAGCGGACTTGTGACGCTATGCACTTCAGAAATTTAGTTTGCCCTTTCTTTATGAGGAAAGGTTAGACAGAGTCACCGTGCAGTCTGCAATAACATAGATATCTTGTGAGGCTTCTTTAACATTTAGAACAAGGATGCAGCCTGCATAAATGGGGTTAAGCCTCCTCAGAATCACGATTTTCAGTTTTACCTTTCTGTAGTTGCCGTGGTCTTCATTCTAAATGTGGAAATTGTTATTGCACTCTGTAATGACTAAGAGCTGTGTCTGTCTTCAGTCGTCGAGAATTGCTTGTGAGACAACCTATTTTGTTGAATATGTCTTTGCTCAGGTTTACTTTATGGGATACTCCTTTATTGGCATATAATACATAATTGGTTTTATATATATATTATTGTTGAACATTTCAATACAATTGCTGTGTTGCAGATTGTTTCATTTCAGTTCAATTTTTTTCTGTATTTTAATGGCAGTGTAGATATCATTTGAGGTTTGGTTAAAGTCGAGTGGTTTGACAAATGAAAATCCATCAAGAATGCAATTACCTACACTTTCCTTAAAATAATTTTAAAAAGCTAGTCTTTAGTCTACTTTCCTGGGTAGTTTTGAGGGCGGTTTGTCTTTTCCGTAAGAATCTCTTGGAAAGGATTGTTTTCATTCTGTGATTTTACAATAAAAAATGGAATCATGGCAAATTATCATTAGAATTCGCAAATTTACTCAAAACTTAGTTCGTTTTCAGCCTTTTGAACGAGGAATACTTGTATGTAAATACTTGTGAGTAAATAATTTACTTGACAAAATGTGACACGCACTTGAAAAACAGTCAAATTGAGAAACTATAAAGTTTATGAGCAAACTAAAATGGACACCAGTAAAAGATAAATCTGTAATGCATATTATCAGCGATTACATCTATTGGGGAGTAGATCAGTTAACTCTGACAGTGGTACAAATATGAAATATCTTACATTTACCATTTATCTTTTTAACCAGTACAAAGACTGAAAAATGCAGTTCACGTAATGTCACATAACATTTTGTAATGTGCTGTCATGTTGAGGACAGCGTCTCAAATTCAACACAGTGACTGCAATTGAATGGAGGTGAAGCATGACATTACATGGTACCAAAGAAATAAGAAACATGTATCAGAGCCCGAAACAAATTTGTTCTTCGTCTTTGCAATAAACAGCTTGTTCAATTTCCGCCTTTCAAATTCTGTGCTAAATCAGAGATAATCTACTGATAATCACGTTTGCATGGAATATCGAGAAAACAAAACCTGCAAAACGAGGTACACTGTTTAGGTGAATGGCCAGTGGAATGAAATTAGTGTTTACTTTGCTTATCGTACTAAAATATACAGTGGTGGACATCACAAAGTAATGTGCTCTTTTTCCAACGTATCAAGCATAATGTGGTGACAGACAGTTGAATCAGATGTACATCGTTGCTGATCATGGCGATGGAATTGAGTTATTTCTTTATATTAGTTTAAGTTTCTGAAGTTTCCTACAAAAATCGCAAACTCTGGCAGAGCTAAATGGATGAGATTGGTTTGGCTAGCATTGCCAAGATTATAAACATTAAAGGTGAAGCTGTAGAATCGTGTATATCACGAAAGGAGTGTCCATTATCGAAAAAGACAATGCATCAATATTTGCCGATCTCAGAAAACTCAATATTTCGCAAAGCATGTGGAAATCTGTTTTATTCTGAGGATAACAACCCTTAATGCTTGCAGAAAGAAAATGGCTGAAATAATCTCCTACATAATATTAATGGCAATACATAATCTTTTGGATTTCTTGACCGGTTTCTTAAATGGGGAATCTTATTATGGTGTGTATTACTTCGAAGTTGCCAAAACGAAAGCTAAACGCAAATCTTTGAATTGGAAGTTATCAAATAACACAGAACACACTGCAATTTTATGTCAGACTTTGCACGGTTGGACATACAAATCCAGAGTTACAGACCAAAGGAATACATTGTGTGTACCATGTATTCTACAAATATATTTGAAAATCAAATTCTGTCTCCAAAGGTATTGTATCTTTCGTCAGATGTTTTCAAAAGTTTGTGTCCATCTCAGACATTTAGACAAAGTCAAATCACATTTCAAAACGGAACTTTCACCAGTGGACACAATGTAACACGCTTTAATTGCCATGTAATCATTAAATAAAAGAATTACATTGTTTTCTGACCTGTGACTTTTAATTTTCTTTCCAGTGCTTCCATTTCTAAACAAGAACATAACAAAATCAAGAGGTGTTTGCTTATTAAAGAAAGCTTTAATAGAAGCTTCCCGATGTAATTCGTCCCTTTCTACTTATAGATTGCACTCCAACGTTTTCAGCATATAATCCAGTTACAGAATTCTCGCATTATTACTGGGGAAGTGTACATGATGTATACTTTTTTTCATACAATACATAGAAATCATTCAGTCATTGACGATTCCATGTTTTTCTTTCAGTCGCAGGCTTTATTCACTAAATTTGATGGTATGTATTTATACGACATTATAATACTTGTGTTTTGTCCACTGTATCGAACTGCATACCCATCTTTTTCATAAAGAGAAGGATATTCCCTTAAAATAATATTATTTTGAATACATCGAGGTTTTGCAAGAACCAAGATGATCAGAGAGCCTTTAATATCGATAATGCACTTTTGTAATCCCTTCCCTCATGCTTTGTCATTTCGTGCATATTTTAAACTCTAACGTCGGCAGTTGTTTTTTACTTACATGCAAACGAAACGTCATAATGCTAGTTACTCCGCGTTTTTCCTGTTTACTGAGTGTATTGCCCTTCAGACTACTTTTTCGATCTGTTGTTGATCAAGTTCTGGTGGTTAACGTTTGTTGATCTGACGTAATCTTTTAGCAAAACCAATTGGCTTCTGAATGCAAACTTAATTCCATTCTGAACTTCTTAAAGTCAACTGATAATACCTATCAATTTGTCGAAAATTGCAATCTCCAGCTGTTCTGAGTCTTCATATTTGACAGAACTTGGTCCGACTAAAAATGAGTCGACATTTCTTTCATATCTACACAGAAATTACTTAAAATATATCTAATTGAATCACTATCTTGTTATTGTTTTCTTATTAAGTTATGGACAATGTTTTAGACCTGAAAACAAGTGACTATGTTTACTTCATACACTCATCGAATCATGGAGTTGTACAGAACTGAAACAGGCCCTTTGTTCCAACTCGTCTATGCTGACCAGCGGTTCTCAACAGACCACTCTAATTGGACAGGATTTGGCCCATAACATTCTAAACACTTTTTGTTCAGGCACCCATCCAAATGTCTTTTAAATGTTGTAGTTATACACACCTCCAGCTCCTCTGGCCACTTGTTCTGAACCTGCACAATCTGCATGACAATGTTGACCCTCAGATTGTCTGAAATCCTTCTCCTCACAACTAAAAGTTACACACTATAGTTTTGGACTTCCCTACACTTGGTCGAAGGCCTTGTTTATTCTAAAAATGCATGCCTCAAACGAGCTGTCAATTTGTCTGAAGTCACCGCTCACCTTCGGATTCTCCAATGGAAAGTGTTCAAGCCCATTCAGCTTGGTCCTATAACTGAAATCCACCAACACTGGCAACATTATTGCAAATGTTTACTGAATCTTATCAAGCTTAGCAGCGTCTTCCCTATAGCAGGGAGAGTACAATTAAACATTACTCTAAAAGTGGTAAAAACAATGACTGCAGATGCTGGAAACCAGATTCTGGATTAGTGGTACTGGAAGAGCACAGCAGGTCAGGCAGCATCCAAAAGAGCTTCGAAATCGACGTTTCGGGCAAAAGCCTTTCATCCTGATGAAGGGCTTTTGCCCTAAACGTCGATTTCGAAGCTCCTTGGATGCTGCCTGAACTGCTATGCTCTTCCAGCACCACTAATCCAGTACTCTAAAAGTGGCCTAGCCATTGTCCTGTTCAATCACAACGTGATAGCCCAGCTGTTATATTCAGTGCACTGACCAATGAAGGCAACCTATTTAACCAACCTGTCTACCTGAAACTCCAATTTCAAAGAACAATGCACCTGCTCCCTAGTTCTGTTTGTTCGACAATGGCCCCTCGGACCCGACCATTAATGGTATAATTCCTGCACTCGTTTGCCTTTCAAGTATGCAACACGTTTCATTTTACTAATTAAATGCCATCCACTATGCATCGGCCCATTTCACCTATGTGATCAGTGTTGCTTTGGATTCTAAGATAACCTTCTTCACCGATTACTACACCACCAATTTATGTGTCGTTTACAAAGTTATTAACCACACCTTCCATATTCGGATCAACGACATTTGGAAAAATGACGAAACGTAAGTATTGTGATTTTTTATATTGCACAATGGGGGAGGGGGGGTGGGTAGCGGGGCGGAAGCAGACATTCTAACCGCGAAAAACAAGTAACAGAATTTCGGAAAGAACGAAGTATGCTACTAATTTAATAGATTATAGAAAGTGAACAATTGCATATGTTCAAACTATTCGAATTGTACGGACATTCCAATAAGCAAAGCTTCTTAAATACATTTGTATTTTGATTTATTCTTGAAACCACAAGCATTGAAATTGACATGGAAAATGTCATGACTTCTTTTGTCACCTTCTCCACACCAACTTCTTATCTAACCTTCCCGCAACCTCAAAACCCAAACTGGCTTAGTTGCTATTATGAAAAACAAATGTGAATTTTGCCAATCAGTTTAAATTATATTTCAAAGTACCAAATTCCAATCAAGTTTGAATTTAGCATATTGACAAAAGTTTTTTTAAAAATGACACAATCCGAAGCTTTGGCATAGAAGACATGGAAAAAGACTGAACAGTATAGGGGAGAACTGCCAAGCCTCTAGCATGTACAGTAAACGTGAGTCACAGCTCTCTTAAAGGTAGCTGTATCCATCAATAATCTGTGGAAACACAAATATCTAAACATAAGAAAATGTACAGAGGAAGGTAAGGTACAGAGATTTTTCCAAAGCTGCTTCATTTTCAAATTTGATTTTTTGGTTAATCTTACTTGGGGATTTTTGTCGAATTTCTATTTTAGAACGCAAAGTAAAAGCATGTTTAGAGGCAGGAGATGTAAACATTTGTTCATTAATTATTCGCTGTTAAACTTTAAGAAATGAAGTTGTTAATTTTTACTTTAAATGATTCATTGTTTTCTCGAATTTTGACAGAATACTACCCGGGATAACTCATTTCTTTCTTGCTCTATTAACACAGTCTGGGATTTTACCTATGTGGAAACAATTTGAGCGTTTCGTCCGGGATTAGAATTAGTTTAGAAAGATTAGAGTAGATTTGGAGACACGAAAGATCCCAGCAGATTTAAACATTTGCAAGGTATGGCCTACATCTTCACACAACACGGAGATTGAGGCGATTTTGTTTAATTTTGATGAATTGTGGTTGATAAAATTGAAAGTGAGACACATGGCTCTGAAGATTGTTACAAAGTTTTAGGATCTGAGGATAATTCTGAAGTTTGCCAAGGAATTCAGAAGGAAATGAAAAAGGCATACTTTCAGAATAAATAAATCAATTATATTTGGTTTCACCACCGACAAAAGTAAAACAGAAATTATAAGAGAGTTACTCAAACATTTACATGAATCAGAGAAACAGACAAAAACTGTGGCGGTAGAGAATTTTAAATAATAATTCAGGAAAAGCGAGTTAGAAGATTAACAAAGAGAAGTGGGGCTGAGAGAGGGAGAGAGTTCGAGAAAGAGAGAGAGAAGTTTCTTAGTTGAGCAAATAGAGATAGAAGAAAGGGAGAGAGTAATAGAGACAGCAGAATAAAGAAAGCTTCTTAGATGAGCCAAAACGAGAGAGAATTTGAGCTTGAGTAGTTGTGACTTAGTTATCAACGTCAAGTTAAAAGGATGGAGTTTAAAAGTGAAGGCAGTACACGATGTCAAATCTCTGCCACAGTTGGATGAAAAAGGTGTTGAAGCCTTCTCTAATTCAAAGAAAAATTGGCTAGGCAGATGGTGAGGTCTGAGGATTATGGTAATATTATTTAAAATAATCTGGCATGCAGTGCTGGTGCGATATTTGCCGCGCTTCCAGATGAGGGGTCAAGAGATTATGAAGAGGTTATACAGGCTATTTAAAGTTTTTTTAGGAATTGGTACATGAAGCGTATAAAAAGCGGTTCAGAAACATATTGAAGGAACCAGGTCAGACTTGCGTTGAGTTCTAAAGAATTAACCAGAGACAGTTTGATGGACAGGTGCATGCTTTAAAAATATATAAGATATTTTCAGCCTCTACGAGACTTTATTCTATTTGAGAAGTTTAAGGTCTCACTTCGAGAGATGACAAAAAATCACGTCGAAGAACAGAAAGTTCAGGAAATGAGAAGGGCTGCAGAATTAGCAGACAAACACATTTTGGTGCATAACATAAATGTCTGGCCGGAATTTCATCCTGTGAAGGATAGAAGTTGGGAGAAGGAGAGATCCTAAACTGCAAACCAAGAGTCGAACTTACTGATAAGAATTTACCACAGTGTTTAAAAAATTCGCAAGAAAGTGGAAAGAGATGAAAGTTTCCCAATTTGGTAAAATGAGACACATGGCGTAAAAGTGCTGGTTTTTAAAGGAACAGTGGGAAAAGATGTTGTAAAAGAAGCTAAGCTAGTAGCATCAGTGAAGGGAGTAAAATAGACCACAAGAAGAACAAAGAAGCAGCAGGGAAGTGCAGAGACTTGGCGGGGTTGGGTATGTAGTTACTACCTGATCTCGACAAAGAAATCGCTTCTGTGGGAAATGTTTCCTCAGAAAGAACAGGAGGAGAAGGACAAGAAGTCATAATTTTGAGAGATACCGGATGGAACCAATTGCTGATCATGAGAGATGAGCGAATATGAATTCTTTTTGATCCCTTACCTGCGACTGTGGTAATTTGTGGGATAGATGGACAAATATTCAGCGTTCCCTTATGTAAGATCAGGGTGGAGTGCCAATTCAAGTGTGTAAAGTTGCAAAGGAAGTGACTGCCAGAATGTCAGTTCACTCCCTTCGAGTCAATTTTCGGGCATGAAGTGAAAGGTCACTTGAAGTGAAGTAAAGAAAAAATGACAGGACCAAAGTCATAGATCTTACACTTAGTTCGGAGGTGAAGAAGAGATTAAATCGATTAGATAACTTTGCTAAACAGCACCTAAAGAGGGCACAGTGTAGAATGAAGCAGGTGGCGGAAAAAAACCTCTGAGATGCCGCTTGCCTCAGTTCCCAAAATGTAAAGGATTATCTGATTCTGCCTGGATTATTGGAAGGTCAATACGGTAATAAAATCTGACAATATCCATTTAGAAGATTGGGGGTCTGTTTCGAGAATGATGGACAAGTGAGTTATAACACTAAATTGAACTGACTGCGTTGATGCTTACAGCAACGTTTATTAGAGACGAGGAAATAACATTTGTGTTTCCAACATCAAATGGACTAAATCAATTTAAAGTGATGTCCTTTGGAATGAAAAACGCACCCACCACATTCCAAAAAAGAACTCATGAGCAGAGTTGTTTCCGGGTTAACAAACAGTGCCAGGAGGCATTCCAGCATTTCAAAGCAATTTGTAACACTAAACCAGGTCTAACTACACCACATTTTACCAAATATTTTTAAATCACGATCAATGCATAGGAATTGGAGCTGTACTGTTACAGGAAAATGAGGATTGAATCGAAGTGCCAGTTGGTTACTTTTCAGGAAGCTCAGCATTCAGCAGACGTAATACTCTGTGATCAAAAAAGAAATATTGTGTTTGGTACCACTTTCCAACATTTAACATGTTGGTCACGAACAATGTCACAGATACGTTTATGTACTGGGATTGCCATCCCCTTACATTCTTAGAACGCTTTAAAGACAGGAATATAAGACTATTTCATTGGAGTCTTAAGTTACAGACTTTTAATTTAAAAAATTGTACATGTAACAGTTGCATTATCGTGGATGTAACAGATAAAGTAAAGAGGAAACTTCATCTCTGTCATGCCATATATACACAGAGAGGGGGGATGAGAGAGATAGAGGAAGAAGTTAAAGTGAATCACATTAAAATTATCTGAATGTTATGGCAATGTGTTTTAAAATACCAAAGAAGAACGAAGCCATCTTTTCATGATGACGGTTCATTTCATTCATAAGGTGGAGGTGTTATAAAAGGTAGAGCTGTACTGTATCTATAAAAGCGTGAAGGACGTGGCAAGCACCCAGACTGCTGGTGAATTTGCCATATAACATTTGTTGCAGCAGCAAGAACTGGCTTAGTTGTTATGAGACAAAAATATAGTTTAATTCGACGAATCAGTTGAAATTGTACTTCAAAATGCCAACTTATAATCAAGTTTGAATTTAGCATATTGACAATATTTCTAAAAAAGACAATGAAAGAATCCGATGACTTGGTGTATAAGACCTAGAAAACGATAACAATTGAGGGGAGAATTGCCAAGCCACCACGATGTCCAGAGTTCCCAAAACATAACTTTCTGAAAGTTACCTATATCTATCAATGACTCGTGAAACAAAAATGCTGAAAAAGAAGAAAATCTACATCGGAAGATGCGAAGGGAAGATCCAAAAGCTCCTTGATTCTTAAATTTGTAATTATTTTTATTATTTTCCTTGAGATTTTTATTGGACTGCTATTATGGAAGAGAAAGTAAAGTATAGAATACTGGAAAAAATTGTAAAACGTTGTAAGTTAATTATTATCTGTTGCACTTTAAGAAATAACTTTGTTAATTTTTATTTTGAGTAATTCTTGGCCTCACGAATTTTCACAAATTACTGTATGGGATAAATATTTTCTGTGCTGCTGCTTTAAATTAACCGGGTTGAGTGGCGTGGGGGTGGGGGGGGGGGGGGTTGAGGGGTGGGGACCCGTTTCGTAGCAATGCACAAAAGAGAAAACAGAATGGTACCCTGAGTGCTGTCAACTGAGAAGACAGTGGTCTTTAAGAGTGGCTCAGTGGTTAGCCCTGCCTCATGTTGCCAAGGACCTGGGCTGGATTCACGCCTTGAGAAAATGTCTGCATGTGTTTCTTTCGGATCCTCTGATTTCCTCCCACAGTCCAAAGATATTCTGATGAGTTAAATTACCCAGAGTGTTCAGGGATGCGAAGGTTGGGTGCATTATTTAACAGAGAATGTTTTTAATATGTTCGGGGAATTGGTCAGGTTGCTATTCAGAAGGTCGTTGTAGACTTGTTGGGCAGAAGAGCCTGTTTCCACACTATATGGATTCCAATACTTTCCATGAAATATCGATGATAACAATCGATATCTGAGACATTGATTGACAATTCATCATATTGTCAGTCGGTTATAGAAAGGATATGTCGCAGGCAGCCCATGAACTACCAGTGGGAGGTAATTTTTGAGTAAGCAAAACTCCAGGTGAAATACAAAAAACATTATTTCAGTAGTGTGGTGTGCATCAGCATGTACTTACATTTTGCCAGTAATGTCATACATGTCAGATAACTGGAATATCGAAGGACGTAATTAAATATGCACTTTTAATACGCATTCCTTCATTGGAAAACATGTTTACGTTAGTTTAAATGTTTGCATATGACCCCATCGGAAACAAAAGGTGGGAATCAGAGTTTGTAAAACAGAATAAATGTGACCACTAGATTTTCCAAAAGGACTCCATTAAGCAAGATTACGGTTCCAAGGGTTGTCGTTTCCTGACAAATTATTTTTTTCTCTTGACGTGCACTATCCACTGACATTCATTCATGTCAAGGATTAAACTTCACATCAACATTATTCAAGGAAGTACTGCACACCTATAAATAAAATAACTTAAATTCATTGTATAACAGCCACAATTGCAGGGAGTGCTAGAAAGGTGGTATCATAAATTAAAGACCATGTTGTGTGCTTATAGTCCTGATTATCCAGATAATTGAGATAATGGAAGTACATTTGTACATTTTATCATCAGAGACGCAACAAATAAATTTACCAAATTCAGTCCATTTGAATTAGTTTTTCAGCATGTAGCAAGAATACCGCTAAAAGGAATTAAGAAGAAATTCAAGAAACAAAGTTGGGGAGCATACACGTAGACTTCGTGAAAAACTTTACAGAACTGTGAGATAGAGCGGGGAGTTAGCCAGAAAGCATTTAGAAAACATCCCAGTATCCAGTGAAACAAGATACAGACAAGTTTGTTTTCAGTGCTTTCAGGAGTTAAAGTTTACCTACAATGCTAGCTGAATCGTTAATAGAAAGTATCAGTGAACAGTATCCTGTCGAAAGGAGATTGAATGAGATGAACTATTTGATAAAGTCTCCAGATAGAAATGAATCTCAGAGAGTGTGTCATGTGAATCTCCTCAAGATATATATTGAGAGGGAATTAAAGCCAAAGGAGAATGTTTTAATGTTTGCAACATAGAGTGAAGAGCCAATTTCAAAGGAAACTGAATTAGGCGTTCGTCGAATTATATTGGTCAATGAAGAAAGTGTCAAAAGTGACGCAAATTACTCTGAGAAATTCCTGAGAAATTCTGAACTGATTTGAAACTCTTACTAACAGCTCATGCCGAACTATGTGAAAACCAGCTCGGAAGTACTAAAATAACTATGCATGGTGGAGAAAGAGGAAGTCTTGTGTTGATTGAGCAACATCCTTATATGCTTAACACTGTAAAGTCGGCACTGATTCAAAAGGAGACTGACACATGCTCCAAGACAACGTTATCAATGTGAGTTGTAGAAATTCGAGCTTGCTCATAATAATGTTCCAAAAAGACAAGTGGTAACCAAAGGGGTATCGCAGTGTCAACCGCTGTTGAAAATCCTGAATCATACCTGAAACCATGTTTGAAATTCTGCATTGAAAATAAGGGCATGCAGACTGGTAGATTCATTATTCTGAAGAACGAAGACAACTTTGGCTTTTTAAATCCCGAATGAACCATATTAATTTGAAATCATGTCATTTGGTATGAAAAGTGCATTAGCTAGATCTTATAGGTGATGGATTAAAGTTATTTCCGGATTACTCAATTGTGTCATATATATATATATATATATACACACACACACACGCATTCATATGTGTATGACGTGGTGATTTTAAATAAAGCATTTTCAAAATTTATCAACATTCTTGGATCGAATTCAGGAGGCAGGCTTGGTGATATACCTGGTGAACAGTGCATTTGATAATACAAAATTCAACTTCCTGTTTCATTTTTCTGACATGGACAAATGTCCTAGTAGAATGCAACCATCCTGGTAATTCTGGAGTTTTCCATAAGATCGATAAAAAGAGCAATAGACAATAGACAATAGACAATAGGTGCAGGAGTAGGCCATTCAGCCCTTCGAGCCAGCACCGTCATTCAATATAATCATGGCTGATCATTCCTAATCAGTATCCTGTTCCTGCCTTATCTCCATAACCCTTGATTCCACTATCTTTGAGAGCTCTATCTAACTCCTTCTTAAATGAATCCAGAGAGTGGGCCTCCACTGCCCCCTGTGGCAGAGCGTTCCACACAGCCACCACTCTCTGGGTGAAGACGTTTCTCCTGAGCTCTGTCCTAAATGGTCTACCCCGTATTTTTAAGCTGTGTCCTCTGGTTTGGCACTCACCCATCAGTGGACATATGTTTCCTACTGCCAGAGTGTCCAATCCTTTCATAATCTTACACGTCTTAATCAGATCCCCTCTCAATCTTCGAAACTCAAGGGTATACAAGCCCAGTCGCTTCAGTCTTTCAGTGTAAGGTAATCCTGCCATTCCAGGAATTGACCTCGTGAACCTACGCTGCACTCCCTCAATAGCCAGAATGCCTTTTCTCAAATTTGGAGACCAGAACTGCACACAGTACTCCAGGTGTGGTCGCACCAGGGCCCTGTACAGCTGCAGAAGCACCTCTTTGTTTCTATATTCAATTCCTCTTGTTATGAAGGCCAGCATGCTATTAGCTTTCTTCACTACCTGCTGTACCAGCATGCTTGCCTTCATTGACTGGTGTACAAGAACACCCAGATCTCTCTGGACTGCCCCTTTACATAAATTGATTCCATTGAGGTAGTAGTCTGCCTTCCTGTTCTTGCTACCAAAGTGGATAACCATACATTTATCCACATTAAACTGCATCTGCCATGCATCTGCCCACTCACCTAACTTGTCCAGGTCACCCTGCAATCTCCTAACATCCTCATCACTTTTAACCCTACCACCCAGCTTTGTATCATCAGCAAATTTGCTAATGTTATTGCTGATACCATCTTCTATATCATTAACAAATATTGTAAAAAGCTGTGGTCCCAGCACGGATCCCGGCGGTACCCCACTGGTCACTGCCTGCCATTCCGAAATGGAGCCGTTTATCACTACCCTTTGTTTCCTATTAGCCAACCAATCTTCAATCCAATCTAGTACTTTGCCCCCAATACCATGCACCCTAATTTTACTCACTAACCTCCTGTGTGGGACTTTATCAAAAGCTTTCTGAAAGTCCAGTATGACGATTCGTAGGATAGAATGGTTTTATTGGAAATTCATACCATTTTTGGCAGTGTGGCTTCTCTACTGACAGAGTTATTAAAGAAAAGCAGGAAGATTCAATGGACAGAATTCTATCTGATAGCATTTGACATACTGGAAGCTGTGTTAACCGCTGCACCATTATCAGCCACACTTAATTGCGCAAACCAATTCAAGGTGGCTATTGACGGGAGTGATTTGGGTGCTGTTGCTGTTTCGTACATGAAGACGACAAAAAGATAAAAACGCCAATGTGGTATTCTTCTATGAAGTTGAACACTCATCAACAGAAATATTTGACAGCTGAGAAGGAGATTTTGATTTTGGTATTAGCGTAATAACATTTCAACATGTAAGTTAATAATAAAGTATCTGGGACATTTATCTATGTATATCATAATCTATTGAAGTTAGTGAAGAAATTTAAAGAAAAGGATATCCGGATCGTTTAGAAGAAACTTGTTATTACAACCATCGAATTTGCAAATGGAGCATGTGCATGATGAGAAGACGTAATTGCCTAACAATTGTTGAAACGTGGATGAAAAGCATTTCAACATTTGTGTTACCAGCAATGTATCTGATATGATTCTACGTACTGACCATAACTCATTGACGTTTTGGACAAATTTAAAAGCAAAAATTTCACATTATTTAAACGGAACTTGTTATTACAGTCATTCAATTTGGAAATTGTGCATGTGGGAGGACAGAAAAGGCTTTCCCCGATTCATTGTTGAGACTCAGCGGGTAAACAGACTGAAAGAGAATGTTGTAGTTTTTCATATTTGCATGAATATACTTAACGTAATGCATATAGATAGTAGAATATTATCGGTGCAATATTAAGGGGATTTAAAATGAAGAAGGGCTTCCTGAAGGGATTCCTGAAGAAGGGCTTATGCCCGAAACGTAGATTCCCCTGTTCCTTGGATGCTGCCTGACCTGCTGCGCTTTTCCAGCAACACATTTTCAGATTTAAAATGAAGCCAACTTTCATTCATTCTTGTTGTGACTGGAGGTGTGATGATATTGCTCATTTAACAATGTTGTCCTTGGTTTTCTTCAAGAGGGGTTTTAAAAGGCAGACCTTCTGATGTGTCCAGAATAAGAGATTTTGCTAATGGCTGACAGTTACTGCCAAAGGGAACAAACAGGGAAGAATGATTTATGTTTTTTTTTAACACACACACAATGACGGTTAGTGGCTCGTTCTCTCAGTTAAGAGTCTTTCTTTAAAACTGATTGTGTTTTAGCAAGGAATCAAAGCTTTTGGAAAATGAATGTGCCCTGATTCAAACAACGTTTCCCACGGACCCTCTCTCTCTCCTTCTGGCTAACACCCCTCCCATAAGAACCTCTGTTTGAATTTTATTTTTGCTAAGGGTTGTGTATATGGGAATATTGCAGGAAATTCTAACAGTTTTTTTTTTAATTTGTGGGGACATCATGTTTTTTGGGTTTTCAAATATGTGTTATTCCAATTTCTGTTTTAGATTATTTTTGTTTCATTCTGTGTTGGGTAAAAATAATCTGACTTATCTAAAGCCAAATCGTTTGACCAGCGACATCATTTCTGGAGTACTTTTATCTGTCTAAAACAATTAATAAATTCAGGGTCTGGGCTGCATTCATGTTTTGATGAGGTCAGGGCTGGTCCATAAAAAAAAATCAAGTGGTACCCTCACTCGTTGTAAAATAGCATTTCAAATGATCGGAAAGCATCTCGTTATTTTTCATCAATGTCACAGTATGCTAATAACATAAAATTATCCCTTAGACTGATGTTATGGGATATTTATACAATTGGCAAATAATTTTCATTATTATACAAGTCCTTTCGGATTTCACAGAAAGATATATTTGCCATTGACATTTGATCATATAATTGCGTTTGTTTAACAAGAATACTCAAATTCTTCCTAAGAAGTGAGTTTCTGGAAATGCTGAGCTAAAATTATATCGAGCAGTCTGAAATACAAAAATAAGTTGAAAAATAATATTTTTGAAAAAGAAGCATATTTGGAAGGAAATGAAGTTAATTAGTACATAATAAAAATTTGAACCTACATGTTATGCAACTAAAATATTTGGACAGACTTTGCTTTCAGCTTAATAACAAGTTGAGAACTATCTAGACTTCATAAGATTTCAGAAATTAAAGTCGGTAACTTTCAATGCCTGGACTTTATGTTTCCCTACAGCGTTTTCTATCTTTTAGCTGCATCTATTGTAGCAAATCATTTGACTGTAGAGAAAAGAAGAGAACTTGATTTTCAATTGTGAAAATATTCTCAAAACATCCAAAGCTTTCAATTATTTTCACAATTTTCATCACAAAGCTACTCGAGAAATTTCACATTATTCCACTCACAAGCAAATACTGTAAAATATATGAAATTAATGAAAAGGTCTTTAACGTTCAACCATTGCACTTTGCAACAAATGTACTCACCTTTTCCACTGCCTCGGGTAGGACAGATGGTAAAAACGACCAGAGTCCAATCATATGACGTAAACCTTATTAATTTAACAACGCTATTATTTTCAGTAATGGCCAATCCGAAAAAACAAACGCTTGGTTCATTATAAATAAGGGAGACAGCTACTTTCTTTCGAAAGCATTTCCAAATTCGTCTTTATTTGACTTGTTTATCTAAGCCATGTCTCGCCCAAAAGAGTGGATTGTACGGTTTTCCTTTGGTAGGTCTTCCATTTCCATCTTAACGTCTTCAATTCCTTAATCCCTGCCAACTATATAACACTTTAGAACTCCATGAACCGCAAATATTAACGGAACATGTGCTCTCACCTTTTGTTTTGTCACGATCAGAATTCACATCAATGTCTATGTCTGCATCATTCGCGAATTCTGTAATTACTTCTCCGATTCTTCCAAATGTGCAGTCTATTTTCTTGAATTAGACATTTCTTTCCTTTTAAGACTAGATTTTTGCTTTGTGTCATGTCCGAATTTGTTCCATAAGTTCTCATTAAAAAAACTAAATTAGTAGTGCCTTGAAAATACATTTTATTAAGATGATTCTACTGCATCATGCTCCGCTATCAGTTTGTTTTTGTGCAGCAAGCACATTTGAACGTTTTGCAGCTCGCCTCGACATCAATGTGTACTGGACTTTTCAACTTTTTTTCTTTCAAATTGAAATATCATGGAATTTAGTGCACACTGTATGATATTCAAACAGGTTAACCGTCTCTCATGCATGCTATACAAATCACCCACTTGGAACATTGTCCTAGCACATTTCACAACACAATTGTTATGTCCTTTATCTGAATTATGCTTAAACATACCCATTTTGTCTCTGCTGCCGAGCAGTTCCACGACTCCTGCATGAATATATTTTCGAGCCGAGGTTACCATCTGATTCCAAGGAGGACCATCCATAAATAGTTTCAGTTTATTCTGAAATTCCTGGGTAGATAAAAATGTAATACATCTCTTGGAGATTGCAATTGTTACAATCGAGTGTTAAGCAATGTTAGTTTGATATGGTTTGCACTTACTACGCCCAATGTTACAATATAAGTCAGAACGAATCTTTCTCTGGAATGTACTAAAGCTTAACATTGTTATCATATAAAGAAATGCTTATTCATGGTTTTGGAGAGCTACGTTTGTTTTCTGGTGGAAATGCAGCAGCAGATAATGTCACACTACACAACGAAAATGTTCGGTGAAATTGTACCACACAAAAAGAGAAATCACTGGTCCGTAAACATTGATTCAAATGAAAACAGAAGCAACTTGCAATGATGAGTAGAATTGCCAGGCAAGGAACTGAGCCATTTGGTAGCAGCAGAAATGAGTACTCATTGCCTTTCCCCTTCAGAATGTGGCATAACGAAGCTGCAGAATGAATAAAAATCTATGCTATCAATTCCCTCAACATGCCTTCTGCTGAGAATTCACACCTCGGGATGTTTAAACTGCAACTCTGTTGTTGTGTCATCAATTTTGCTTGTTTGGACTCACGTAATGGTACATGCTAAACGCAAGAACTTTCAAAAATCTAAGACGTTGAACCATCAGATTCAATACTGTGTTCGGCACACATCTAAATGGAAACGCTTTTTTTCATTGACATGTAGTTTTAGCTAACACAAAAAAACAGGTATACGATAGCTAATCATTCCCATAAGCACATGCTATGTTCATGTGGAAATAAATTTGTTCCAAACAGTTTGCGGTATCATCAGATATATTCCTGTTTGAACTGTCAACCATGTATTACAATGCCACAACATACGCCATTACATGATTATAACATTTTGTTTCACTGTTATGTGACAATATTAATCGTCAAGCTGACGAAGGGAAGGCAAATTAGCAAAGCTGCCATTGTGTAATGCATGCCAGCAGACATCCAAATAAATGATTCAAACATAATCATCTTTTCAATTTTTAATACGTTGGTAATACAACAGGCTTTTAAATCATAGCATCTGGTAGAGAGTTAAACATTTTAAACAATTTGATAGCATATTCAATGGATGCAGAAATTTTACTGTATCTAATTTATTATATCTCTATAAATCAAGCGATCTGCAATAAGATTTATATTCTCAATATTATGCAGAATGCTCCAAAATGCGGCAAAGGACCGAAAAATAAACGTATTTTTAGTTAAATGCATTCTGTCTAAATTTTTTATTCACACGATTGGAATGATGATGTTATATATTGCAACAAATAACATAGATTTAATGCAAATGCAAAAGAAAGAATAATTGTGCAGCATGTAACACAGGAGGCTCGAGAACAATTTTCTTTAAATTACTTGTGTTGGTGTGTCTGCTACGGCTGTAGAAATATGACAGAGATTAAAACCATTTTTTTTTAAAATGAAGAAAATGGAAAATTAAATAAAATAGAGCAGTTGGTTTAATATATTCTTAGTAATACCTGCACACCCTCTGGAAGATTACATACTGTCGATTTGAAATTTAATTTTCAATCTATGAAAATTAACCTGTCAAATTAGGCAAGGGTAAATCTCCCACGCACATGTTGCATTTCTTAAAATCTTGTATGCATTTTGAAGTTAAAATGTACTAGAAAATGCGAAATGATGTTACAAAATAAAATGCTGAAGGAAATGAAAGATCTGCATGATTCGAAATCAAGTAACTGCAACCTAAAGAAGTTATTTTGATTGGCTGCAAACCACAGAAAAAGGTGT